>NW_019154086.1:34779743-35047453 GCF_002288905.1 Enhydra lutris kenyoni | reverse complement strand
GAATTCTCAAAAGAGATCGCCAGATGACTTGACTTAGGATGGGACATTAGAAAGAGAGAGAAGGAAGGTCACAGAGCACTGGTATCAAGAGGAAACTTCATGGGGCAGGACTGCACTATAAACAACGTCTGTAAGGCTCAGCCCCAATGTTACTACCCGCATGAGCCTCCTCTGATCCTGAAAGGCACCACGTGGTTGTTGTTGTTGTTGTTGTTTAAGATTATTTATTTATTTGACAGAGAGATCGCAAGTAGGCAGAGAGGCAGGGAGAGAGAGAAAGGAGGAAGCAGGCTCCCCGTTGAGCAGAGAGACCGACGCGGGGCTCAATCCTAGGACCCTGGGACCATGACCCGAGCCGAAGGCAGAGTCTTTAACCCACTGAACCACCCAGGCGCCCCTACTACGTGGTTATTTAAAAAGCCCCACAGAAGTATGCCGGAGGTCCCCCTCGGATCTGTCTCGAGCTTCAACAGTATTCCGGTGGAACAGACCCACGGACGCCCCTTTTTGCAGCCTCCCACCACCCTCCAACCTCTCTTCCAGTCGCCGCCTTTGGAACCATCTTCTCAGCCATCCTCCTCCTCGAGGACCAGCCAACGCCGTCCTCTGAGCTGAGCTCCTCACTGCCATCAAGCACCGCTTCCCAGATTCCCCACAGCGGCGGCGCGCAGGTGAGTCCCGACAACGGCCTGGTCAACACGCGACTGCGGCCTGCACACCTACCTCTCCCTGGGCCGCCGTTTCTCTGCGAAGACGAAGCTCACAGTGGCCGGGCAGCGGGGGTGGCGGAGGCCCCCTTCTTCCCGCAGTGGGCTGAGGAGCTGCGGGACGGCTGAGGGTCCCCGGAAGACGAAGACGCAGAACCAGCGCGGGGCTGTGCCCTCTTCCAGGACGCGCAGAAGTCCTCCCAGGGTCGTGGGGCCGAACCCTGGATGCCAAGGAGCCGCCGTTGCTCTGGAGAAGAGCCTGCAGCAGGCCCTTCCGGAGCTGCACGCCCTGGGGTCCACCCGTGCACACGCCAGCTCTGTGACTTCCTGGAGAGCCGCTTCCTGGAGGAGAAGGCGCAACTCCAAGGAGATGGCGATCGCCGGACTACATGCGCAGGCTGCCGCCCGGGCGGGCTGGACCAGTGTCTCCTCAGTGTCTCTTCACACCTTCATGCACCCCCAAGAGCCTCTGCAGTCCAGCAGTCTTTGAGGGGCCCTTTAGCATCCCCCCCCCTTGGTGCTCACGCTTCTGCCCGACCTCTCCTGCAGCCACTCTAACCACCCTGGAGGCCTCTGGACCCCTCCCACCCAAACCCTGAGCCGAATGGAAACAATAAAGCTTCTTGCAGCAAAAGGAGAGAGGGCGAGCCCCACAAGCCGCACATGTCCAGCTCAAAGTGACAGCTCTGAATTCTCCACCTGCAAACACTTCTGAGCCTCAGTTCCATCACATGTGAGGTAGGTATAATAATGCCCTTCTTTGTGAGACAAATGATTTTTTTAAACACCCAGCATGCAGTAAGTATTCAGTAAATGCCCTGAGCCAAAAATCTCCCTTTAGTAAATTTACACAACATAATAAATCTCTATCACTCTGTGTCTTTGTCACCATTTTCTATTCTATCTCCCTTATTTGATCAAATATTCCCTAAGACCAAGGAATGTCTTATTCCTCTTCTTAACTGTGTTAGCCCTGGTATACTCCAGCACATTCCAGTCAAAGAATAAACATTTGTTAAAAGAGTAACTTCAACTGTGCTCAATAAATGATCTGGTTTTTATTTGTGGATTTTTACCACTTTTTTGAAAATGATTAGTTCTTCCACAGATTCAGGCAGCTAAGCCTTTTCCCAACTGTTTTATGAGGGAAAACTTTTCCTTCCTCTCTCAAAAATGTACCAAACGCCTTTTGTGTAGCAAGGACTGTTGGAAGTACTAAGAATTGAAAAATGAATAAAACCATCTCTGCCCTCGAGGAGTTGAATATTAACTTGTTGATGTAGTTATTTAACTTTCAGATGTATATTTCTATATAGTTAATTCCACATGTTCCTCATATGCCAAAAAAAATAAACATCCTTAAATTTGGCTTCTTCCCTATTCCATGTTGCCTTTGAATCCATGCCTATGATGCAAGTGGAAACTGTTCATGTGTATTTGATTACATGAAAATAGCTTATGTATTTCCTTCTATTAATTAGAGTGACTCTAAAATTTATAAACTATTTCCTTCTCCATCCCATTTGCCATATTCTCACAATATTAGTTACACATCTTTGATTTAATGTAGCACAAAAATATTTGAGATGTATAAATATGGGGCTTTAGTCACATTAATTTTCTAAGTTTTATATAAGAATCTTATTTCTCAAAATTTTTTAAAGTTTTGTTTATATGAACAATTTAAAGAACTCCTATTCTAAGTAAAAATGAAAAAGTTTAGCTTTTCTCTCAAACTAAATGAAACAGATTATTCTGTTACAGCCTATTTAACTCTTTAAGGCTTAAACCATGTTTTCTTTGACTACTTCAGTGAAGCTACTGAAATTTAGCCCGTTTTGTGTAGTTGAAGGCACTGGATAAAATAAAGAATCACACCCACTCAGAACACCCAAAACCAAATGAACAGAACCATTCCAGACATCTGGTCTGGACATCACTGACCTCCCTTGGGCCTCAGTCAACTGCAGAGTTTCCCACGTAGAAACACGTACCTGTAGAGCTGGAAGAAGCAATTGAGATCAAGAAATCCAGGCCCTTTGCTTTGCAAGTGAGGATAAAACTCTGGTGAGATAAATGTTGACACAAATTGAGTGACTTGCCCAAGTGTACATATAAATTACTGAGGGAACCTGGTAGAAGGACCACATATCTGTTTTAGGAGGACTAACTAACCTCTAAGGGCCAGCTCTCTTTGATTCTCTATTACTCCTTCCCCAGTGTAAAATACTGAAGTGAAAAAAAAAAAATGTCTTGGGGACTTAGTTCCACTCTTCCCTGAGTGTTTTCATGCAGCCCCACATTCAAGCAGGCCTGCTTTTCCAGGTGCACAAAAAATTCACATTCTTTCTTTTCAACCATCAGAACACCTTTCTTTTCCAGCCTTCCTAACCATATTGGTCAAACCAATCCATCCTTCACTGTACATAATTGATTTAATCCTTTCTGGAGGGCTTGCTTATTGAGAGGGTTTTGTTAGCCCCAAAGAACAACTCTAATGATAGCACCAGAACAAGTTCAGGGGCAGGGCTTGGCAACAGCTTTAAAACTTCTGTAAAATGAATTTAGTTGGTGGCTGCTCCAGAATTTTTATATAAGAGGCACGCGGAGGAGTCGTTCTTGTTGGAAGGGGGTATTGTGGGGCTTTTGGTGAACCTGCATTTGCCTAGCAAACCCACTGTTTTTACATGGATTTTCCAGGAAATTTATTTATTGTGGCTTTGGGGACAATGATGGAAATCAGGCCAAGCCACCTCTTGAATACATCAACTGATTATAGCACTTTTCCAAACTGGTAGTATTTGGTCATAGGAGATGACCTAAAATCTTGTCTCACTTTCTTGCAAATTCCTGCCTTCCCCATGCTGGTCACAGTTGTCTTAACCTTTCCTGAAGTAAAAAAAACTGCAGAAGCCATGAGTACTCCCCTAAAAACGCTCTATGTACTTTTAAAAGCAGTTTTGACAGAAGTAGTGAATAGGGCCAGTTTATGAAGAACTGGCTCAACCGTTTTCCATTTTACAAATTGATTAGAAAAACAGCAATTAATATCATAACTTACACATATTTTGCACACTGTGAAAGAAGGGAGTGAAAGATACTGCTTAATGTATCAGACTGGAGATCTGATGCCAGCTCACGGTTCTGCCCAATTTCATCCTGACATATGGCCTATCGTATCGGGTAAATAAGAGAAGATATTGTGGGGCAGTCGATCAATCCATACTTTGGAGTAGGAGATTATCCACCTCAAAACAGCCAAACAGACAAAAAACATTTGTCAGTTGCTGTCACCAGGCCTCAGATTCCTGGAGGAAATTATAAATTCCTTGAAGTCTGCACTGAATCTTAATCATATCATCTTTTTCTCTCTGCCTCCCACCCAAATCCAAGCAAGCGTTTAATAAATGATTCCTAAGCGGAAAAATAAAATAGAATTCTGAACTTAGTTTATTATCAACTTTTCCAAAAACATATAGCAGATAAGCTGCTTCCCTAAGCTGTATTTCACTTGGCCCAGGTATTATAAAAGACTATACTTCCCATTTAAATATATGATCCATTTGCCTCTTATGATTACATAATTTTTAGATAATTTTCTGTACTATTTTTTCACAAAAAGAATAAAAAATGATAGAAAAAAAGAAAATTTTGATAAAGAAGGAAAGTGCTTACATGTATGTTTTAGGAAAAATAGGCCACTTGTGGTTTTACTTTTAAGCTTTTTCATAGGTCATAAGTTCCTTAAGACATATGTACATTTTTCTGTATTTTATTAAAGTTCATTATACATTTTAGATATCCAGCAATTTAAAATAGTACAATTTAAAATAATAAGCCCTCCGTGAGCTTCATTGCCCAGTAGCACTCTGAATAGTTTTGTACAAACAACTCGTCAGCATAGTTGTAAACTTGATTTGATGGGGATACAGCAGTATTTCACCTCCCCAACCTCTAGTGCAGAACGTAATTTTGTACTCATAGCTTTTTTTCTAGAAAAAAAGGGCTAGTGCTTGTCTACTTTTACTATGCTACCCTTCCCCCACCTCAAGATGTCACTCTGGCTTCTATTTCCCCCTTAATTCTTAAATCTTTTTCAAAAAATTTCTCATCCCATCTCTTAATCCCATCTCATTACCACTAGGACTACACTGCATCCTTCCTGCTGGTTTAACAGAGAGTTACAATGGCTGAGGATTTTCTACCTACCAGAGTAGGAAGTATATTGATCATCTTCACCACCCCCCTTAAGGCCATGATCACTGATAATCATTCTCCTGTGCACCTAGAAACAAGTAGGCTTTTCCCAAAATTCACTGAACTTCTCATTGCTGAACTTAATGACTAGAAGCCTTCGCTCTAGGGTCAGACCGTTGGGTTCAAATCCTGGCTTACCGCTTAGTCACCTATGACCTTGGGCAAATCAGCGTCTTTAGGCCTTTGTTTCTCACTTGTCACATGGGGATAATGCCAAAAATAATTTTGAGGCCAAGGGTTGTTTTGAAGATTAAATGAGATCATGTATATAAAGCATTTAGAATATTGTACACAAAATAAGCTACTAAACCTATGTATTATTGTGACAAACTCTGTTTGAGAATTACAGATTAACAAGATTTACAAATGGAAGAAACTGGAAAATCATACAGTCCAGGGCTAAAAATATCCAAATGCCAACAGAGTCTGGACAGGCGATCTGATTGATATGATTGAAGCAAACGTACATGATGGGAGGGTTGGGGAGGCAAGATCTGGGTGATCTTGCTGGAGGGACGGCTGCTACTCAGGGTAAAGTACATTGCTGTCATATGAGATCAGGATACTAGTCTTAACAGTGCTTCTAGTTTTTCAAGAAAAGCCAGTAATACAAATTTTTATTTGTATTGTAATCCCATTGTTCAGACGTTAACAATTAATTCAACTTTTTAGAAAATTCTTTATTGTTTCTTTTTTAAAAAAATACAATAAAAGATGGTAGCTTCTAATTTAGAGCCTCTAATCCAATCTAATTACATGTCATTTGAAAAATGGAAAAAAAAAAACAGGATTAAGAAGAAAAATGTCACACACTTAGTTGTATGTCAAAGGTACCCACAACTAATTGAATAGCAAAACTCTAACAAAGCTCCAGAAGACTCTGACATCCTTCCCCATGATGCTTTACCTTCCTTATATCTACTTCTAATCTGTCACTAAACAATTTCCAGTCCATTTTCATGGCCATCAATGCTTTCTGGGCCCCTCAAAATCTCCTCACTAAGGTGTCTCCTAATCTGATACACGCTGCCTGTTTGCTAAAATCACACTGACCTTCTTACTATTTGATCATATCCCTGCCCTAAGTCCTTCAAAAGTCTTTGTCACCCACTGCATCAGAGCCAAGTGCACTGGCCTGTAATTCACTCATCCAGCCTCAGACTGACTGCCTTTTGCTAGCCTGCTTCCTGGTTCCTCCGTGAACAAGCTGTGTTGCCTTGGGTGGGTTAGTCACTTTACATCAGGATTTCTCTAACTAAGCTCAAAAATGATAGCAAAGTATAATGATAGCACTAGCCTCACAACGTTGTTGTAGATATTAAATTAGTTAGCCCCCCTAAAGTACTTCGCGTAGAGCAAGCACTCTAAAATGCTGTTATTGATGCATGTACCTTCATTATCTCTGCTACCAGATTCTAAGTGTCTCCAGAGCAGAATCTATGTCTAATTGGCTCTTCCCACCCAAATATGAAGCAGAATCTATGTCTAATGTGTTCTTCCCACCCAAATAGTAAGCGCATACTATGTATTCATTAAATATTTTTTCACAGATGGAATGAATATAGAAGTAAATGAAGAATCTGTACAATCAGATAAACATGTCTGTGTACCAGAAACAAAACAGAAATGAAAAAGCAGTGGGTGTATTTAAGGTCCGCCGGACTCCAGGGACAGAAGCAGGCAATGACTATGGGAAGTTTGTCTTCTGCCAGGTAATGGTGACTTTAAAAGTTTCACGTAAGTGATGAGCCAGGCTCTCTACTTGAATGAGGGCCATGGATGGGGCCCCTTTGCTTGTAAAGGAAGGCTTAAGAAAGTTGTCCTGCTGCCTAAGATTACAGCTTAGCTGGACCAGGGAGATGAGAGAATAGAGGCACGGCCTTATGGCTGGGAACTGAACCAAGCCACTGGCTCTTTCTGTGGCTGGACCTTCGGTGTTTGTCAGAGCACTAAGGAGGAGGAGTCCTACATCACCATCACAAAACCGAGCTCTGGCTCTTGGGCACTGGGAAGTCACTGGAGGTTTGAAACAGAAGCATGCCATCATCTGATCCATATTCATTGTCTTTTGTTTTCAGAAGTTTAATTATGATGTGTCTTGGAGTATATTTCTTTGCGTTTATCGTATTTATGTTTGACTCACCTTCTTGAGTCATTTTGACATCGTTCGCCAACTGTGGAAAGTTTTCAGCCATTATTTCTTTAGATACTTTTCAGTCTCTCTCTCTTTCTCTCTCTCTCTCTCCTCTCATTTTGGGACTCCAATAATATAAATATTAGCTCTTTTGTTATTATCCCACAGGTCTCTGAGACTCTGTTCATTGTGGGGTTTTTTTTTCAGTCTATCTTCTTTCTGATGTTCAAATTGGGTAAGTTCTATTAGCTGTCCTCAATTTCACTGATTTTATCCTCTGCCGTCTCCAATTTACTACTGAGCCCATCTATAGAGTTTTTCTGACTTATTATATTTTCCCATCAATAATTTCCATCTGGTTCTTTTTTTAGGACGTTTTTTGCTGATATTTTCCATTTTTCATTTGGTTCAAGAGAATTTGGGATTGTTTATTAAGACATTTTTATGACGGCTGCTTTAAAATCTGTGTCAGATCATTCCAACACCTAATTCATCTTGGTATATGCATCTGTTAGTTTTCTTTGCTCATTCAAGTTGTGATTTGTTGGTATGACAAGTGATTTTCATTTTTAATTATATCCTGGATATTTTGGGTATTATAGTATGAGACTCATGATCCTATTTAATCCTCTTTTTTAACCAGCAGTCACCCTGTTGAAATGTAGTGTAACGACAGAGTGGTTATGCATGCTTAGCTTTCTCTTGGGCCCTGCCAACAGCACCCCAGCAAAGGTGGAACACCCACTTACACTGCCTTGTTGCAGATGGGGAGGTGGAAATTTAGCTCCCCCATCAGCCTCATTGACATCTTCCCACATAAAGCAAGGTACCAATGAGTTTTGTCTCATTGCATCTAAGTGGGAATGTAAGTTTAACTCCTTTTATGTATTTTTTTAAAAGAGTTTATTTATTTATTTGACAGATAGAGATCACGAGTAGGTAGAGAGGCAGGCAGAGAGAGGGGGGGAGGAAGGAGGCTCCCCACTGAGCAGAGAGCCCGATTCGGGGCTTGATCCCAGGACCCTGGGACCATGACCTGAGCCGAAGACAGAGGCTTTAACCCACTGAGCCACCCAGGCGCCCCAGTTTAACTCTGGTTAGGCCCTGCTGATAGCAGAGAGAGGAAAAGCAGAGGACTGAGTCACACTGCTTTGAGCTGCAGCATCTGGGCAGAAGCTTGGTCCCCCACTAAGCCTTGCTGATACTCATGGGTGGGGGATAATGAAGTCCTGACTCATTCAGTCTCTTGCCCAAGGGGCGTGGAAGTGCAGCTTGCCACTGGACCTCCCCGATACTACCTTGGCAGGAGAATTGGAGCCATGCCTGCTTCTGGTGAAAAGATCAGCTCCTCGTTGAGTCTTGCCAATGCAACCCAGACAGGGGAATCAGAGCTCAACTGCTTCTGCTGAGTGGGAGATAGAAGATCATATCCCCACTCATTTTCACCAACTTTACCCCTGCAGAAGAATCAGAACACCCCCACTTGTTTTGGGGGGGCAGGGGTGATGGCAGGGACAAAGGAAGGATGGAAGATCAGCTTCATGTTGGGCTCCACTGAAACTACAGGAAGACAGGCAGTTTTTCTGTTGGTGTTTGACTAGAATAGGGCAGGTATTACCAGAAAGATTTTCTATTGTGAGGCTTTCCTTTTCCTGATCCTTTGGTTATGGGAACAGGTTTTTCTTGGAGCTTTTTTGTCTATGCCCATTGACAGTTCCAGGTTGGAGGCAACAACCTGTCTGGAACATATGAGAGGCAAGAAAGAAACTCAGGGAACTCGTCACTATGTCTCCCTCAAGTCCTGACGTCCCTAGACCATCGGCCTTCCTCTTTCCACCTTTTGGAGTCTTCCTATGCTTGTTTGGTTTGTTATCTCCAGGGCTTTTTTAACTTGTAAAAGGGAGGACTTGGAAAGAATGGGCCTCTCTTATTTTGAACATGGTCCATGTTTTTAAACAATTAGCATAATAAGCAAACAATGTAAGGGGACATTTTTGAGACAAATTTGAACATGGACTGAGGATTAGATGATATTGAGAAATGACTTTTAATTTGGTTTTATCTGGCTTGTTGTGATAATGCATTATGGCTATAGAAGGAAATATTCTTTATTTCTTCAGATGTTTTCTGAAATATTTAGGGTTGAAATTATACAATATCAGGAATTTCCCATTAAAAATACATTCACAAAAATAGAGAAGGGAGTGAAGGAGGAAGGAATGAAAGAAGGAGAAAAGGAGGAAAGTAATGAGGGGGGATGGAAAAAAGGAAAGAAAGATTAAGCAAGTAAGCAAGTGTGGCAAGATGCTGGTAATTGTTGAACCTGTCTGATGAGTATATGGGGGTCATTATTCTATTTTTTCTACCCTTTGATGTATGACTAAAATCATCTATAATAAAAAGCTGTTTATGTAAAGAAGCACCTTGGCTGTATTGTGGAAAATAGGTTAGAAGGGGCAATAAAAAATAAGAATTGGAGATAGAATCTAGGGGCCAACACAATCAACCAGGAGAGAGATAATGGAGATTTTGACTAGGATGATGGTAAGTAAATGAAAAAGAAAGATGACAGAAACAGTAAGCAGAAGATAAGAGAATTTGTGGTGATGATTTGGGAAAAAAATATTTAAAAGAAGATTAAGTATGACTGCCTGGTTTGGGTTAGGCTACCTGCCTATGACAGAAGAGATGGAAGAAGGTGAGTTTGGAGTGGAAGTAGATAAGTGGGAGGATTAAAAATTGGTTTTGAATCAGTAAAACAGCAAGTGGAGGTTTATAAGTAGCATGTGATATAAAATCTGAATCGGAGAAGGGAGGTCTAGTTTAAAAAACTCAATAGAAAAACTCAGTAGAAACCTAGTGTTGGATATTGGGAAAGAGATGATCTATGAAACCAGGGTTGAGAGACTGGAAGGTGAAGAGGCTCAGGGACTTTGGACAGAGCTCTAGGGAACCGAAGTATCAGTCTATAGGTGGGGGCAGAGGAGAGTTTTCTTAAAAGTGGCCAAACAACAGGAATGGCTAGCACCCAAGAGCTTGGTTTCTAAATACTATTCATTCATTCATTTCTTAAGTTAATAAGTAGGGTGACCCCTTAATTCAATAGGACCAGTGTCCTTAGAAGAGAAGAGATACAGACATGCAGGAAAAACACCATGTGAGGACAGAAGCAGAAGTTAGAGTTAGGCAGCTGAGAGCTGAGGAACACCAAGGATTGCTAGCAATTACCTGAAGCTGGGAAGAGGCACACTTTAGAGCCTTCAGATAAAGCACAGCCCTGCCAACACCTTAGCATCCAGAACTGCAAGACAATACATTTCTGCAGTTTTAAGCCAGCCTGCTTGTGGTAATTTGTTATTGCAGTCCCAGGAAAAAAATACACCATTCATTTACTCAAACACATTTAAAGAAAACAGAGAAAAGCACTTTCCCTTCTTCCTTCCTTTCCTGAAATTTCAGTCCTAAAGCTCTAGGGACCATTAGTGATCCCCTTAACAACTACAGGGTATAGGAACCCAGCTGGTATGAGGAGGGCATCCCTGCACGGGGGAGAGGGGGAGTTTGGAACAGGTGTCCAAGCCTGATCAAGGTGAGCAGTGCTTGCCCTCGAGGGGACCAGCTCTAAATGGGAAATCAGAGCATCACTGGGGGAAGAAGGTATCCATACATGGGGTCAGTCCCCCATGGGATATCAGATCTGAGGTAAAGAAAGCAGACATGGAGGACCAGGCAGATACAGAGCGTCAGAGCCTGAATGGGATGGCAGGGGAAATGTAAATTGGCAACTTTCAGGTAAATTGATTAAGTAAATATATTGAGGAAGACAAGGACTAAGTTTCTCGCTCTCAGAGAGGGGAATTACAACAAAGAAAAAAGAGAAATCAAACTGTGACAGACTGGAATTGGAGGTATTAGTATGAAATCATAGTTTTGGATAAATAGGGAAATAAATATGGGTGTGTGTGTGTGTGTGTGTGTGTGTGTGTGTGTGTGTTACATGTACATACATCTAGTCCTTAGCTCAGTTTTCTGGGAGGGCAACAAGAATGCCTAGTGCTCAGATGGGTTTCTGAATACCATTCTCTACTAAAAAGATCCAAGAATTCCTTGGAAAATGATTGATTCCAGGGCTGGTTTTTAGGGTAAGTGTGAGATGACCAATATTAACACACAAAAAACAAAAACTCAACAGGAACATGTCAAAAGGACACAGAAGTCAATTATGAGGTGCTTCCATTGGCCAAATTAGGGAAACTTTGAACAAAAAAAAATGGTATTAAAGGACCACCGAATAAAATGAGTTCAGTTGAATTAAATCTAAGCCATGAATCTAAAGACATACATAAATGAATAAGTTGGAAGTTTGATGAAAAATGGAATATTCGCATAACCTGAAAGAACTCCCAACATAGTACTTATAAATTACAAGAGTGACAAGAGTAACTTTTCAGCAGAGAAACATGGCAGGCATTACTTTAATTAAGTAATGAAAAATGACCATCATTGATAATAGGGCAAACTGAAATCATAGGTCACCTGACAGGATGCAGTGAGAATACAGCATCTCCTCTGTGATGTTTCCACCAGTGATTTGTAACCTACATCTAATTCTAAGGAACCATCAGGAACTGAGGGACATTCTACCAAATAACTGGATGGCTAATCATCAAAAGTCATCAAAGTCATCAAAATGAAAAAAGGTGGAAAAACTGTTTCAGAATGAAAGAGACCAAAGAGGGGCGCCTGGGTGGCTCAATTGTTAAGCGGCTGCCTTGGGCTCAGGTCATGATCCCAGGGTCCTAGGATTGAGCCCTGCTGCATCTGGGCTCCCTGTTCAGCAGGAAGCCTGCTTCTCCCTCTCCCACTCCCCTGCTTGTGTTCCCTCTCTCACTGTGTCTCTCGCTGTCAAATAAATAAATAAAATCTTTAAAAAAAGAAAAAGAAAGAAAGAGACCAAAGAGAAACAAGTAAATGCAACACATGATCCTGAAATGGATCCTTTTGCTATACAGGACTTTATTGGGACAATCGGCAAAAACTAAATGAGCTCTAAGGTTTGGTTTAGTAATATATCAATGTTAATTTTTTTTATGGCATTGGGGTTATGTAGGAGAATGTCTTTATTTGTAGGGAATACACATTAAAATATTCAGTGAAGAGCAGGCATTATATCAGCAACTTTTCCTTAAGTGGTCCAGGAAAACAAAACAAAACAAAACCTAATTACTACTTTTCTCTAAGTTTATGACTGTTCCCAAAACACTGTTTTAAACCTTCTGTATTTAAGACATATTTTGAGATACGGTGCAAAATACCAAGTTCTAGAAGATACAAGGAATTTACAACCGAGCAAAGAAGTTGAGACACCTGCATATATATTCCTGGTAAAATTATATTGAGCCAAGAGTATTATGACTGAAAATTCCTCCACCCTGACAGAGTGCTTGCCAAATCATGTATCACAACATGTACTGAGGAAGGTTAATACCCCTTTTAAAAAATGGTTGCCCTAACTTGATCCAACTTATTTGCAATATTATATCTGTGAGGAATTCTTTATGCTTAAATCCAATCCTCTGGTAACTGACTAGTGTGGGACTGAAGAGAGCACTTTCACTAATGACCCAAATTTATAAAGGAAGTTGTAAGTGAAGAAAAATGGAGCTCCAGAGACAAAAATAAAGAACTTTTTGTTTTATATTCACTATACCTCTTTTCTAGTAACATTAATCTCCAGAGTTGCAATCATCCCCCACAGAAATCTAATTTCTAAAATAGAAGAGGCTACCAGAGTAAATTTGTCACAGTGTTTTTTCAATCTCCTAATAAAGCAACAGGACTCCGTGATCACTAGAGGGCACAGCTGGGTTGTTCTCAGGCATGTGTAAATGAAGGAATTTCTTCAATTTCATATCTAAGACGAATTTATGCTATCACTTCACCTTTGAAACACAGTAGATAAGTGAGTTCATTTCCAAGTAGGTGGCTTGTCTAATACAGATGATTTAGTGGCAGAGGAAAAAAATGCTTTGAGAAAATTAAAACACTCTCTCATTTCTGGATTTTAATGTCATTTAAGTTTTTTTCTGGTTCTCATATCTGTTACTTTGTAGCATTTAAAACAGAACAATATGTCTACTCTCCTGTGATTTCTGTTTCATTGTGAAAGCAGCTTTGCTTTCCGTAACTTTGGTCGACACTGCAGACACCATCTTCTTGCTGACATCTTTCCAATTGTTTTACCTTTCAAGTTTGTACTGGGAATTCATCTTGAAGATTTTTAAAGACTTCCTCAGGGGTGTCTGGGTGGCTCAGTGGGTTAAGCCTTTGCCTCCGGCTCAGGTCATGATCTCTGGGGCCTGGGATCGAGTACTGACTATCAGGCTCTCTGCTCAGCCGGGAGCCTGCTTCCCTCCCTCCCTCTCTGCCTACCTCTCTGCCTAGTTGTGATCTCCCTCTCTGTGTCAAATAAATTAAAAAAACAAACAAACAACAACAACAACAAAAACAGAACAAAAAACCTTAAAAAAAAAAAGACTTCCTCAGTAACTCAGAGGGATCACTTCTTTATCATTCTCACTACTGAGTAACAGTTTTTAAATCCTACTCTCTACTACTCTATGGAAGCCTCTATTTTCAATTAGATTCTCCTGTTATGTTAATCAAGCAATTGGGAACAGGAGTTTCTCCATGGCTACTTAGTACCAGGATTAGCAGCCTATGCTGTGTGGTGTGTGGAGAGCCAACTGAGGACAGGCTCACCGTTAGTGCTACGTACACCCCTCCTACATCCCACATCCCCACCACCCCACACAGCTTTTCCTGCTCCATCCCAAACATAACCCAGCCAAAAACACTTGCTAAGCATCTGAGCGAGGGAAGGAAAGATAGAAAAAAGTAATCATGGACCCAGACCTTACAATCTAGCTAGAAAGACAAAGCACAAAGCTAGGGAAAACATCAATAATACAAGACTATCTAATATTGTTTTAGTTCTAAATGTTCCAGAAGTGCATCGACTTATAATATTCTGATGCACTGTCACTTCATGTGCTAAGATAGATCTCAGCACTTAGTATTCAGCTCTACCAACACTGAGGGGTCCGAAGACCTGGATTAGAATGGGAACTTTGCCATTTATTGTGGGGCTTGAGGCACTCTTTATTTCTCAGCACTTCAGATTCTTCATCTGTAAAATGGGAAAAGTAGGAGGAAACCTAGAGTTAATACGAGAATTTCATTTTCTGGAACAACATGCAGCACGTGTCTCCCTACAAAGGACAATTTTATCATCATCATGTGTGAAAATGTAGGTTCAGAATTTCTCATTTGAGAACCAATAGCATGTATTGAACCAATAGCAGGTACAGCATGGAGCTCCAGAAAAAGATAACACGCAGCCACCGCCCTCAAGGGGTTTACTGCCTGATGTTAATATTAACTATAGCATTAGAAACATGTAACAAGTATGTTTATATTATAAGTACACATATATACATACATATATATTTATGCATATGAAAGTATAAATAAATTAAAATACACATGGAGGAGACTGCCTCCAGAGTTTTGGGCAATAGGGGTGCATGATAGGCAAAGTTGAGGCACCATTGACAGGTCCATTAACAACTAATTACTGTCATGAGTTAAAAAATTCTGCAGAGGTGGTGTGAATTAAGTGTAATAAGAGCTCAGAGATGCATGAAGTCTCAAAAGTCTTAAGTGTGCCTGGGAATTCACCAGCCAGAACAATACGGGGAGGAAATTTCAGGCAGAGGCGATACTTGTGGACTGTGAGTAAGCAAAGCTGTGTTGGAACGTGGACTCCATCACTTTCCAGCTATGTGAACTTTGTTTCCTCAGTGTGGATATGGGGATAGTACGGCCTACTCCAGGGCTGCCTGAGGATCCATTGTTTTTTCATCAAGTGAAATAATCCTCATGAGTTTAATGCAGTTCCCTCACTCGATGTCTCCTCCTTCTCTCAGGAGGGTACTCCTGACTAGACTTGTCCGCACATGCCAGGCAGGTGAAGGACAAAAGGGTTACTGGGGTTCTGGATTTTTTGTTATTGCAGGTCAACCATTTGTCTGTGGTTCGTGCCTGCATTTTAGCCCTTATGACTCTCACTCTGTGTGGGTTTCTGGGACCTGCTGTCTTTCCTCCTGAACTTCTGACCCTCTGTCTGGCTTTGAACTGGAACTCACTGTAGTGGACATTTCTTATTTTGTGTCCACCCACATGTTTTCTCCCTACTACTGGCAGCAGCACTCTGCATCCTTCAGCAACACACCTATTTCTCTTTTAGTTCGTATGGTTCTGGGGGTTCTAGTAAGTCGCAACAACTCATCCACCTGGCTAGAGCAGTTGGGTTCAACGTGGAACACAATATGAGTCAAAGAGAGCCAGGCTTTCATTGGAACTTGGCAGGAGAGATTTTCTCTTCCATATGTGGAGCCCAGTTGCCAGGGGCCACTATTGAAGAAATACCTGCTTGAGAATGAAGTCAGTGTAATAAAGTATAACCAAAAGATAGAAAGAAAAGAACAGTTTTTTGAGCACCTGAATCCAAAAGTACCTGAAGCCGATAGATCTATTATTGAATCTTTTCCTGTGTGAGCCAATATATTCTCCCTTCCTTTAGCCTGGTTTTGATTTTGTGTCACCTGTCGCTGAAAGGGTTCTACTATCTCTGAAATTTGTCAGCCAATCCAGTCTTCTGACTCACTTCTTTTAATATTGGCTTCCTCCCTAGACTAAGTTTCCAGCTTCACTGTCATCATTGATAGTTGAGCTTATTACGAACTACAGAATAAACCCTACCGCTTTCTTAGATCTGTTGTATTTATGGTAATTGTAGCAATTTGCCTTGTGTTTGTGGACTACTTCCACATTTTGAAGCATATGGTAAGCTCCAAATAAGCTTCATCTCCCACTTCCCTCCTGCTTTTAAAGGGCACTGCCTTTAACCAGCTCCTCTCACAGTCTCGATGCTACTACCAATAATAATAATGACAATAATAACAACAGCAAGAAGAATTAACTGCCACTTATTGAGCATCTATTAAGTACCAGGCATGATACTATTGGTGGGTTATGTTTGGTGGGCTATAGCCATCATTAAAAAAAAATAAAATGGAATAGAATAGAGTAGATCAGAAATGAATGGAATGGAATTGTCCAGAAAATAAGTATTCAGGATGCATACAATTTGTAAGAATAAATGTTCATTTGCAAATTTTTCTCTCCATTATATTGTGTCTGTGTGTGCATGTGAGTACTGATTTGCAATATTTTAAAACATACATTTTTAATGTGGGTTGTGATGAAAAAAATAACTTTTCGAAAGTCGCATGGTTAGTAACAGAGCCAGCTCTGAATCCAGACATGTGGCTCTCCACTGACTGTCTCAAGCATATGGCATGTATAGATAAGGAAATGGAGTTCAGAGAAGTTAAGTAATATGAGAAAAATGATAACGCCTCCCATATAGAATGGTAAGGATTAAATCAGATAATACAACTGGCTGGTATATAGTAGAGCAAAATAAAAGTTAGCTAACATTAAGCCATTTTGGAAGTAGTTTTTTCATGTAACATTATATTATGAACAGATTTCCATTTCTTTAAATACTCTTTTACAACAGCATTGTAGATGTCTGCACTGAATTCCTTTGTTTGTATCTGTAATGATATCTTTGCTTTCCCCGTCTTATATCTTCAGACATTTAGGTTGTTTCCGTGTTCTTGCTATTTATAACAGCTGTTAATAGCTTAAAGCACAATTTCCACATATAAATATTTCCTTAGGACAAATCTTGAGAGGAGGAATGGTTAAGTCTAAGGGCATACACATTGCGAACTTCAGAAAGTTTAAACCAATTTGCACTTTCTCCTAGCAAATTGCTCTAATCTGGCATCAGTAAAAATGGGGTATTATTTATCAGGAGCTTTCCAATAACTTAAAAACCCATTTGTGGGACACGTTACTGCTGCCATGGTAACACCAGCCAAGCTGGGTTTTGTGCAGAGCTCATCAAAGTATCCCCATGCCTGTCTCCAGCTCCCACCCCCCTCGTGTCATACAGCCTTATGTCTCTCCTCAGAGTACTCTGTTTCTTCACGTTAATAACGATTTCCCAGGGCGCCTGGGTGGCTCAGTGGGTTAAACCCTCTGCCTTCGGCTCAGGTCGTGATCCCACGGTCCTGCCCAGCAGGGAGCCTGCTTCCTCCTCTCTCTCTCTGCCTGCCTCTCTGCCTACTTGTGATCTATGTCTAATAAATAAATAAAATCTTTTAAAAAATTTTAAAAATAAAAAATAAATAACTATTCCCTTCCTGACCGTCACTGGGTACACTCACCTGGACCTCAACCTGTCTCCTGAATGCACAGGAGCTGAGCAGGATCCTATTTTATTTCCCAAACATAATCATACTTGGGTACAACAATATTGGTTGCATAATTACTTCGGTGAACTCTTATAACTATTACTTGTAAATAACAAATAATAATACTCTTGCCCATCCCTGTTCCTTTTTTTAAAGATTTTATTTATTTATTTGAGAGAGAGAGAGAGAGGGAGAGAGCATGAGAAGGGGGAGGGTCACAGGGAGAAGCAGACTCCCTGCAGGACTTGATCCTGGGACTCCAGAATCTTGATCTGAGCCAAAGGCAGTCACTTAACCAACTGAGCCACCCAGGCATGCCCTATTCTTCTTTCAAAAGCATCCTACTTCTTTCCCACTTGTTTCTTTTAAGGTACTCCTCCCCAACTCTGTGTCCTAGTGAGGGCTTTTACCACAGTAACTCATCCTTCCTGCCGGCAGCGGTGGAAACAAGATCCCATCTGGACCTGGATAATAGTAGTAGTTTTGTTTTCTGGACCGTAGGTCCCAGGGGCAGACACAGGACACAAAGAGGGCCGATGACAGCCTCTCTCAAAGACTGCTATACAAAGTTGAAGAGAAGGTACTTCTCTCACTGTGGTTACAAAATTATGATTGGGTAAGCCTGGTACCACTGGCAGCCATCTTCCCAAGTGGCACAGAGGAATCTGTCGGGTCCAGAAGAGAAAGAGATCAGCACACTAAGAGACCAAGAGACCTGAGCCCCTGCATCCAGCAGGGCCTAAGGTCAGGGGCCTTCTGGGTTTAAAAGAAAAATGTTTTGGCTAAGGCATGTTTGATTAATTTTTGTTTGTTTGCTTGTTTGTTTTTGCTCCTAGTAATTAAAAGAGTCTTGATTGACATAGTTGTAAAATGAGTGGGGTTAACCTGTATCTTGAGTTCAGAGAAGGGAAGCATACAGCAATGTATGTATGTAATTGTATGTATGTATGTATGTATGTATGTATGTAATTGTAGACATTAGGTAGAGTAATAAAAGTATATAAATAAGAAGAGTTACAAGAGAATGGTCAATGCAAAATACCTCAAAGAAAGTTATTTATAAAGGTAATAACATAATGAATTTAAATAGAAGAGTGTAGAGTGAGGAGACTGGTTATGGTTTCCAATTTACCTTTACACAACTACACATCCTGACCAAATCACATCTGTCAGGGTTTCATTTTCTTGTCTGGAAATATGTGGACTGAACTGGTTGAGCTCTAAACGCTTCCACTGTAAAATCTGTAAACCTCGTCCTGGAAAGTCACTGTTATTTGGTCCCTGTGTCTAGGAGATGCTATGTGCTGATTGGCCCCGGCCTGGGTTACTGTCTATTGATGTGGGCAAAGAGGATACTATGCTGGAGGGGGACAGTGGGGACTGGCCCACCCAAACCACCTGGTTTTTATGCATTAGGGGAGGGGCAAGATAGATAGAGGATACGATCACTATGACCAGGCAGTGCCTTTAAGAGGCATCTCTGTTGCTTCCCCGAAAAACCACTGTGATGGACAATGATGCTGTTGAGGATTTCATGAAATTATTCTGGGCTGTGGGTGAGTAAACTTCAATTTACCACCACCCTCTCTGAATGTCTGGCCTCCTCTGGAACAACTCTTAGGGCAAAGGTTACAAACTGGTAGGCCACAGATGGGTTTTGTTAGGACCACACAATATCTGTCCACATAGTATTTTTAAAATTTAGAATTAATTGCCAACATTTTTAAAAAATTGGGAGATTTGCATAAGAAATCTGGATTTCTGGCTTCTCTTGAATCAGAAGCTCTCTTTGGCAGTGCTGAGCCCACATTCCCACGTGGCAACAATAGACTGGGGCTGAGTAGCAGCTGTTCCTTTTAGACAAGGCAAGCATTTTCCAGGTTTCCACAGATTGCTGTGGACTATTTTGTACAGGTAGGTTACTTTTGGCCTCTGTAGACTTGTTAATCTGTTATCATTGTGCCAAAGCTGGTTATGAAATTGCCCACCCACTATGCTGGTGCTCTCAATATGGTAATAATCGAGCTTACCCCAGTACTGACCCTGGACTCCATATGGCAAAACTGCTCTAAATTGTGGCTGAGAAGTAACTAGTTTGTCAAGAACAAATTCCCAGAATCTCTATCTGTAGAGTCAACCGAAAACCCAGTCTAGCACAGAAAAATGGAAAATTCCACCTTCCCCTTTTATTATGATATTTAATAAGACAAACTTTTTTTTTAATTGGTAAATTCTAATCTGAGACTCTCTAAGTATGAGTAGAAAAAAATCAATAATCAAATAAAGAGACCAAAAGTTCAAAGGAAATGGATTATTCTGAAGAATCATAACAAATAGTCATTAGGAAGCAAATTTACTCTACGAATCCAAAATTTAGGGCGCCTGGATGGCTCAGTGGGTTAAGCCTCTGCCTTCAGCTCAGGTCATGATCCCAGGGTCCTGGGATCGAGCCCCACATCAGCTCTCTGCTCAGCAGGGAGCCTGCTTCCCCCTCTCTCTCTGCCTGCCTCTTTGCCAACTTGTGATCTCTGTCAAATAAATAAATTAAATCTTTAAAAAAAAAAAGAATAAAAAAAAAATTTTTTAAGATTACTTATTTATTTATTGATGCCTCTAGCAACAACTGATCTTTCTTCTGTCTCTATAGGTTTGCCTGTTCCACAGTATAAAGCCTTTTTGTTTTTGGCTTCTTTCACTGAATATAATGATTTTGAGATTCATCCATGTTGTTACATGTATAAGTAGTTTGTTCTACCTCATTGTGTGAATGCACTACAATTTGTTTATTCATTCATTGGTTGATGGAAATTTGGATTGTTTCCAGTTTGTAGCTATTATGAGCAAATGTATTATAAATGTTCATATAAAGGTCTTTGCAGGAACATGTGTTTTCATTCCTCTTCATTAAATACTTAGGAGTGATATTGCTAGGTCATACAGCAAGTGTGTACTTAACTTTATGAGAAACTGCCAAACTGATTTCCATCAGCAATTTATGAGGGTTTCAGTTGCCTGCAACCTTGTCAGCACTTGGTATTGTCATTCTTTTTAATTTTAGCCATTCCAGTAAGTGTGTAGTAGTAGCTTGCCATGGTTTTAACTTGCATTTCCCTAAAAGCTAATGGTGTAGAACATCTTTTTATGTGTATTTGTCAACTGTATATTTTTTTCTGGTTAAGCGTCTGTTCATATCTTTTGCTCATGTTTTTACTGAGTGTCTTTACACATTAGTAATTTATATATGCTAGATACAAGTCCTTTATCAGACATGTGTTTTGCAAATATGTATGGATGCAATCTGATGGCAGAAAAAGCTTCCATATATTCAAAAACAGGCATCCGATTTTAAAATACCGTGTCAGTAATGAAAAAAATCTATTAGATATTGCAAAAAACATAGTGATTTAGAAGGTTAAGAAACTCTCATTTTACTATGAAAAATTTCAAACAAGAAAAAAAGGAAAATAATAGTATTTATTCTCATGTATCATCATCCAACTTTAGTAATTGTTGACATTTTTTGCTAATCTTGTCATCTCTTGCATATACTTTTTTTGGCTAACATATTTTAGAGCTTATTCTAAGTAATATTAATGATAAGATATTGATGCTAATAAACAACTAGCATGCAAAAATTTTTTTGAAAATTTAAGGTCATCATTAGATAAGTATTTATTGATTATCTGCTATGTGCTAGGTTTCTAGGCAAATATATATACTATGACAAAAGTTGGATATGCTCTTCTAATCTACATTAATGAGTGTCTATGTGTCAAGCAACATAGCATAAAAACATACAAGGGGCGCCTGGGTGGTTTAGTCGGTTAAATGTGTGACTCTAGATTTTGGCTCAGGTCTCCATCTTGGATTCCTAGGATTGATACCCGTGTTTGGCTCCCTACTTAGCAAGGAGTGCGCTTCTCTCCCTCTCAGAGCCTCTGCCCCTGTCTCCCTCCTCACTTGTGTGCACAGGCAGTCTCTCTGTCAAATAAATAAGTAAATCTTTAAAAAAATATATACAAAATAAAATTTATGAGAAATCGGAGTGACAAACTGAAAAATCAGAGACCTTAATCTCTCAGTTTTGTACAGACCAAGTTAACAAATATACATTATATAATTTTAAAGCTTAATTAGTATGTGTATTGAATTTTTTAACATATAGACATATATTCTTTTCATAAACCCATGGAGCATTTTACAAAATGTTTTAAAGCAAACCTTAATAAATCTCAAATGGTATAACTAGTAAAGGCACATTTTTATTGCAATGCGATAAGTCAATATTTGTACAGCAGGAAAACATAAATAATAAATAAAATCCACCTGTTAACTAAAAATAGAATGTATGTGACTACTGAGTCACAGAAAATGAAAGCATCAATAACATTCTAATTAGAAAACAGCAGTAACATGTAGACATGACAACCCCAAATTTAAAGAGAATCCCATACATCTGCACTCAGAACAAAACAGGTATCTTTATTTTTTTTTTTTTAAGATTTTATTTATTTGTCAGAGAGAGAGAGTACACACAAGCAGGCAGAGAGGCAGGCAGAGAGAGAGGAGGAAGCAGGCTCCCCGCCGAGCAAGGAGCCCGATGCGGGACTCGATCCCAGGACCCCAGGATCATGACCCGAGCCGAAGGCAGTGGCTCAACCCACTGAGCCACCCAGGCGTCCCAAAACAGGTATCTTTAAATTCTTTTATTGTTCAGTAAGAATTAATGACACGGTGTGAGCTGGTTAGGGATTGATTGCCTCATCTCAAGATTTATCCTTTTTGACTGCTCTGTGAAAATGGAACTGAGCCCTTTAAATATCCTTTGCTAGCTGGCATTACAATCCTATTGCTGGAGAACTGGATAGACATTGCAGAAAGAAAGGATTTGCTTCCTGCTTTTTTTTTTTTTTTTAATTTTATTTATTTGACGGAGATCACAAGTAGGCAGAGAGGCAGGCAGAGAGAAAGGGAGAAGTAGGCTCCCTGCCAAGCAGAGATCCCGAATGTGGGGCTTGATCCAGGACCTTGAGATCATGACCTGAGCTGGAGGCAGAGGCTTAATCCACTGAGCCAGCCAGGCGCCCCTGCTTCCTGCTTCTGATGTCCTTGTTATTAGGCAGGCTCCTATGGTGTAGTGGGTGGTTTTTTTAGCGCCAGACTCCTGCAGCACCTACAGCTTCTTGAGGGCTCAGCTTCTGTGGTGCCTGGAGGCTAACAGCACCTAGATCCAATTTAGTATTGTGACAACAACAGCAGCCAGCGGTCAGCAGCTCCCTGCTCCATCCCTCATCCCTCATGCACTCTTCCTTCTAAGTTTTGTGCCTACAGGATTTTCTGCCTCCTGCAGGGCTGTTAGCTTCTCCAGCACTAGGTTCCTGCATTACTCTCAGCTTCTCCAATGCTCAGCTCCTGCAATGAACAATTGACATCGGCACCCCATTGCCAGAAGCTTGCCCTAGCACCTCCCTTGGGTAGTTTTGTAGCAAGTTGCCTCCAGTAAGGCACCTCCTTATGAAAAGATTTGACACACTAGAGGGCAGATTTTCAGCAAGATTCACCAGCACAGTAAGGCAATGACTTCTCTGCCTTCCAGGGAGCCAGGGTAGCACCCTTTCCAAGCAGATCTGGATCTCAGCACCACCACCACTCTGGCTGTCAGTGTCCCAGAAGAAAACATGAGTAATCATGTTTTATGTTTTTTATAATCATAGAATGGGACAGGCCTTTCCAACTTTGACATAAAAGGAAATACTGAAACATTTTATTTAGATTTTTTATAGCAAGGGACACAGAGTCAAAAGACAACAAACTGGCAAAACATATAATCAGCAAAGGGCTATTTTTCTAGATAGGCCAGGAGCTCAGATTCAATAAGAAAAGGATCAACCACCCAACATAAAAATCATGAAATATGTATATATGTGTGTATATACACATACACATTAGAGTTTAAGCCAGGAAATCTTTTTTTGCTTATTCAAATTCTATTTATCATGCCCTCAAGAAAGCTCTCCAGTCTTCCAAAAGAACGTCCCTCCCTATTCTCAATATTAACCCATCCCATTCATCTGGAAATACTAAGAACTTCTTTGAACAAATAATATATGCATACAAAACAGTTAACATTACCCAAAGTGAAACCAACATTTTCTTAAAGTGAGGTCAAAGGGTTACGTGCATCAGAATCACCTGGACATTTTATAAACCGCAATTTCATGGGTCCTGCTGCAGAAGGCAGAATGAGAGTCTCCAGAGGGCCCAGGTGGCCCAGGCAGGTGCTGACCTTGGATGTGTTGAAAATTCTTCTCAGGTGACTCCTACGTTCACTTGGCTTTGAGAACCTTGCCCCTGTGAATCAATAATAAAATATCCAGGGGCACCTGGGTGGCTCAGTGGGTTAAAGCCTCTACCTTCGGCTCAGGTCATGGTCCCAGGGTCCTGGAATGGAGCCCAGCATCGGGCTCCCTGCTCAGCGGGGAGCCTGCCTCCCTGCCTACTTGTAATCTGTCTGTCAAACAAATAAATAAAATTAAAATAATAATAATAATAAAATATCCACCTTTGTTTTGTAGAGTTCAGAGTATTTTTCATTAAGTACTTTTTAATTCCACACCCAATCCGGGTGACTGTCAGACATTAACCCCACTTAAAAATAAGGAAGAAAAAAAAAAAAGAAATAAAATTCAGGGAGATGGAGGACTTGCTTCAAGACTCCTAGAAAATGGTGGAGCTCCGATTTGATTATCTTTTCACAAGAGCAAACTCCAGCTCCACCCCACTTACATAAACTCCCTAAAATTCACGTTTCTTCGTGTTTATACAGCAAACTCGTGGGGGTTCAAAACAAGCTGATAATCACAGGCAGAAATAGCAGAAGCAGAGATGAAAGCACCTGGGGAACTCATGGCTCTATGATGTGGGAACTGAGGGCCAGAAAGGGTGCGTAATCAGAAGGCAGGGCCAGGAACGCACCACTAAACAGGAGACAGCAGTAGGAATTAGAGGCACTTTGAGAAGATGATAGCCAACTTATAAAGAAAGGGAGCTCAAGGATGCCTGGGTGGCTCAGTGGGTTAAGCCTCTGCCTTTAGCCCAGGTCATGATCTCAGGGTCCTGGGATCAAGCCCTGCATCGGGCTCTCTCTGCTCAGCGGGGAGCCCGCTTCCCCCTCTCTCTGCCTGCCTCTCTGCATACTTGTGATCTCTGTCTGTCAAATAAATAAACAAAATCTTAACAAAAAAAAAAAAAGAAGAAGAAGAAAGAAAGAAAGGGAGCTCAACCTGAGTTGAGCTCAAGTTCAGATGAGGTTCAAGAACAGCTGGGCAGAAGACACTCAGCAGCAGAAGCGATAGCAGTCCTAAGAACAGCAACAAGGACCCCAGGCTAGAGGCTGGGAGCCAGTCATGTCACCCAGAACCTCTTCCTTGATGGATTCCTTAGTCTGAGGGACCACAGGTTTCTGTGCCCCCTTTCTAGATGCTTGAGATGCCTGAGAATCCTCCCCCCACCCCATAGCAGAACCAGCTCTCTTGATCCGCAGCTGGGCCTGAGAGCCCCAGTACACAGACCCCAGTAGAGGTTCTGGTAACCTCAGCCCAAGACTTGCTTTCTGATCTCTGATACCTACTTTATGCCATTGTCTAAATGTTTCCCTGGCTTCGCAGTCTACCTTTCACCCACAAACCCCTTTAGTGACTCTGTATGTCCCTCTTCCCCCAACCCCTGTGACCCAACCCCTGTGACCCTGCAGAACTCCGGTGAAGCAGGCTGTCTAGGTGGGAATATCCCAGTGCTGGGACAGTTCTGAATTGCTAGAAGAGTCCATCTGCTGAAATGAGCTGAGGATCCCCTAAGGAAATCCTAACAAAACTCTATGGCAGCTATCTGTTGGTGGGTTTTATTCTGAAGATGCTGTTTTTTCATTTTCATCACTGTGTAGAATTCTGTAGTGGGGCTATACGACATTTTTAAGTCCATTCCTCTGTTGGTAGATAACTGGGTATTTTCCAGGTTGGGCATGTTACAAATACTGCTGCTATGTTAATGCATTTCTCTTCGATACTGAGGAGTGGAATTGCTATGTATCATAGCTTTAAAAGATAATGCGAAGGAGGGATTTTTACTGGATTAACCAGTTTTCTCACTCACAGACAATATATGAGAGTTCTTGTTGCTCAGGATCCTTACCAACATTTGGTACTGTGACACCTCAACATTTTTTCCAATTTGGTGACTGTGTAGTTTTCTTTCTTTTTTTTTTTTTAAAGATTTATTTATTTATTTATTTGACAGACAGAGATCACAAGTAGGCAGAGAGGCAGACAGAGAGATGGGGGGGAAGCAGGCTCCCCGCTGAGCAGAGAGCCCGATGCAGGGCTGGATCCCAGGACCCTGAGATCATGACCTGAGCCGAAGGCAGAGGCTTAACCCACTGAGCCACCCAGGCACCCCTGTGTAGTTTTCATTTTCATTTCTCTCATGACTAAATGAGAGAGTGCTTTTCATAGGATTTTGATCATTAGGAGTTACCCTTATATAAAATGTGTGTTCAGTGGCACCTGGGTGGCTCAGTCATTAAGCATCTGCCTTCAGCTCAGATCATGGTCCCAGGTTCCTGGGAACAAGCCCTGAATCTGGCTCCCAGCTCAGTGGGGAATTTGCTTTTCCCTCTCCCACTCCTCCTGCTTGTATTCCCTCTCTTGATGTCTCTTTCTGTCAAATAAATAAATAAAGTCTTTAAAAAAAAATGTGTCTTAAGTATTTTGCCAGATTTTCTAATTGATTGGCATGAGTTCTTTACATAGCATAGATACTAGTCCTTTGCCAGTTATGCAAGTCACAGATATCTTCTTGCATTCTATTGTGTTGTTTTCACTCTTTATGGTACCATTTAACTAATTATTTTTTAAAAATGTATTTATAATGAAACTTTTACTCTTTAAGAAATAAACTTTTTTTCTTTTAAGAGACTGAAGTAAGCAATTATTGGGAGGAAAGAGATTAAAGAAGATTATACATCCTGGATTGTGTTTTTCTGTAATGTTTGAATTTTTCTAGTGGTCATGTACACCTTCATTCAACTGAGCACATAACATGTGCCAAGAACTAATTTAGGTCCTAGAAATCCATAACTGAACAAAAGAAACAAAGATCCTTGACCTAATGGAACTTACAAGATAAATTTACAGGGTAAATTTTTTATTTAAAAAAAATATAAACCCTTTATTTAGTTTCTCTCAGACTTTCATTTTGAGCTTTTAAATGATTATACATAAAAACATGACACAGAACTCAGAGTAAACATTTAAAAATATAAGCAAAACCTTTTTGTCAAGGGTTGCCATTGATTTGTCATTGATTTCAGCAGCTAATTTTTTAAATTTATTTTCAGCATAACAGTATTCATTGTTTTTGCACCACACCCAGTGCTCCATGCAATCCGTGCCCTCTCCAATACCCACCACCTGGTTCCCTCAACCTCCCACCCCCCGCCCCTTCAAAACCCTCAGATTGTTTTTCAGAGTCCATAGTCTCTCATGGTTCACCTCCCCTTCCAATTTCCCTCAACTCCCTTCTCCTCTCTAACTCCCCTTGTCCTCCATGCTATTTGTTAGGCTCCACAAATAAGTGAAACCATATGATAATTGACTCTCTCTGCTTGACTTACTTCACTCAGCATAATCTCTTCCAGTCCCATCCATGTTGCTACAAAAGTTGGGTATTCATCCCTTCTGATGGAGGCATAATACTCCATAGTGTATATGGACCACATCTTCCTTACCCATTCGTCCGTTGAAGGGCATCTTGGTTCTTTCCACAGTTTGGCGACCGTGGCCATTGCTGCTATAAGCATTGGGGTACAGATGGCCCTTCTTTTCACTACATCTGTATCTTTGGGGTAAATACCCAGTAGTGCAATTGCAGGGTCATAGGGAATCTCTATTTTTTATTTCTTAAGGAATCTCCACACTGTTCTCCAAAGTGGCCCAGCAGCTAATTTTCCAGAAATCATGCTGAAATGTCAGAAACCAGTCCTCTCTAATAGATACAAATTTATTTTCAAACACCTTATTGTAATGAGCCATTTTATTTTATTATTTTTTTTAGAGGGAGAGGGAGAGAGAGAATCTCAGTTTCCATGCTGGGCCCCAGCATGGAGCCTGATGCAGGGCTTAATCTCAGGACCCTGAGATCGGTTGTCAGCTGAAATCAAGAGTAGGATACTTAACTGACTGAACTTAACAGGGGCCCGTAATGAAACATTTTAAATCAGAGATACAAGTAACTTAAATGTAAGTCAGATTCTGGACTGAATTTGTCATAGTCATTTAAATTTTTATTTAATTATTTTTTATTTTTATTTTATTATTTATTTAAATATAATGACTAGTAATACATAGCAAAATAAACCAATGAGTACATAAGATATGGGAGCAAATACACCTTACTCCATTCCCAACCCACCCACTCCAAACCTCTTCAACCCTTCCTCTCCCCTGTACCCCTGCACTCCCTCCTCCATAGTTAGCAGCCTCTTGTTTGTCCTTCTGGAGATGTTCAATTGTGTGCAAACACATAGGGATTACGTATGCATTCTGTGTTTTGTACTTCTGGGGTAGGTTGGTCTGGAGCTGCAGATTTCAGGGGTGGGTATGAAGAGCAATGATCCAGATTGAAGACAATGTAACAGAACTGGGCCAGGTGAATTTGGAAGGCAGGGTTAGGACTAAACCTCTGCAGTCCCAGACTGGCTCTCCATGCTATTCCAAGTGGCCTGAAATTGAATGCTGCCTGGAAGTGGAAGTGCCCGCTGTGGGATCCCCAGGTTGCACCCCTCCCACCTCAGCCCAAGCTTCAGAGTGCATATTTACTTAGAAGGCTTTACTTCCTCTCCTTCCTCCTCTAAGAAACAAAATGAATGCGAACTGGTGTGGCCAGAGGGGACGGGTAGGTGAAATAGATAAAGGGGATTAAGAGGTACAAATGTCCTGTTATAAAATAAATAAATCACAGAAATGAAAAGTACAGCATAGGGAATACAGTCAATAATATTGTAATAACGTTCCCTGGTGACAGAGGATAACTACACTTAACATGGTAAGGATTGCATTGTGTCTATGCTTGTTGAATCACTATGTTGTACACTTGAAACTAATGTAATATTGTATGCCAACTATACTTTAATTAAAATATAAAATAACATCAGGCGCTTAGGTGGCTCAGTCTGCCTTTGGCTCAGGTCATGATCCCAGGGTCTTCCCAGGGTTTTGGGATCAAGTGGAGCCCAGCATCGGGCTCCCTGCTTGGTGGGAAGCCTGCTACTCCCTCTCCCACTCCCCCTGCTTGTGTTTCCTCTCGCTGTCACTCTCTGTCAAATAAATAAATAAATCTTTAAAAAATTAAAAAAATTAAAATACATGCTGATATGCCACTTCTGTTTCCTCCCAGATTTCTAGACAGTTCCCTCTCCTCATCACACACCGGTACACTCTGTTGTACATACATGTCTGTTCCTGCACTACCAACCCCTTCTTTTGTCTGTCCTCCCCTCCTTTTCAGTTTTCCTGGTGCAACCTTAGGGTGATTCTCTTGTTCCTTTCTGTCAGGTTCTGCTCTGCCCACACCTGTGCTTCAGGCTTCTTTGGAGGCCCACTAGCCAGTGACCTGGGTAAGAGGTTTTAGATCCAGAAAGCTGGCAGCCTTGAGGGATCAAGTCACTATGTCTGATGTATATTTTATAGATACTTCTCTGCTTTGCACTACAAAAGTCTCCCCCAAATTGGGTTACCAGATTTAACAAATAAATATACAGGATGCCCAGTTAAATTTGAACTTCAGATAATTAACAAATAATTTTTGAGTATCAGTCTGCCTGACGTGATCTTTAATCTGTATTTAATCCGCCAACCCTATTCCAAAACCCAGTTGAGCAGTTAAATTAAACAGTCTTTCTAATCTGCATGTCTTTGCCCTGAAAACAAAGTTCTAATCCTCCCTTCAATGACTGTGGCCTATACACAGCAAAACACCCCACCAATTTTAAAATTGGGCATTTTGAGTAGTCTCCAGCCAGCGCAGGAAGCATTTCAAAGTGGTTGCTAGGTGGCAGATCTCAATTCTCAAAAGCATTTTTCAAATTCTATTAGTCCTGTTTGGTGAGAGGAGCTTGGTAATGAGCCCAAATGTGTTTGGTTTACCATTTTTCTTCCAATTTAAAATCTATGGCAAAACCGAGTTTAAATAACACTTTTAAAAAGCTTTGCCTTTTGAACCAAATGCCAGAATGTCTAGGTAAACACAGAATTCAGTAATCATGGGCTTAATTTATTTCAGCTATTTCTTCCTGCTGAATTTTTGAGATAGGTAAGACTGGATTTCTTCCAAACAAATCTGGGCAGAAGAAAACTTGAAAGTATCAGCTAGTTTTAAGTGTCCCCACATGATTCCTGATACAGTTTTACCTGAAAAATGGAGTGTACCCAACAGATTTTTTTTTTTAAATCTCAAGTTCTTTCGCAAATACCAAGTTCTTCACACAAAAGGAACACTGTGGCCCATGCAGATATCTCTTTGTTCAAATTACTTACAAAACTTTAAGAAATAAGAGTTGTGATTCTACATTCTGTTTTGATGATCTAGAGAAAGAGCAGGGTCCAGGAAAGGACAGAAAAGGGAAACAGACACTGAGAATTTATCACCAAAGGAAATTAGTGATAGTGATGATGGCACCTGTAATCCAATTTCCCCAAAAGGGAACAGAGCTCTGCTTAGAGCACGTTCTCCATATTTCACCATTAAGATTGTACAAAAGAACAGACTCCAAATTACACATAATAGAATTCAACCGTACCTACATCGTTGTTCAATAAAGCGTTCTCTTTTACTACCCTGCCTATTCCAGACATTAAAGAATGGGAACAAAGCAAGGAATTACGGAAATTTAGAGCTAGAAAGAAACTTTTTTTGTTATTGGTGCTCAGGTTTTGCAAAAAAAAAGATTTAAAGATTTATCAACAGAAAATTTGCTTATCAATTACATAATATCAGATGGAACTATATGAAGTCACTGTTATATGACTGCTTTTGACTTACAAAAATGACAATTCTGTTTGATTCTACCTAAGGCTATGCAGACATTAAGAAATACATGATAGTTCTAGAAGTACTGGAATGATGTGGTATGGAATTGTATCTAAGGTAAATTATAAGGCACAGAATGCTGTGTCCCAGGATATTTGTGTGTATGTGTCTACTGTATGTGGGAGTATATATATGCTTACATCCCACCATAAATCTGGAAATTTATAAAATACAACAAACCTTTCACGGTGGATACCTCTGGAAGGTCAAGTAGGAAACTTTTTACTTTGTTCAATTTTTACCCCATAAACACATTCAAATTTTAAAGATGATGGGGGGAAAAAAGCCAAACCACCAAGGAAAGTACTGTATAAAGAAGGGAAGAGTCTGTTCAGGCCAGGCAGTGACCCCAGACTAGAACCCATTGAAAGTGGCTGCCCAATCGCTTATCTCATTCCTACACTTCAAAGAACAAAACAAAAGCTGCTGGAGCCTCACCAGTTCTGAGAATCACTCTCCACACTGACCTTGTGGTTTACCTGGGATTTTAATCTCTCTAGTTCAATGCAGACCCTCTCTGGAGGGTCAATATATTACGTCTGAATCGTTCTCATTGTAATCATGGATTAGCTGATTGGATGCTGCCTTGGGGGACTAGGAGCAGGAAAGAAGCTCTTTCTTTCTGGAGCACATCTTCCTACCATTTCCTTGGGCCCTGTCAAGAAGAGTCCTCAGAGCCATTTTCACCAAGTTCTAAACTAGTTGAAACCTTTTTCTCATTATGATCTTTGTTTGTTTGTTTAACTCTAGAGTTAGAATAACAGAATTTTATTCTGATTAGTTGCTGTTCAAGATAAGGGGCAAGTTAATTAGGAGTTAGTTTTCATACAATTATCTGCCCAGGCCACCCCCCTACAATCCCCACTCCACCTCCGTGTCACCCTTCCCCCCAACGGTCAGATTGACCACATCCAAATCATTCTGTCTGTACCAATGTTTTCCAAACTGTACTGAGGAGGAAGAACAACTTCAATTTATACTTGAAGGAACTGGGAGCTTAGAGATTAAGTGACTTGTACTCATTCCCACAGTAAGAAAGTGGCAGGCACAAGCTGAGACCCAGCTTTCTGACTTCCAGTCAGGTGTCCCCAGTCTCAAATAAAACTGCTTGTTTCTCCTTTTCCGCACCTGATTGTCCTTTCTTCCCTTCCCTTTTACTGTCAAAATTGCCCGAACTTGCAGTTAAGGGCCTGTGGTCTTTCCTGATAGGCTGTTAGCAGACTCTGGCGGGGGCTTTCTTCACTACTCTTATCTATAGCCAGCCCAGGGCCTGGTATTAACCGGGAGCCAAATAAATATTAGTTCATGACCAGGACTACTGATTTGACTTCCGTTGCTGAAACCCTCCCTTTCTAAGGCTTTTGTGTTTTCCTAACCAGATGGTGTCTTAACGGCGTGCTGACCACACCGACTCCATCTTGGGCCCTCCTTCTTGTCGGTGAGTGCGCAATGACCTCCCTTGGGGCTCCGTGCTCCCGGCTCCGAGGAGATTAATGTGTGCCCTACCAGAATGCAGGAAAGCTTGTTCTGATCTTCCCTAAAGAGGCCCACTAAAGGTACGGTTTTAGGTGAGTAGCAGACGTGATTGGTGCACAGAATGGTGCCCCTTGACGTAACTACGCTTTGACCTCACCACCATGCTCCTCGCTCTGTAAAACCTGTGCATGAAAGTTTGAATAGGGGTGGAGAATACGGGTGTAGCGCCATGGATTCCCCGTCTGTTTGGTCCTTCTATCAGTAAGTTATCCTGAGTACCCCGCATATGGTATGGAGAGGCTTGCTTCATTTTTTCCATCTCAAACTTGGTTTCTCTGGAGAATAATTTGCTGACCCTGCCCCACCTTCTCACAGCCCTCTTCCTCTGCCTCCTCTTTTTCTGGACATTGTCCTCAATTGATCAATCTGTCCATTACTGAAGAACTATAGGAGATAGAGAACCAGTCTGACATCGGGGTGCTTACATTTTGTGTGTGAAAATGTGGATATAAATGAATAATGGAGTCACAAACAGTATAAAAATGGAGTAATAGTTGTGAGCCAGATTGGAGCTAGTCCACTGGGACTTAGCCTCTCTGTGCTGTAGTTGCCTCATTTATAAAATGGAGATAGTGGCAGTTTCTAATTCATAAGGTTAGTGTGAGGATTAAGTTATTTAATACATTTGAAGCCCTTCTGTGAGTACCTCGTATATACTAAGTGCTCAAAAAATGTTTTTAAAAACACATAAGGTAATATATGTCATCATTATAAGTGCTGTAGAAAGTCTCCTTTTAAGAACTTTTTATCCAGGGGTGTCTGGGTGGCTCAGTGGTTTAAGCGTCTGCCTTGGGCTGGGGTCCTGGGATCCAGCCCTGCATCGGGCTCTCTGCTCGGTGGGGAGCCTGGTTCCCTCTCTCTTTCTGCCTGCCTCTCTGCCTGCTTGTGATCTCTCTCTCTGTTAGAGAAATAAAATCTCAAAAACAAAAACAAACCTCTTTTTCCAGTGAGAACTCATCAGTTCTCAAAACTTCCTTTTCACATATCCTTTCCAAACTTTCCTTTGTCATTTTGACTTTATCTTCTCATTGTACCAGCCACTAAGCCAGGCCAGGTTGTTTTAAGGTCCGAGAAAGAGACAATTGAGGAGCGCCGGATAACAGCCAGCCCCAAACGGCAGGCATGTGAGTGAGGCTGTCGGTGTCCTTCTGATCCAGCCCATCCCATGGCTGGTGGGAGAACCCAGGGAAATCAGTAGAAAACCCAAGCACCAGCCCACAGGATGGTGAAAAGCCATAAATAATAACAGTTGCATTTTTTTTTTTAATGGAACTGGATTCTTGTTTGTTTTAAATATTTTATTTATTTGAAAGAGAGAGACACAGCAAGAGAGGGAACACAAGCAGGGCGAGTGGGAGAAAGAGAAGCAGGGTTCCTGCCGAGTAGGGAGCCAGATGTGGGGCTCCATCCCAGGACCCTGGGATCATGACCTGAGCCAAAGGCAGATGCTTAATGATTGAGCCACCCAGGTGCCCTTAACAGTTGCTTTTTAAGGCACTAGGTGGTAAGGTGGTGTGTTTCAAAACAATGCATAATAGAAATTTTGCTGTCCAGGGGTGACTGGGTGGCTCAGGTGGTCCAGAGGTAAACATGCTAACATTTTAAGTATGCCAAATCCAGATAAGCAGTCTATACACATAGGTATTTGCATTTTTAAAAACACAAAGTAGGACATTCTGTATGATGTGTTTAAAGGCTATTTTTCCCTACATATTTTGAATTTTTTAATGAATAATTCTATATCTGTACTATTCATTTTTTGGGGGGGTTGCATTGTACGTCATGATTTATTAATGAATTTCCTATCGATGAACACTTGGTGTGGTTCTAATTTTTTGGCATAGTAAGAAATGTTTTGATGAACATCCTTGAGCATACTTCTTTGCACACCTTGAGGATTATCTCCTCAGGATTATATCCTACATAATGGAATTAATATATCAAACATGTGTCTGTTTACAGGATTTTGAGTATGTATCATCTGATTGCTTTCCAGAAAAGTTGTACCAATTTACATTCTTACTGTAAATGAGTCAGAACTCTCTCTTGCCTGCACTTTTACCAACAGTGGGTTTAAAAAAAAAGATCTTTGTTGACCTAATGGATGAAGACCTATGATCTCATTACTATTTTAATTGTATTTTTACTGTTGAGACTGAATATATATATATATATTTTTTTTATTTTAAGATTTTATTTATTTATTTGAAAGAGAGACACAGCAAGAAAGGGAACACAAGCAGGGGGAGTAAGAGAGGGAGAAGCATGATAGAGAAGGAGAAGCAGGCTTCAAGCTGAGCAGGGAGCCCAATGCAGGGCTCTATCCCAGCACCCTGGGATCATGACCTGAGCCGAAGGCAGATGCCAAATGACTGAGCCACCCCGGCACCCCAAGGCTGAATATATTTTCATGTGTGGTGGGCATTTGTGTCTTCTCTAAGAGCTGCATTCTCCACTCTGGTCATTTTTCTGTTGTTACCTTTTTCTTATTGATTTGTGAATGTTACGGATATTAATACTTGGCCTATTCTGTGTGTGTGTGTGTGTGTGTGTGTGTGTATAGATAGAGATATATATCTCAATATTTTTCTCTAATTTATCTCTAAGATTTCCCTCAGAGTTTATGGGCTTAGGTGGATTTCTTTTAAATCCACAAACCAATCTGTTTATTTTTATTTCTGAGACGGGTGTTGACAGATTTATTGTTGTTGTTATTTTTTAAAGATTTTATTTTATTTTATTTATTTTTTTAAAGATTTCATTTATTTGACACAGAGAGAAAGATCACAAGTAGGCAGAGAGGCAGGCAGAGAGGCAGGCAGAGAGAGAGGGGGAAGCAGGCTCCCTGTTGAGCAGAGAGCCTGATGTGGGGCTGGATCCCAGGACCCCAAGATCATGACCTGAGCTGAAGGCGGAGGCTTAACCCATTGAACAATCCAGGTGCTCCATCAGATTTATTGTTTTAAACAATAGTGAAGTTTACATCCTTTCAGAGAGTGTCAGATACCATCCAGTACCCAGGTCCCTCAGTTTAGGCCGCATACTACATTCTGTTCTCACCATATATAGCCACATGAATCTCCTGCTACTTCCAACTACAAACTCTCAGTTCTTGTGAATTTAGTTTCTGGTATGTGGTGCTTGTGGGCTCTGAAGTCTGAGTCTGACAGACCTGAGTTAGGGTTCTGACTCAGCCACTCACCAACAGTGTAAGAGCTTTTTGAACCTCGGCACTTCATATTTAAGTGGAGACAGGATTAATGAGAGTTTGAATTATATGTAATGAATGCAATGTTTGACATACAGTTGGCACTAAATAAATGTTTTCCAGTCATCCCCCCATGTTTTTGCTCATGCTGAGACATGTTTCTGGGGTATGCTTCTCTTGACCTCCACCTCCCAATATTTTACCTATTCTTCTGGCCTAGTTCTACCCAGACTTCTTTACAAAGGTGTACAGAGAACAGAGAGCCTAGCATGCATCTTATTCAGGTTGGGTTCTTATAGTATCATTTCAATATTTTAGATCTTGTTACCTAACAAATGACACTTAAAAATAGCCTAATTATTATGCGAGTCATATCATTAGGGATTAATGCAAATTGGTTTAGTAAATAGAGCAATAATTGGTCTCTCAGCCTCTGGTATCTTATACCATTGAATATTTTAATATCATTGGGGCAAAGGAGTGAAAGTGGTCAAAAGGGGCAAACCTGGGAGTTATAAGTAAATTCTTGGGATCTAAAGCATAGCATGGTGATTATAGTAAATACTTTATTGTATATTTGAAAGTTGTAAAGAGCAAATTGAGAAAGTTCTCATCACACACATAAATTACAACTGAGGTAATGCGTGTTAACTAACTTGTAATCATTTTGAAATATATACATATATCAAATCATTATGCTGCACACCTTAAACTAGTACAATGTAGGTCAATAGAACTGGAAAAATTTTTAAAAATTAAAAAAAATACATATATATCATTGGAATATATAATTCCTCATTAACTCAATATATACATCTCCCCAATTCTAAGAAGTATTTTAGCCCCACATTTTAATGTATCTGAAACTGGGATATGTCTTTCTTAAGAAAGAGACCTTGGCCAAATGGCAGTCATGATATTGTTGGCATTGGCTCTGTATTTGTGAAAATGGTCATAACTGTTCTAATTGTCATCATTTCACTGAGTTTTATGCAATTTAATACTATACACATCAAAGTCATATGATAATAGATGCTACTGAAGGCAAAAGAAATTGCCAAGTGTGTTAGATTAGGTGAAAAAAAATTCTAAAGCAACAAGAGGCTGATATAAGCATCTGATGTATTATACAGGACTGTAGTTAAGGCATGGAATTTAATCTGTCAGAAACTTCTTTGTGGCCATTAACAGAGAAGCTGCAGAGTTTATGGTGGCATAGGATTCAGCTGAAAAAGAAAACTATGCTTTTGATCAAATAGGATAGCACCAGCATCAAACTTGCTGAATGATTGTCAGTGGCTAGGAAGCAAATTCCAGAGATCAGACTAAGGTATTTTAAGAAATGCTGTCCTATCAATGATATTGTGCAGGAAAACAAACATACGGATTCTTTGTGTGAAAAGGGATTCAGAAGAGTTAGATTTAGTGTACAGAATTTTTAGAAATTCTTTACTCAGTTTATTTTGCTTATATTTCCCTTTGCCCTATATGTACATTACTGTAAAAAAAAAATCTGTGTCTAAGTCTAAAAGCACTCTTTAAATAAGTAGAAAACAAAAATCCTATATGACAACATGTGTCATAGTTTAATTGGCAACTCTTTCTTGGTGGCACATACGATTGATGATGGCTTCAATTTGGATATGATAAAGTGAATGGAGTCTAAACTATGCAGTATGTCTGTGAATTTCTAGACTTCCCCTAGTGAAGGAAGGAGTTTGGTGTCTTGCTGTTCTTGTTTTGGTGGATATGATGTAGTTGCCTAGGAATGAGGTAGGAAGATCCTGTGATTTCCTTGACAGTCTTCTACTACACTTGTTTGCAGACCCAACATAGGTTGAAGAGATTATCACCATTTATAACGTTTTAACATAAGTCACAGATTGCATTCTGAATCAGGTAACACTTCATTTATCATTAGTTAAGCATTTTTAAATTATACTTTTCCAGTATAAAAGTATTATGTTAGTATGGAAAACATTCTGTGTTAATAAGTGGGTATGTATGAGTATGTAATTAGCTGCATTTCTTCTTTAAATTTCTTAAAATTTTTTAAATTTAATTTTTTTAAACAATTTTATTTGACAGGAGACAGCGAGAGAGGAAATAGAAGCAGGGAGAGTGGGAGAGGGAGACGCAGTCTTCCTGCTGTGTAGGGAGCCTAATGCTGGGCTTGATTCCAAGACCCTGGGATCATGACCTCAGCCAAAGGCAGATGCTTAATGACGGAGCCACACAGGTACCCCTAAATTTCTTAAAATCTTTAAAAAAATTCTGGGGGAGGGGAGCACCTGGGTAGCTCAGTGGGTTAAAACCTCTGCCTTCAGCTCAGGTCATGATCCCGGAGTCCTGGGATCAAGCCCCTGAATAGGGCTCTCTGCTCAGCGGGGAGCCTGCTTCCCTTCCTCTCTCTGTCTGCCTCTCTGCCTACTTGTGATCTCTGTCAAATAAATAAATAAAATCTTAAAAAAAAAATTCTTGGGGCGCCTGGGTGGCTCAGTGGGTTAAGCCTCTGCCTTTTGCTGGAGTCATGATCTCAGGGTCCTGGGATAGAGCCCCACATAGGGCTCTCTGCTTAGCAGGGAGCATGCTTCCCCCCCCCACCCCCACCCCCACCTCTCTGCCTACTTGTGATCTCTATCGAATAAATAAATAAAATACTTTTAAAAAAATTAAAAAAATTCTTGATGCCATTTCTCCTTTACAGAAGTTTCTCTGATCAAAGTAATATATACTTAACATACAGCATTTGATAATACAGAAAAGTATAAAACATAAAAATCCTCATGCTTCATCTCACAACCCAGAGCTTGCCTCTCACTATTTTGACCATTACATTCAATGAATGTAGGGCAAAAATGAGTAGCTTAAGTTGCACACAGTGGATGTGCACTGTATCTCTGCTGAATGAATGCATGAATGCTGAATGAGAACTTGGAGAACAGCCCACAAGTCTTGCTGATAGAATTAATTACAAAGATCATACGGTCATTTGTCCTCTCAAGTTTGCCTTATTCTTCTCACATAACAGGAACTTGGCCAGGATGCAACCAACTTTCTACTATTTGGCAATGGAGCACTCCGGAAAGATGGTCACTGTCCTTACTTCATTCCTTTCACAAATTCGTTCAACAAATACTAAGTGCCCACTGCGGGCCTGGAATACAGAGGGGCAATAAATCAACATGGCTTCTGCCCTCTTGATGCTTACAGTCCAAAGAAGACAAAACAGATAGTAAACATAAACACAAAAATAAATGTGTATATATGTAAATTGTCATTAAATGTAGAAAAGAAAGAGAATAGGTGGCTGGGGGAATATAAACAGGGCTGTGGTCTGATTCAGGAGAGGTCAGGGAAATCTCTGATGGAGTAACACCTCAGAAGGTAAAGGAGAACAAAAGGGCAGGTTCTGGGGAGGTCGAAATTGAAGTGGCTGTGGCCTAAGAATAATGAAGGAAAAAATGTTGGGAGAAAAGACTGTTGCAGAGGTAGACAGATCCTGCAAGGCCTTTTAAGTTATAGAGTTTGAATTTTATTTAATGTGTGTGTGTATACACACACACACACACACACACACACATATACACATATATTTGTAATTTAATTTACACTTATCTTTTACATGGTAAAATCCAGGATTCGAAACAAAATGTTCTGGACACCTGCGTGATTCAGTTGGTTGGGCCTTGATTTCCTCAGAGGTCACGATCTCAAGGTCTGTGAGATTCAGTCCCAGAGCAGCTGGCGCTGGGGGTGGAGTTCCCTTAAGATTTTCTTTCTCTCGGGGCGCCTGGGGGGCTCAGTGGGTTAAAGCCTCTGTCTTCGGCTGAGGTCATGGTCCCAGTGTCCTGGGATCGAGCCCCACATCGGGCTCTCTGCTCATCAGGGAACCTGCCTCCTCCTCTCTCTCTCTGCCTACTTGTGATCTCTGTCAAATAAATAAATAAAATTGGGAAAAAAAAAAAAAAGATTTTCTTTCTCTCAAAAAAAAAAAATTTTCTTTTTCTCCCTCTGCCTCTCCCCCTTTCTAAAAACAACGATGACAAAAACAAAAACAAAAACATACAAAGCATAAAAGATCCAAGACCTTTTGAAAGAAAATTCCCGCTCCCACCAGTTTCCTAGGTACCCAGTCCCACCGTGCCCCCCCCCCCCCCCCCGCCTCCCCCCCCCCCGCAACCTCCTCAGCCCCCCCCCCCAACCCTGCCCCCAGGGCTTTCTAAATTGCAGCTCGGCGTGGCTCCCACGCTCTTTCTCACGCTGTGCTCCTGGCAAGCACTTGGTGCGCCCACAGCTCCCGGCACTGAACCCTGAAGTTCCGCACCCAGCCCACGTGTGCGCCAGTGTTTCAAAGCGAGAAGGCAGAAGATGGAAGGTACGCCAAGGCGGGAAGACGGGCTCTGAGCTCCCAGCGACCGAGGCCGGTGGGAGGGTGGCTAAGGCTGGGGCGGGGCTAAGGCTGGGGGCTGGACCAAGCTTGAGGGCGGAGCCGACGGCTCGGGTCGGCCGCTGTGCTCTCCGGAGCTCCCCGGCTGCTGAGATTCCGTCGGAGACCCGGGCCACCCAAGGGCCCGGTGGGCGCTCGCCGGTTCAGGGCTCTGTAAAGCCCCGAAGGTAAATCCGCCTAGGAGCCGGGCGGCTCGACCGAGAGGGGGCCAACGACCTGGCTGGGCAGCTGGATGGCGGCGGAGGGGAGCGTCGTGCGGCGGCAAGTTTCTCCAAAAAGCTGAACTCGTCGCAAAGTTTCCTGTGCATCAGCTTGCACCCTGCGTACTGGTGGCGGGCTTTTTCCGTGCGGGTGGTCTTTGGGCGCTGGAGGGACGCGGAGGTAATTGGATTATTCCGCCTGGTCACAGCCCAGATTTCTCTCACGGACCGCGCATTGCGGTGAGCGCAGATTTTGCCCTAGCAGGGGTGGGTAGTCGACACGCAGTTGTGTCGCGCACAGCAGTCGGGTGACCGCCAGGCTTGGAGCGCGCGCGTCTGCAAGGCGTGCCTGCTTGTCCCGAGGCAAAGTTCCATGATTTCTTTCCTCTTTAGGCAACTGGGTGCTGTTCCTTCCCGGGCTGACCTCGGAGTCTCCGCTATGGACAGCGAGAGTGAAGTGGATTTTTCTAGCAACAGCTTAACCCCTTTGTGGCGGAGGCGGTCAACTCCTCAGCCTCAGTTGCTGGGCCGGAGCAAGCCGAGGCCCCAATCCTACCAGAGCCCCAGCGGGTTGCTGATCACGGATTTCCCCGTGGAGGACCGAGGGACGCTCCCCGCCATGCAGGCTCCCACCCAGGTACCCACCGCTTCGGAGGGCAGGACGGTCCAGGGGAACCCGCTGCTTCTGTGTGCCCATACGAAGGTGGTGATCTCCCCGGAATATAGATCTGTCTCTCCTCGGCTGCGACGGCCCAAGTCTCCCCGGGCTCCCAAAGCAGTGTCAGGGGTCCCCTCGAAATCCCCAGCGAATGGCACTGTGACCTCGCCCCTACCGCAGCCTGTGCGCCCCCAGCGGACTACCAAGTCGCCCCCCTGCTGCAGCTGGGAGGTAGACCTGACCGCATCGACTACGAGCCCCCTGCCTTCGCCCGCTGCAAATGGGCTTTTCCCTAAAATCGACACCCCAGGCTCTGGTTCGCGATCTGGCCAGGCAACTAAGGACCCTGAGCCAGAACCCACGAAACTCTCTCCTGCGCCCCAGAAAAGTTCTTTGGAACACAAACTCCCCCTCCAAAGGCTGCCCTCACAGGAGAACGAGCTTCCAGAGAATCCTTCAGTGGTTTTGAGCACAAACAGCCCCGCCGCCCTCAAAGTGGGGAAGCAGCAAATCATTCCGAAGAGCCTGGCCTCGGAAATTAAAGTAAGTAAGTCCAACAGTCAGAATGTGGAGCCCCACAGGAGACTCCTCAAGGTGCGCAGCATGGTGGAGGGCCTCGGAGCGTCTCTGGGCCCCTCAGAGGATGAGGGAGACGTGGAGAACGACGTGGACAGCCCAGGGTCTCTGCGGCGAGGCTTGCGATCCACATCCTATCGCAGGGCGGTGGTCAGTGGCTTTGATTTTGATAGTCCTACCACTTCAAAGAAGAAGAACAGAATGTCCCAGCCTGTTCTGAAAGCGGTGATGGAAGACAAGGAGAAGTTCTCCAGTCTGGGAAGGATAAAGGTAAGAGTGGGCAGGAGTGTCGCTCGCGAAGCCAGGCGTTCACCAAGCCGAAAGCGAAGGTGTTGGGGGTGGGGAGGAGGGGCACGGAGGAAACTAGAAGTTATTGTTCTCTTTTAATTCTCTTGTTGATCAGACCTGTACACGTCTGTCTCTTGGCCATGCTGTTTCTGGCAGTCACAGCCAGGTTAATGCAACTTTGTGGGAGGAAGTAAAAGTCTTATCACGGTTTTAACTTTTTAATCTCAGGCAAAATGTGGAGGCCTACCTAATGTGAAAAAGAAATGCAGCGAATTAGGTATGGGCTGAATCCTGAACACTTTTAATACAGGAAACTGAACAGAGGGTGGAGAGCAGGCATGGTACTTTTGACTGTACCGTCAACTGTCTGGAGCTGGTCTAGAGGTGTCAGGGGTTGCTGATTCATCACGGGTGATACAGGAAACTCATTTCTTTTGAGCATGTTGATTATTTTAGTTACTGGAAGTAATTGATTTATGTTAATTAGAATGACTTTTTGAGTGGTGATAACGTACTAAATACCATTCAGGTAAAATGTGAACTTAAAAAATGATTGTCAGAATTACAGAAGATACAAATAGTTTGTCATCTTTGTTGTTGCTTCTTTCTGTCACCACGGTCTGTGGTTGTATTTTATTCCCATGTTGTGCCCATTTATTGTTGAACTTGAGTGCAGCTAACTAGTTAGTAGCTCAGAACTTAAGGTTCGAGTGAACTGGTGTGTATTGCTCCCTGATAAAGGCCTGGGAGTTGCATGTGTTAAAATATTGCCAAACTTGACCTAAAGAGATAGAGGAAAACTAAAGAATGATATTTTGGAGTGTGTATGTGCTGCTTTCTCTGCGAAGAAGGCAGATCTCAGCAGAAATTCGTTTTGGCAGCCACAACTTTTCTTGATTAATCAGAGAATTGGAACCAGTTATATGAATGTCAATATGTAATATACAAGGAAGGCTATTTTATTTTTGATGTCATGGCCTTAAAGAAATTACATAACATTTTAGGTGTGTCCCCCCCACCCCAACTCTACAAGTATAGCAAAGTTCAATTTAACAGTGATGGTGAATCTTGAGTAGTGAAATGAGCTGAACTACTGGTCATCTCAGGGTTCTCAAGCTCTTTTGCTGGGGTTGGGGGACATTGTACATTTTATTTCACCATTTTATTGGATTATGGTAGTCAGATAAGTGAACTACTCGAGGGATCATCTGCTGTCTGCTTTTGGAAATCTAATGAATGTAACAACAAGAAGTAATACTTTTTCTTAAAATAGCTGTATTTTCTATTTGGCTCATTCATACATAGTTTGCTTTGCTTTTTCCTTTTTTGCTTTTCTTGTTTCTTAGAAAAAAATGCTGAAAGGACAAGGAACATTTGATGGGGAAGGTAAGCATTTGATTTTCCAGACTTTTATTGCTGTTTCAATGTGGAATATCAATTATAAGTTGAAATCCAGCTGCAGTAACAAAAACACTTAAGATGAGAAAAATGTCCAACTTCTTCCCAAATTGTAAAGCGCAAAGCTCTGCACTGAGCTTAATTTTCATCCAGTAATACCAGCAGTGAATGGAATTAATAACATTTTTTGTAAGTTGATGAATTTGTCAGCCAATGTCCTGGATTTTTAATTCTTATCTACTCTGGCTCTAGCCTCACCTCCCTCGAAAAAATGGAGACAGAGTAAGAGCTAGTCCAGCTTTTTAGTTAAAGATCCTGAGTTTGGGGCACCTGGGTGGCTTAGTTGGTTAAGTGACTGCCTTCAGCTCAAGGCATGATCCTGGAGTCCTGGGATTGAGTCCTGCATTGGGGTCCCGGCTCCATGGGGAGTCTGCTTCTCTCTCTGACCTTCTCCCTTCTCATGTTCTCTCTCTCTCTTTCAAATAAATAAATAATATCTTAAAAAAAAAAATCCTGAGTTTGACATTTAGATCTTAAGTCTTACTTCCTTTGACTTAATATTCTTTTCCCCATATTTCCACATTTTAGTGTTACTTCTGACTTCCTGTTTGCTTATCAAGTTTTAATTTTGGGGAAATCTAACTCTCCTGGCTGCTAGAAATATATTCCTAACAATCTGTAATCCGTATAGAAAAGCTTCTTTGGCCAGGTGTTCAAACCCTAATCAGATTAGCGGACTTTGGTAAACAGATGGGTCAAATGTCCACCAACTGGAAGGGCACAAAGTGAGTGAGGAGCCCCACCTGCAGCCTTGCAGGTCTGGGGAGCATGGTGAAGGTGAAGGTAGTTCCTTGCTGTCATATTTTGAAATGTTAAGATTTTTTCTAACCTTTGAAGAGTCATGAAGAAGAGTATACCTCTCTGTCAGTAAATCTAATGTAAAATCACCCAGAGTTATAAAATACATAATCTTAGGTGATTATAAACTATTTCCCTATACATTTCTTATAAAAATCAGCTCCCTTAGAGGATTGCGACATGACCAGTTTAAAAAAAAAAGTTTTCATTGCACGAATCTTAGGAAACTGCTCTGTAGGGAGAAGAAACCCAGATACAGTATTTTAGCTGGTTTAGACAAATTCATCTCCCTGGTTTTATAGTTGAGGAAACTGAGAGCTCAGAGAGGTTTAGTGCCTTGCCCACTGTCACACTGCGGTAGTAGGACAGATAACTGGTTTTTAGTCCAATTGGCTTCCTCTTGTACCACTTTGTGATCATCAAGTGAACAGAGCGTCTACCTAATACGTATTTAGAGATGTTTTGCATCTTCTTGAATATGACATTAGTTTTGGGACCTCTGTCTCAAAGGGTTAGATATTGTTGCGCTTTTTTTTTTTAAAGATTTTATTTACTTATTTGACAGACAGAGATCACAAGTAGGCAGAGAGGCAGGCAGAGAGGAGGGCTGAGCAGAGAGCCCGATGCGGGGCTCGATCCCAGGACCCTGAGATCACGACCCGAGCCGAAGGCAGAGGTTTTAACCCACTGAGCCACCCAGGCGCCCCGCACTTTTTTTTTTTTAAGTCAGAGGACACAACTTTTTTATAGTTCTATGTTGTTTTCCTTTTATATGGAGCTTTTCTATGCGTTCACTTGTGTCTTCTCAAATATGATGACCTGGAAATTGCTCTTACATACATGTACGTGAGGAATACAGAATTCTTACAGATAATGGCTAACAAGACTGTAAGTCAGGATGAGGTGCAGGAGAGTGGTAAGAACCTGTCATGGTGTAGTCAGGGACCTTGGTTCCTCTCCTACTGCTTCTGTTCATCAGTTGAGTGACTCTGAGCAAGCATGGTAACCTCACCAAGCCTTAGTTCCATCAGGTATGAGAACTCTTACTGCCTTTGTTATGATGTTATGCTGAGAACGAATGAGGAATCTTATCAACTGTATGCATATGTTTTGTGTCAGCCTCTAAGTACTTTAAAGAGCACTAGAGACGTGGTAACCCAGTCTTTACCCTCACCATCAGTTTCACATGTGTAAGACAATCCGAGAACAGGAAAATCTTGCATTGAGTCCAGTATTATTTTAGTCACGGTGCCTACAGAACATGTAGCAGTTGCTGGAGAGGGGGCAGACGTTTGCCAGCTCTGGTAGATGGGAAGGGCAAGGCAAGCTCAGTGTGTCCCAAACCAAATTCAGTCTTTCCCTCTGCCCGCTGAATCTTTTCGGGTGTTGCCATCTCCTCCTGTGCTGTTGTTGGGCCCCAAGGACCTAGGAAACATCTTGATCACCTCCCTTTCTCTGCCCCGCATCTCCAGCCCATCCCCAGGAACCCAGGTGATCATTCTCCCATAGCATCCTAATTAGTCTCCTACACAGTCAGTATTTTCTCCAACAATAGAATCCAGTTTTTCCTTTCAGTGGATTTACACTGCCATCAGGATAAAATGCAGTCTTTGCAGTGTGAAAGAAATTCAGTCGTTTTGGATGTGGGATAAAAATCTAGTTCTTTAACATTTCCTGCAAACCTCTGCATGATTTAGACTGTCTGGCTCATCTCCCTAAACTCACCTTATACCTTTGCCCACTAGACACCCATGCTCTACACGTGGACTTTTCCTTTTTTCTTTTAAGGTATTACGTTTCTTCTTGCCTCAGGGCTTTTTTTATATGCTTTCTCCTTACCTCTGTGACTTCTCATCTGTCATCTTAGATTTTTTCCTTAGTAACACTGTCTGACCCCCCAGACTGGGTCATGCCCTGCTGAGAGACTCTTGTTCTCAGAGCACCTGTATATAAATTATTCAGCTTGTAGGTAGGTTTATGTACAAGATTATTGTGTCCTCAACCCAACAGTGACTTGCCTTCTTACTTGGAGTGAAAACCAGAGTCCTTTAGTGGCATGGAAGCAAGGGCCTGCATGATCTGCCTCCTATTCATCCTCAGCCCCCCTTCCTAAGCTTTCTCCCTTTCCTTCCCCCATTTCAGCCGTACAGCCTTCCGTGCTGGTCTTTGTACATGTAGATGTACAAAACAGACTCCTGTTCTGGGACCTTTGTACTTGCTCTTCCCTCTGATGTTCTGTTCTTTCGCTGGCTGTAAGGTGGCTTGCTTTCTCACCTTTTTTAGGTCATTGCTTAAATGTCATCTTGGTGAGGCCTCCCTAAGCCACCCTATTTAAAAAATACATAGCCCCTTTGTAACACTCCCTTCCTTTCCGTGTTTTATTTTTCTCCATGACACTTACCTGCATCTGACATACCCGAAGAGTTACTTATTTATTGTCATTCTCTGCTCACTTTGATGTCCACTCTATGAAGATCGAGATTTTCATCTTTTTTGTTCATCGTTGTATCCCTGTTGCTCAGCAGTTGTTGGCATCTAGTAGGCCTTTTCCAGATATCAGTTGAATGAACAAATGACTGAGTGACTTGGACTATTTTCTCTTCCTATTTTTAGCTCGTGAAGGCACAGGAAGTGTCTTTTATTTTCCATTTACTCCCAGCTCTTGGCACATTGTAGATATATAATACATGTTTGTTAAATAGGTAAATGAATGGTGATGGACTTTGAAGGAAAAGAAGGAAATAAATTCAGTTTACCCACCCCCCCCTGCCAAAAAAACCCCAGTGATTTAATAGGCCTGGCTATCCTCCAAGAGGGATGGACAGAGATGTGGAAACTTTGCTTCAGTGGGTATTTTATGCATGGATCCTTCCCCTTCCTGTGCATGAATTTGGGACAGAGCTGTGCGAGTGAGAAAATCACTTTTTGGTAATTTTTCTTCTGTGACAAAATCCATTTGCTTCTTTGTTGTTTATTAAACTAGAGACCAAACACTTTATAAATCTGGATGTTTGTTTAGAACAAGTAGCATAATGATGGGGGCCATTAGTGACATGTAGGGTTTGTGTTTCTTGCAGAAAATGCTGTCCTGTATCAGAACTACAAAGAAAAGGCTCTTGACATTGACTCCGATGAAGAGTTGGAGCCCAAAGAACAGAAGTCAGATGAAAAGATTGTGATTCACCACAAGCCGCTGAGGTCCACGTGGAGCCAGCTGTCTGCGGTAAGTGTTTACCTTTTTCTTCCCGCTCTGTGGCCCTGAAAAAACCAAGTTGTGGAAATTAGGTTTGGGTTTGGTTTTGATTTTTTCTGCCAATGATCCTGTAACCTGAAAGAGAAAGGCTCTTCTTTCTAGATTGTGAGATGTTTCTTGAAACCCTCAGACACTAGCGAGAATGTTGATTTTGGTACTTCTGATCAAGAAAATTAGGTTTTGAGAAAATAAGGTATCTTGACAATGATACCCTCTACTCTGGAAGCTTTTCCTGCTTGATGTCTCCTCTTTTTTTTTTAATATAGTGTGTGTATGCAGAGGTGACTTAATCTATCCTGAACTTTATCATAATTATGACTATATATATAAATATATGTGTGTATATCTATGCACAGTAGGGAGTTTATGACAGTTCTTCCTTGGAAACTTCATTTTATTTAGACACTTTTATATGTTCCTGCAGCTGATTAATGAGTGGCAGTCTGTTTCCTTTCCCTCTGTGCATCTTTTGTGTGAGTGTGTCTGACACTTATGTTGTATTGATGAGTAATTTCTCCTCTCTGCATCAAACATCTTTTGTTTATAGCTATAATTTCTCTTCCTCCTGGCTTAACAAATGTCACAGTGTGCTGCTTAGTTTACTTGATATGAGTTTGAGCTCAGTATCTGTGGGCCTCTGATGCATTACCAAGTAGAAAGGAATTCCCATGGCTGGCTTGGGTGGTGGGAGCATTGCATTGAAAACAAGCCAGTACACCACTGTGAGTCCCTTAGGCAACACGGGAGCAGAAGCTATTCCCTCTTAAGCTGAAATGGGCATTGTTCAGAGTCTGGAATCTCATGTGTTCAGGGGACACGCTGACCTACGAAAAGGAGTTGTGTACGTTGGAGCTCATAAACAGGCCATGGGAATGGATGTATAGTGATGATGGGAATGACTTCGGTCACGTTCTTCCTTCTTTCTTCTAGTCTGTTTTGGAATTCAGAATTCTAGAAACCGAGCCCTTTCTCTCTGTCTCCCTCCCAACCTCTAATTCTGCTCTAAGGAGAATTTATTTCCAGTGCCTCCAAGGTGCGGCACCCTTAATATGTGCCATGGGCTAAAATGCCTACAAGGGCAGGGCAAGCAGCATTAAGGGGAGGCTAGTGAGTGTGGAGGTTGAGGCCTGTGGGGATTATGGTGAACAGCCCTGACATAACCTCAGTCGCCGCCACTTAGCTCACACCAGCCCAGTGTTGCTGGTGTTCCTTCTGACATTTAGGAAATCTTCCTTCTGACATTTAGGAAAGAGAACGCAGCAATCCAGAGTTTTATGAGTATTATCCCAATTCAAGTGTTAGAGAAATGATGTGTAAGGCCAACAAAGTATCTATGGGCCAGTCTTGTCTCCTTTGCTGATAGTTTGGAACTTCTAGGATATTTCTGTGATTTTTGCCTGTGCTCAGGTGATAATACCTACTCACAGAACTGACATTTGGTAACCTTATACCCTAATTCAGTGATTTCATGATATTCTATCCCAAAGTGCACATGTGGAGAAACTGGTGACAAGGCCCATGGAGGCCATGTTGGCTCTAAATGGCTGTCATTCCATTCTGGTGTGGACCGTTTGGTAGAGGACCCTTGAAAAGAAAGCTGTGGATTTTTTTGAGTTCTTCCTCCGTGGTAACAGCTGCATTTGTTAGCCCAGGCCTGAATCTTGCCACTGTTCTCTGAACGCTGAACAGTGATGTGTACTGATATGTCACACTCTGATCCTACCTATTCTGAGTGCTGAAAAGCAAGCTGCCATACTTAGGCCTCCTAAAGTTTGGCTTTCAGCTAGATTAACAAATGCACATTAAAATAATACAACACATCCTTCCGCACAACTGCCAATATGGACATGCATTTCATTTGGCCAAGGATACGTCTACCCATGTGCCTTTTGTTAACAAGATTTCTATCAAAAGACTGGTGACAAAATGTAAAACTATAAAGTGGGTTCTAACTTCAGTGTGTGTTATCTTGGGTTTTAGTGCTTCCAGGAGGCTTGTGTGTATTTACTGTGTTGCTTGGCAATTACATTTAATCAAAGCAACGTTGGACTTTGCCACCTCCCATTCTTAGACTCCAGCCCATGTTTTCTTTGTGCATTTTGTGTCTCCTTTTCACATTTAAAATATTTTACTTTTTTTTTTTAATTATAAAGTATTTCAAACATGCAGAAAAACTTAAAAATGAGTATGTGTAAGAGATTTCTGGGTACCTGCCACCCACATTGAACAAATGCTAACATTTTAACATATTTACTGAGGATCTCTCTTTTTTTGGGCAGATCCAGTTCACCACCCTCCTCTCCAGTACTTTTCTCCTTTCTGCCATCCCCAAATAATCACTGTCCTGAAGTTCTCTTCTGTACTTCCCACATGGGTTTTCTCTCCACTAAAAAATTACAGACAGCTCTGGCTTTTAGGAAAGTGGATATTTCAATGAAAAAGTGGTCATTTCTTTTTCAGAAACCTCGCAGTTGTTAGGTCCAAGTTGCCATTAGGATCCTAAAGAAAGGAAGCTTTTGTGAATTATGAGCATAGTCAGGATGTCTCCGTAGGGATCAGCACCTCCATTTCTCTGTCTGACCTCATGCCCCAATCCTTCCTTGTAGATGGGCCACAGGGGTTAGTGTGGGTCTCAGAAACATCTGCCTTTCCCATGCTTACCTTTAATGTGCCAGATTGACACGGTAGCCCCCATCTCATCATGCATATATCACTTTAATACAAAATTCTTTTTTGAGTATGGCCTTGATCCCAGAAAGAGAGTAGGGTGGGTGGTTTTCTGTGTGTGAGGGTTTGCATGAGCACATATGTGCATTAGCTGTTGTTGGTTGTTTTATTGTCTTAAAATCTCTTTGTTGCAAACACCTGCCTGCCTCTTGGGATGATGAAACTTTGCTTATCAGCTGATGGTAAGAAGAATTCAGTATGCAAAAGGCTCTTGAGGGGTGCAGCAGTTGTTGCATAGGTCTTCAAGCCTTCAGTCTATAGTATAATGTTTTAGTGTGCTTGTCTCTATGTCTCCTTTGGTTCCGTTGGACAATCACACAGGTGACAGGTGCCCCCCGACTCCCCCTTAACATTAAACCTTAGTAGGACAGGTTTGTTTTTTTATTTTATTTTTTATTAAAAAATTTTTTTCTTTTAAATTTATTTGAGAGAGAGTAAGAGAGAGTATGAGAGGGGAGAAGATCGGAGGGAGAAGCAGGCTCCCCATGGAGCTGGGAGCCCAATGGGGGACTCAGTCCTGGGATCATGACCTGAGCAGAAGGCGGTCGCTTAACCAACTGAGCCATCCAGGTGCCCTAGCAGGACAGGTTTAACTGTAGTGTTGTGATTATCTAACAATAAGGGAGAATTAGAACTGTGTAAGAAACATTTAATTGTTCCTCAATAGAAGGGAAAATCTAGCTGCCCAGACTTCTTGAGTCAGATTAAAGTAAGCAAATGCAGTTGTACTTAGCAATGGCGCCTCTGCCAACGGGTTCTCCATGCAGCGGTGGCTATTCTCCTGTAGTCAGAAATACAACCTGGGCTCCTTAGTCTCATAAGAGGGTGACAGGTTTACTTTTCATTCCCTTGATCATAGAAGGAGGTAGAACTCTTCGAGTATATACAAAGTAGGTAGGTAGGTGTAGGATGTCTTCATTCCAGGAATTATAACTTTGTGCTACTTTTCAGGCCTGGGAGAACACTGATATATGAGAAATAATTTAAAATCATTATGGTTCGTGGATTTGAGGCTTTGAAATTGGAAAGTCATTTCTGATTTCTAGAGATCTGTGCCCAGAGACCCAGAACCTGCCACACACAGGTCAGGTGCCCAGTGACTCACCTAAAATGGCAGCATGAGGATGAAGCCAGTAGTTCTCGGACCTCTGGGAAGAGCTTGTGGGTTTGAAGAAAAACATCGATATTATTAGTTGGGGATAGAATAGCAAGTCCTTGGTACGGTGACTGCCAGGTACCTGTTGAGTCCTGGATACAAAGAGAGATTTAGGATTTCCCTACAGTTCATCCTTTAATGGGATTCTGGAAACATTTGCAGAATTACAGAAAATAAAGGATAAATCTTGACTGGAGTCTTTCTGTTTTTCCTCCTAACCACGCCTCCCTGCCCTGAGCTCACATACTGTGCATGTCCTGAAAAATGATGGTTGTGAAACCAGTGTTTGTTTTTTCAAGATCAGTGACAGCACTGAAGCCACACTCACCAGCCATGCCCTGACCCCATTTATTTGCCATGGGGTGTGTTTGTGTAATTTCCATCACCTTGACATGCCAGGTACCTTTGAAAAGGGTGTTTAGGCTCTAGAGGCAAAAACAAGCACGGAGGCAAACTTCCCGCTGGAATTCAGCACCTAATATAGTCATCTTCTGCTCTCCTCTTCCTTTGCACTTGCTGATGGGGGGTTTATCAGTCATCTTCAGTAATTTTGATCTCTTCAGTTTGTTCAGAAATGTTAAACTCTCTAGTTAGGAACCAGTTTTTCCATTTTCCTCAGAGTATTCCTTCAGCTGTGCAGAGTGGAGCTAATGGTTTAACGGGAGGTCTGATGTCAGGACCTCAGTCTCTGAGTCCTGGCTCTGCTCTTCAAGCTCACATCGTTTGCCTCTGGATGACTTTCTGAACTGCCAGGTGAGGAAAGATGATTTGAAAAATGGTGATTTTGTATAATTCCATCCAGTTGACTATATAACAGACACCTTGGTGACTTAGCAGTTTGATCTGATGGGACTTACCCTTCCAGAATTTACACCATGTTTATTGTGAAAGGTCTGTTTTCTACTAAAAACTAGAGCTCAACGGATGTAATAAACCTGAATATCAGGGTGCCTGGGTGGCTCAGTGGGTTAAAGCCTCCGCCTTTGGCTCAGGTCATGATCCCAAGGTCCTGGGATCGAGCCCTGCATCTGGCTCTCTGCTCAGCATGGAGCCTGCTTCCTCCTCTCTCTGCCTGCCTCTCTGCCTACTTGTGATCTCTGTCTGTCAGATAAATAAATAAAATCTTAAAAAAAACCCCAAAAACCTGAATATCATCCTGTTTGCAGAAAATGTTTTATGCATTTAGAGGTCATAGAGAAATGCATTATTTTTCCTTAAATTTTCATACTTGTCTGAATTAATTTTCAGTTGTTCAGTGACTTGCTCCTTAAAATAATCTCTTCAGTCATATAATTTTCCATTCATATTTTGCAACATTGCAGTCTCATAAAATTATTTTTTACCGTAGATGATTAATGCCTTTTACCATATCTATCTTTTCTGTTTAAAAAATTTAAAAAAAATGCTAATTTTTCATGCCTGGCTTGGTTTTAGCGCTCAGTGGAAATTGTCAGAGCTTTAGATATGTACTTGTTCACACTTTTAAATTGGACAGTAGTTCTCCTTGAATGTTTGTATCTTTATAAACAGAAATAGAGATCCATGTGCCTATGCCTGAGAGGTACTCAGAGATTCTGTTCTAGTCAAGAGGGCTGGAGCTGGGGGCCCACTTAGCTGTCAGTGCAATTAGATGATGCTGTTCTTTTAATGTTTTTGAAAATTAATTTTGATTTATATAAGCAACATATAATATGTTCTCCATGTAAAAAATAAATGAACATTTCAGGTAAGACTAAAATCTCTTTCATCATGTCTGCAATCCCAATCACTTTCCCCTTCTCTATAGGAATGCTATTCTCAATTTGGTAACATTCTCAAAATCTACGTATATACATTGAAGGGAAATATAAAGATTACATGTGTTTACTTAAATATATACTCTGTGGCTTTTACAGTTTGCTTTTTTTCTGAACCATGTGTCTTATATAAATCCTTTCATGTCTATACATGATGATCTTCAGTACTCTTTCTAGCTTCACCATTATTTTGTAGGATGGATATCAGCTTTGCTTCTTTCCCTTTGAAAGGTTATACATGCTTTGAGAATAAAAAATTTTGAGGCATGGTTCTTCAGAAAATGCACACACAAGTATATAAATATTTGTTTATATTTCTTTTCCGTTTCTTTATTTCAGTTTGAGGTTTTTAAAGATTTTATTCACTTATTGGATAGAGAGAGAGGGAGAACAAGAGGGGAGGAGCAGAGGGAGAGGGACAAGCAGAGTCCTTGCTGAGCGCAGAGCCTGATGCCCATGATCTCCATGTCATGATCTCCCATGACCCTGAGATCCTGACCTGAGCTGAAATCAAGAGCTGGACGCTCAACCGACTGAGCCATCTGGGTGCCCTTGGAGCTCTCTATGTATTAAGTATAGTTCCCATGTTGTTCATATCACATTTAGAAGTTTTCCTTTTTCTGAATTGTAGCAGATTTGGAACTTGAGCTGTGTAACCTATTCTGAAGAATAAATATATAGAATAAATACAGAATATATTTATTCTTCAGAATATGAAAAAACTTTTCCAGCTGGAGCTGAGTAATGAAAGGGCAATTGAATAGTAGATATGGCAATGTTTATGTTCTTAATTCTCCCAAGAGAACAATAGGGTGTGAAATGTGGGTATGTGTGTGCCATGCCCCTAGGGAGGCAGAGTGCAAGAGACAGGTGCTCCAACCAAGTGGGAGGAGATGAGCACAGGGATATTAAATTTTGATTGGCATAACTCAAAAAGGCATTTCAGTCAGAAACCTAGACTTGGGACCCAATACAAAAAGGGTCTTATTATTTCATTGAGCACAAAACCAACAAGAGAGGTTGACGAAGGATTCCTTCATTCATCTAGAGTTAATGGAGCGCCAGCTCTGTGCTAGATGCTCAGAGATAGAGCAAGACAGACTCCACCTTAGTTCACTTCCTTACAGACACCCTTCATGGTGACACAGATATCAAATAATCACACAAATCAATGACAGAATTAAAACTATGAATGCCACGAAGGACGTGTTTGTGCTGCTCTGAGATCCTACGGGGGAGGGCACCTGTCTGGGCAAGGTGCTGTCAACCAATAGATGGTGGCAAAGGAAGAGACATGAGCCGCCATCAGCGGCGTGTCAAGACAGGTGTCTGGGTGAAGTTGGTGTGGGGCCCAGGGACCTAACTGAGGAGTCCCAGGCAGGGAAACTGTCCTGTATGTAGATCCTCAGGGGTAATGGTGGGTGAGAGGAGTGAAAACAAAATTACTGCAGCTGGAGCTTCTTGCTCTGTTGGCGGCACTTATTTCCTCACTCCTCCCATCTCTAAATGTTCCAGGCTCCCTAGGCTCCATCTCTGGGGCTCTTACCTGTGCTCGGATGGTGATCTCCTCCAATCATTTTTTTTTTTTTTTTTAAGATTTTATTTATTTACTTGACACAAAGAGAGAGAGATCACAAGCAGGCAGAGAGGCAGGCAGAGAGAGAGGAGGAAACAGGCTCCCCACTGAGCAGAGAGCCCAACTCGGGGCTCGATCCCAGGCTCCCGAGATCACGACCTGAGCCAAAGGCAGAGGCCTTAACCCACTGAGCTACCTAGGTGCCCTGGTGTTCTCTTCCAATCTTGTGAATTTAAATACATCATATACTCTGATGACTTCTAAGTTTCTATTTCTAGACCAGACATTTCCCTGAGTTTTCAGACAAGGGTATCCAGATTGTTTTCTGATATAATGGGCCTCTCAAAGTTAATCTGTCCAAAAGTTTACTTCTGCTGATTCTCTTCTCTCCTGCCCAGACCTGCTTTTCCCACAATATATATATATTTTTCCTAAGCAAATAACAGCTCCATCTTCCTAGTTGCCAAGGTGAAAAAACCTTGGAATCATTCCTCAGTCTTCTTTTTCTCCCATAACCTCTTCCAATTTGGTACAAAGCTGGTTTGCTGCCTTCACCTTCAAAAGTGGATTATCCCCACTGCTTTCCAGCTCAACTCCTGTATCTCCTGGGATCCCTTTACATCTCCTCTCTATGTAGCAACATGGAATTATATTGTTTATTTGTAATGCTGTTAAAATATGCTGAGATACTGTCTCTTTGTTTGGCTCCCTCAGGTGTTCTCGAGTCCACTTAGAGTAAAGGCCAAGTCTTACAGTGGCCTGGGAGGCTGTGTGATCTGGCCCGATTCCCTTCCTGGACTGATCTCCTGATTCCTCCTCCATATTGCCCAATGCTCAGTCACACCGATGTTCCTAGAATATAAGGTGTACTCTGCCCCAGGGCCTTTGCATTTGTGGTCTGCCCAGCATATAGTAGCTCTTCCTCCAGAGAGCCACATGGTTTTCTCCCTCACCTTCTCCCTAGCAACCCTTTAACATTTTTTATCCTCTTCATGACATTAACTCTGTCACATACTGTGTGATTTACTTTTTTGGTTAATTGTTCAACTACTCTGCTGAAATAAAAACTGCATAAAGGCAGAGGTTTTTGTCCATTGTGTTTCCTCCTATTTCCCTAGGACATGAAACAGTGCTTGACTTATAGTAAGCTTGCAGTAACTATTGGGTGAGTTTATGAATGAATGTATAAATAAATGAATACACGTAGACATTTAATCCCAGAAGTGAAAGTAGTAGAAAGTTACTCAGCAGTGAAAGCAGTGAGGAAGTTTCCTACTCAGGGACCATTTGGAGGCTGCTTTTTATTTTTATTAAAAAAAAAATTCTTGATCATTGGTTGGCTACATCCTGGATTTAATACATGTCTTTGATACATTGGGGAATTTGGCATCTTCATAGTTTTAAACTGTGTTAGCCCATGGTAGGTATTGGCTGTTGTGAAATCACATTCAGTAGTAACCTAATTTTTCGCTTGGTATTTCTTCTGGGGAGGTCAATGTGAGGCATTCAAGAATGATAGCCTTCTGTAGGAATACAGTGCAATTAGGTCAAAGGAGGGAAGGCTGATTACTTTGAGCAGTTCTGAATGACTGTGCAAAAAAAGTCTAGAGTACTGAGCTTTGGATTCTGGAAATCATCTATCAGATTCTTGTTTTTACCCTCTCCATCTTAAGATGTGCCCGTGTGGCATCTCCAGTCCTTTAGTCCAGTGATGGGACTGTTCCTTAAGGCCACATCCACAGAGTGATTTGTCTCCATGATGATTTGAGAAGTCGTCACTATAAAAACTATTATTAAATCTTTAAATGCTGGACTTAACATTTAAAATTTCGTTTCTCAAATTTTTTTTTGATTTATCCAGAATGCTGATAGCCTGTTGATTTTCTCCTTTAGTCTGTGCTCTAATGTCTTATGATTATTACTGCATTCATTATCTGAATATCTATTATTTGAAGAGGTAAAGACTACAGAGCCAATGGATAGCTTCTACAGAAGAAGTAGTATTGCCAGTGAAAGTAAATGTCAGATCATTTTCCCTTTTGGGGTAAGAGATAAACACAGCCACCCATTCAACTGAAATAACACAAAAATGGAGTGGTTCCCATTTTGAAGCAGCAGGAAATTCTGCTTCAGGTAGTGATATGCGAAGGAGTAGGATCGTTGTTCGCTCAGCTGAGCAAGAGGGATCCCCTGTATCCTCATGGGTTCAAGGTCTCGCTAGGAGCAGGCAGTGCAGGGGCTGACTTGCGGGATAGCTGTAGCTCAGGGACCTGCCTTTGGATCATTATGCTTTTAATTTGTTGACATGCAGTTAAATTGTTGGCCACATATTTGCAGAGGACCTACTGTGCACCAGGGGTTGTACTAGGTGATTTCACTACAATTTATGTGGCCCTTAGGACAATAGCAGGATACCTTGTCTACCTTGTATCAAGGCAGCTGAGACTACACTATGTTAAATATGGTTTCTCTCCAACTATTTTTGTTAGGGTTTTGAGATTACCTAGAATGGAGCCGTGGGCTCTGGAAAAGCAGGAATGATATTTCTCTTTGGTACCTGGCCAATAATGTGTTTTAGCAAGTGTCTGCCTGGTGGCTCTCTTCTTGCCATGAATTCATTTTCTTTTGCTATGTCTGTCTTTTCTCCCGAGAGCTTCTGCACACTCTGTTTCTGAGTTCTTGTAACTTAGATTTAACGGTTACCTTGCGTGGTCCTACTCACCTCATGTTTTCCTGTCAGCTTCCATATGTAAGTACCCAGTTCAATTTCTTGAGAGAATCCTGTCAGATCAGAGCAGCTCAGCACTTTCCCCCCATTTAATAGGCCACTTAACCAATCTTTGTTGTTTGGCCAGGTGCCTAACTAGCTCTATTCCAGTCAGCTTTGGCCTCCATTATTCAATATAGTGAGAGATGTGGCCCCCTTGGTTGGTTTGTTTTGTGGAGGCCTGAGTAGAACAGTGTTCCTTGTAGGGATCTGTGAGACTGTTTAGCACGACTGACCTATGTAGTGTGAATTTGCACCTGGTGGCTGGGGCGCCTGGGAGGCTCAGTCGGGTAAGCATCTGCCTTCAGCTTAGGTCATGATGTCAGGGTCCTGGGATTGCCTGGCATTGGGCTCTCTGCTCAGTGGGGAGCCTGGTTTTCCCTCTCCCTCTGCTGCTCCCCTTGCTAATGCTCTCTCTATATTTCAAATAAATAAGTAAAATCTTTAAGAAAAATTTATACATGGTGGAGTTGACGTTGCAAACACTGTGTATATCAGAGGCTTAGCAAATGAGAAACACATTTTACCTTGTAGTCTTTTGTGTGTGTGTGTGTGTGTGTGTGTGTGTGTGTGTATCTCAAACAAATGTTAGAACTTACCCTTAATACTTGCATTACACTATGATATTTCTGTCTTTTCTGTTTTGTTACATTTCAATAGGTGTTGACCAGAAATTCATGGACTGTATTGTGTCATTCACTTGTAGGTTAGAAAACGCTGATGTCTGATTCGAAAATTCATTGGTATTACACTGTGTCGCAGTGGATGTGGCAAACAAAGCAAGCCTAAATCCCAGTACCTGCCCTGTAGGAACTTAGAAGCTGGTTCAGAAGACAATAGAAATGAAACAGCTAAATGGTGTTTCTGAAAGAATGTAGGGTACAGTGCCAAAATGAATGACATAGATAGAAATCACAAAGAGCCGTAAAGATCAGGGAAGCTTTCTCTAGGGAGGGTGACTAAAACTAGGTGGGCAGAAGAGTAGGAAATAAAAGCAATGAAAGTATGAAATATGGCTTGAGTGAAGTTTGATGTCTAGGTCAATGGAAGAACAATAGTAGTTAAGTCTTGCCGGTGTCTCAGATCTCCTCCATACGATAAGATAATCCCTGTCTGATGAAAACATTGCATGCTTTGTACATCTAATGTTAAATATCTATTCGCTTTTGGGGCTCAGTCCTTAAAGTGTCTGTCTTTGCCTCAGGTCATGATCCCAGGGTCCTAGGATCCTGGGATCCATTGGGCTCCCTGCTCTATTGGGAGCCTGCGTCTCCCTATCTGACTTCCTCTGCTTGTGTTCCCTCTCTCACTGTCTCTCTCCGCCAAATAGGTAAATATTAAAGAATATATATATATCAGTTTGCTTTCTTACCCAATTTTCCAGGACAGGTTTTCCTCAGGTTAGGTCTTTATTGCAAATCTAGGAAATTAACTTTGTTGTCAGTGTTTTATGTAACTGACTGGTTTGGAGTTGATCATTCCTCTCCATCTGCCACTTGACAAAAACCACAAATAAAAATGGAATAGCATCGAGATGCCCGCATCACGTTCACAAACAGGAGCTCCTCTCCTGGAAGGGGGCCACCTCAGCCCTGTTCTGCCCTCGTCAGACGTTGTTGACTTAGGCCTTCACTAAGTCAGGGGTGCTGTGCTCAGTTACCCCAGCTCTAGCCCAGTCCCCGTTGCCATCACACTTGCACACCTGCCTGGCCTCACCTCATTTTCATCACTGCCTCAGAAGCCACTGTGTGGTTTGGGCTTGACTGAAATCTTGCTTTCTTATTGCCTCCCTTTCCCTGCTTTACTTCCTTTTTCTGCTGGTAGTCACCTGCCATGTCTCTAGCTTTCCTTGTGGACAACAAGAAAGAAATGCAGGTATTATTGCCATGTTTAAACAATTCCATGTGTTTGCCCTGCTTGCTTTATTCCCTTCTTGAGAAAGGACTTTGAAACCTATTTTAGTTTTTATTAAAAATGAGGCTTTGATTACAAAGCCAAGACATGTTTACTTAAGCAAAAATAGTTACCAATAAACATAAAGAAGAAAATAAAAATTAGTTGAAATTTCTTCCTCTCCCCATCACTGTTGACATTTTGGTATAGAGCTTTTCAGACAAGGGTGTGTGTGTGTGTGTATAGAGATTTTTTTTTTTTTAATGTGTGTACATATGGAGGTTTTTTTAAGCAAAAATTCAATAATATAATATTGTCTTATTACACATATTTTCCCCTTAGCAGTGTTGTAAATATCCTTTCATGCCATTAAACCTGCTGTTTTATAACACATCTTTTTTTCTCTTACCCTTGTTGTGAAGTGACTGTTCATGTCATTAAACTTTCTTCATAAGAACTTTTTAAAACCCGTATTGTATTTCATCAAATAAGTGGGTGTTTGGTTCTTTTACTCAACTCCCTATTCAGTTTTCAATTTAAAATCCAAAATTTAAAGGTGATTAAATTCTTTAAAACAATCTTTTTGAATTACAGAAGTAAAACAGATAGGTTGTCCTTACTATAACATTAAACACACCAGTTAAGACCGAAATCTGCTTTGATTTTACCACCATTCCCAATCTCTTCCCCTGTGAACCACTATCAACACTGCTCCTCAGTATTTTATTAAGTGTTCCACTTTTTAAAACTGCTCATCTTTTATTAAATACTTGTAGAGAACTGTCCATCTCTTCTAAAGCTGGTTTCCTTTTCATCCTTTTCACTCCATGTCATTAGCTTTTCATGCCTTTCCTAACTTCATTTTCTTCTCTTTAATTGTTGATAGATAAAGGAAAGCTGCTTCTCTTGCTTATCTGGAGGTGGAGAGGATGAGTACGTTGGAGTCTGGGCTCAGTAGCCCCACAGGGGAATGAGGCCGGTGGTAAGAGCCACAAGTGAAAGAGAGAAATGTGCTTAGCAGGAGTAATGTCAGGACTAATGAACGGGTAAATCCCAGGGCACCCCATGGACAGCTTACCTTTCACAGTAGCAGAAGCTGGGAACCCAGTGGGAGATGAAGTGTCTGGGGCATTCAGGAGGAGGGCCACAGTTTAGGGGAAGAATAGCTGCAGATCGCAACTGCAACTCCTCGGAATTCACAAGTGTTAAAAGGCAGTCCTGCCGGGGTGGTTAAGAGCTCACAGCCTCTGCCGGGGGAGCAGGCAGGCCTGGGTTGGAGCCCCAGTTTTACTACTTAGTAGGGCTAATGATTTAACTCTTCGGTGACTCTGTGTTTTATCTGTAGAACAGGGATACTGCCAGCTTCCTTGCTGGGTTGCTAAAAGGTTCTGCTGCATGGTAAGCATTTGAAGCAGGGGTAGTTTGAGAAATAAATAAAGACTGGGAGGATCTCTGTGTCAGGAATTGGCTAATATGGAGAGCTAGCTCTAGCCATAGAGAGGGCTGATTGCAATGAAGTAATGCATGCTTATCTCCTAAATTGTACAAAGGACAACAGTTTATTCTTGTACTTTTAATTACCTGTCTGCTTGTGGTTTGTACTCTCAGCCTCCTATCTGTATTGAAATAATTTGGGTTCATTCAGGAATCCTGGCTCTGTCTGTAGAAGGTGATGCAGGGCATAGGGGAGCAAAAGCCTCAAGCCCCAGCCTGCCCTATCTGAGTTTGCCATTTGTTTAGCAGACCTGAAGTTACCTCCAGGAGGCTGAGAGGGCTGGCTGCTTCTTAAGATCCAAGAACTTTGGTGAGGATTGCAGAATTATTATTACTATAGATCAAAGAGGGGATCAGTTTTTAGAACAAACAAATTAGGGGATCCCTGGCACGGTAGTTGAGATATTTTTAAAATGATTTTATTAAATGGGCCATTGTCTTCTACCTCTCCATTTTTTTTTAAAGAGTATTTTATCTATTTACCCACCCCTTCCTGAAAGTACGATACTGTCCTCCTCCTGATCTCATTTATCTGATCTTTGGTTACATAGATCTCTGATCCTTTAGACTCCTGTCCCAAGGCAGCTCATAGCTTAGGTGGAGTGATGTCTCAGGGTCTCCTGCCATGGTTGAGTGGGCCCGGAGAGAGCCTACAGGCCCGGTTACAAGGACACTTTCTAGATTCTGGCAGATTTTTCATTTTAGGGACGTCAGACATACTCTCGGAGAGTGGCTGTTCCCATGTTATTTGCAGTGAAAGGACTCTAGCTCATTTGTAATTCAGGGGCTATGTGGGTTGTATTAAGTCTATAGAAAGGACCTTGGAGTGATTGTGTCCCATGGTATAATTTTGCTTGGCAATTCATTCCCTTACCACTTTTGAACTTTTGAGAACAAAAGCCTGGGAATAGGGAATCACCAGAAAGCATTATAGCCAGCTGATTTCAGCAAGTGGGTAAACTTCAGCAAGTTTAAAGGTCTTAGCTCACATTGAGTATTCTGTGTACATTAGTGATTTATGGAGCCAGAGTGATCTTGGATTATAAATATCTGATCTAATTTTTAACTAGCTATGTTTCGGAGCCTTTTGGGATGGTCAGTCTTTTGGGACCCTCCCATTCTGGTTTCCCTGGCTGGTGGGGAAACATGGAAGGAGTGTGCCACCCACCTGATCTAGAAATGATATCCGCTTACAGAGGGCCTGAGAATATACCCCACTGAAAATGGTCATCTGATCGACCCAGAGACTGGTGTCATTAATGTTGGCTCCCTCCACAGATACTGGACTGGCTCTATTCCACAGATAGAGCCTCAGGTTCTGTAGAAATGTCAGTACTGTTTGGGCCTAGAGAATAGGCTTATAACCTATTCCAGTGAGTGAAGTCAAAGGCCAAGGAATAACTGTGCAAAGTTTATGGATGTCCTGACACAATTCTCTGCAAGGTGAAAAATCCCATAGCTGAGCAGAATGCAGGAATGGAATTCACTGTCAAAAGCCTGCCTGTTCCCTCATAGGTAGTCCTCTAAGAAGCTCAGACTTGCAGTGTATCAAGAAGCAGCCAGGCGTGAATTGTGGATGGAGTAGTAGCTAATAATTAACTTCTGGCTTTATATGTTTAGGAGTTTACCCTTTTATCAATTTCAAAAATTTTAGCTCTAACCAGACAATATCATTTCCATAGATGAAGTATCTTATACTGTTCTTTATTAATTTTAGCCAGTTGTCAATCTCCCTCCTGTTTGGTTATGCAAAATATATCCATTACAAAGATCATGAGTGAACAGTTTCAGTACTGATTACAGCAGTACATATATAAGTGTGTGTGTATATATATAATCTATAATTACAAATGTAAAACTATTATAGCATTAGTGAGTTCTCTGCATTCCCTGTTTTGATAAGCCACATATGTGTTTATATTTTTAACTTATGTTAAAACTATTTCGATGTGGGCTCAGTTCTGTCGTTGTACTTGAATTAATTTTTACCCACTTAAAATGTTGAAGATAGCAACATGCATCATACTTTCTCTTTAGAGTCTAGAATTTGCCATGGTGGGATTTGAGCAGTTTTGTGAATTGGTTAGATCATACAGAATCAAGAACCCCGAACTGAATCCAGTTCTTAGTGCTTCATTAAACTACTTCTGCAGTTCTACTCACTGATGACATTGTTAAATAAAAAATTTAAATCCGTGAGGAATAAGAAAGCTTGAGTGAAGTCCAAAGAGACCTCTAGAGGTGTGTTGCTCTGGCCGTCCATGTGTTCCCAGTTGACCAGAGCTGCCAATATGAAATAGAGGTTATTAAAATATAGAAGGAGCCGAAACAAGTTTAATTTTTTTCATTTAAGGTAGTAAATAGGAATCAGGTGTTAGAAGCTTCTGTACTATTTCTTTTTTCTTTTCCACACGTGGAAACAAGAGGAATACTTGATGAAGCATGATAAACTTGATAATTTTTCAGATTCTCGTAGCAAACATGTGCAAACTGCAAAAGCAGGTCAACTTTAAAATTATAGGTGTAGGGGTGCCTGGATGGCTCAGTGGGTTAAGCCGCTGCCTTCGGCTCAGGTCATGATCTCAGGGTCCTGGGATCAAGCCCCTGAATAGCGCTCTCTGCTCAGTGGGGAGCCTGCTTCCTCCTCTCTCTCTGCCTGCCTCTCTGCCTACTTGTGATCTCTCTCTGTCAAATAAATAAATAATCTTAAAAAAAAAATAAAATTATAGGTGTAAACATATGCTTTCACGCATTTTTTCCCCCTTGGGGAGAAAAAAAAAGCCTGAGCCTTCCAGTGAGTTAAGTTTACTGATAAGGTTTGCTGTTTTTGAATTAGAAAATTTCTAGAGGTATTTACTTTTTTTTTTTTTTTTGAGAGTGAGTGAGCCTGGGAACAGGGATGGGGGTGGGGAGGAGGGGGGAGGGGCAGAGAGAATCTTCAGCAGGCTTCAGGTTTAGCACACAGCCCAACATGGGGCTGGATCTCAGGATCCTGAGATCATACCGAAATCAAGAGCTTAACCAATTAAGCCACCCAGGTACCCTTAGAGGTATTTACTATTAAAAACTTGGCACACAGTTTCCTTTTTTTTCCCTTCCCTTTCCACCCCCCATCCCTCCTTTCCTTCCTTGTTTTTTCTGCTTGATATTTTGCTCCACTGTGTTCATTCTACCCTAATATTCTGTTCTCTGCCTTTTCACCAGCCTCCCTGGGGGCCCTCCATTGTATCCTTCTACACCTCTCTTTCTCTGGTTTCCTTTCTCTAAACTGCTCAGTCTCTAAAAGCATCTGGCCTGTTCATGACCTTCTCCATCCAGGCACCTGCTTTCAGGTACTAAATTTCGAGTTGAATGTGGACAGAAGTCTCAGGTGGTTGTAATGACTCCTCTTGGTTCAGGAGGGAGAAGCTGTCCAGCCTGCCCTGTACAGGGGACAGAAGGGCCGGGAGAGAAGGACGGGCGCTGGAGCCGTGGCCTGGCAGCCGGCCAGCAGGGGCTGGTCTGTCCTAACTCTCCACAGCCAACATGCCGTCTCCTCCATTGTGCTGCACGTCAGTGTTCTTAGTTATGATCCAAGAACGCTCTTTTCTTTTTCTTTTCTGTCTCTGTATTTTGTATGGGTTGCTGGTTTCCTATGGATGACTTTTCGGTGAAAGGAGTATTTTATCATTGTTTGTATTAGTATTAATGAAATATGATAATTCTGGGAGTTAGCTCTTTGTCTTTTTCAGAACTACCTTTTTCCCCCCTCAAAAAAGAAATTATTTTGTCTGGGGATTTTTTTTTTCCTTCTTCTTAATGGGATAAAGTACTCTTAATCCCTCAGTAAACTCGCTCTCACCTGTGTAGGTCTGTAAGTCCACATGCCCATTGTCTTTCTCTTAAGATTTCTGGGTCTGAACTCATTAGTAATTCTGGATGACAAGGCCAGTGCAAGGAAATTCTTGCTGGTGATCTCACCTACAGAGATCGTGGGCATGGCGCCTGGGTATCAATCTGCCAGGACTGTGTGTCAGGAAGGAAATCTGTGAAATTCCTGTTCAGGGTTAACCAAATGGGAGTAGTGCTGAACAGTTTCATTCTTCTGGCTGGTCCCCTCCCTTATTAAAATGGATGAAGAGGCCTTTTTAGCCATGAACTCTTGCTGACAGGCTCACCCCAGGTCAGGATGGTGGGTAAGACTAAGAACATTCCACAATATGGGTGGATGAAAAAGAACATATGGAGACTTGATACAGGCCTGGCATTAGAAGGAGTTTTAGTAATGATTGCCCAACCCTAGAAATGGAGTGCCTCTCGCAGAGAACAGGGCTCCCTCAGCCACCTGCGGCACGTGAGTGGTGCAGTTGGCTGGAGTTCCGACTCCTGCTTTCAGCTCAGGTCATAGTCTCAGGGTCATGGGATCAGGCCCTGCATGGGGCTCTGCACTCAGTGGGGAGTCTGCTTAGGACTCTGTCTCCTTCTCCCTCTGTCTCTGCCCCCCACTCTCTTTTTCTCTAAAGTAAATAAACCTTAGAGAGAGAGAGTGTGTATGGGCTCTGGAGTTAGATAGGCAGAGATGCAAATCCTGCCCTCACTACCTGTTAGCTGTGTGATCTTAGATCTTAAGCCTCACTTATTATCCCCACCTGAATTGGGGTAAGGATAGTATTGGCTTTCGTGAGTTTTTAGTAGGATTCAATGGGAAAGGGGATGTAAAAATGCTTACCACACATTTAGGCACACAGTAAATGTTCCATAAATGATCGCTGATTTTACCACCGATTTAGGACTCTTTCTACACTACTGTACTACTTTCTGTTCTTTTCCGAAAGTTAGGATAGAGACCATACCATATGTTCTCATTTCCATGACAGCACAATGTAGGGCCCTATGCTCCCACGGTCTTCAAACTAAGGTTTACACCACAGGGGATTCATGAAGACCGTGCAAAGTGGACAGGGATCATTTTAAGGATACATTTTTTTAATCTTTATGTTCCGGGTATCTTCCTTTCCAAAATTGAGACTGCGTGTGCTCAGTGTTACCCCAGCGTTTATTCCAGTCTCCTCTCACATTTGTCCTTTTTACAATTTTACTGAAGAAAGATGTTCCTCTTACCCATTTCAAATCCTAGTGTGGTGCCTTGTTCCAAGGTGCTAGTCCACTGGGGTACAAGATATGGGGGGTCAATTTAAAATATTGGTTTCCGTGAAGCCTCTTAACGAAGCCACCACAACCCCGCACCTTACTAAGAGTGTCATTCTCAGTAAAATTTACTTTTAGAGACCGATGCATTAAAATCGGAAGTTACTGTGTTATTTTGGTCACAGTTTATTAATGATATTCGTGGTGATCATATAATCCAGAAGAGTCTCTTTTATACTTAGCTCAGTGGTCACAGGAAATTTTAGAAAATTGAGTTGAAAAATGTATTTTGCATCAGGGTATGCTAGGGTGATTAATAAGATACCCTAACAGGGGCGCCTGGGTGGCTCAGTGGATTAAAGCCTCTGCCTTCGGCTCAGGTCATGATCCCAGGATCCTGGGATCGAGCCCCGCATCGGGCTCTCTGCTCGGCGGGGAGCCTGCTTCCTCCTCTCTCTCTCTCTGCCTGCCTCTCTGCCTACTTGTGATCTCTATCTGTCAAATAAAATAAAAATTAAAAAAAAAAAAAAAGATGCCCTAACAGATAGGAAATTTTGGAGGAAAATTTTGACATAGAAATTTGATTTCTAAGGAGAAAGAAGAGGAATCTCCAGCTATTATGGGAAGCATATTTATTTTTAAATGGAGGATGGTGGATATCAGATTGCTGTGCTTTTTTTTTTTTTTTAAAGATTTTTATTTATTTATTTTGAGAGTGAGAGAGAGCACAAGAGGGGAGGTCAGAGGGAGAAGCATACTCCCCATGGAGCTGGGAGCCTGATGTGGGACTCGATCCCGGGACCATGACCTGAGCTGAAGGCAGACACTCAACCAACTGAGCCACCCAGGCGTCCAGATCGCTGTGCTTTTTATAAGTGTTTAAAGACCTGAGCTATATTTTATTGTTATTAGTTTCTCACAAAAGGGGAGAACTCTCCCCTTTCCTGCTGTTCTGTTAAGCACAGAGCCTCCACTCTGGTTTAGAAGCTGAATCATGTGCAGCACCTGGGTGTCTTAGTCGGTTAAGCATCTGCCTCTGACTTGGGTCATGATGCCAGGGTCCTGGAATTGAGTACCACGTCAGGCTCCCTGCTCAGTGGGGAGTCTGCTCCTTATCTCCCTCTGCCCCTCCCCCAGCTTGTGTGTGTGTGCATGCACTCTCTCTCTCTCTCTCACAAATGAATAAAATCTTTAAAAAAAAAAAGTTGAATAATGGTAGGCACTGCAGTAATCAAATAAAAATGTGTGGTAATTTAGGTAGAGCTTGCAGTGATTCAGCCAGTGGTACAACTGTGTTACTCCAAGTATGGTACTGGTATTCTTGGTTCTTGTGGGTATTGCTGTTTCTCCAAAGACTATCAGGTTAACATCCTTCTTTGCCAAATTAATTAGTTTTGAGAGAGAGAGAGAGAGCATGTGAGCCAGTGTGGGAGGCAGAGGGAAAGGGAGAGAGAGAATCTCAAGCAGACTCCTGGCTGAGTGCAGAGTCTGATACAGGGCTCAGGACCCTGAGATCATGACCTGAGCGGAAATCAAGAGTCCTTCTGGCATTCAATGGACTGAACCACCCAGGCGTTCTCTTCTTTGTCAAGCGTCACTGTGCTGAAAAGAATGCTGAAACTGGGGCAAAGGGGTCTTTTTTTCCTGTTTGCTTGTGTTGCTATGGTGAGCACAGGTATTCCGTGGACTCTGGGTGAAAAATTGTATTATAGTTGCTTTTTCAATGTGTGATCCAGGGCAGTAAACTCTCAGGAGGGGTGGCTTCACTTTCTTTTTTGTTAGATTTCTTCATTTATGATTTGGGAAATTAATTTGATAAGCATTTTAGGAATATCTAGACCTAAGACTAGGACAGATTAGCACAACCTGATGGGATAGTGTTCTAGACATTTTGCAGTTCTTTTGTGTTGATGCTAATTTATTATTGTGATTAATTATTATTTGAGGGGCCCCCAAATTAATATGTGCTGAATTCACACATTTTGCATAATTTCCTATAATTCATTTCTCAAAGGGCATGGAGTTATGTGTTACATAATAAGTTGTTGAAGTAAATGAGCTCAACTTTATTTTGCTTTTTCCTCTAGGTGAAAAGAAATGGATTATCACAGACAGTTAGCCAAGAGGAAAGAAAGAGGCAGGAGGTATGTTTTCTACTGAGCAGATACTTTTAAAGCTCCAAAGAGTGAGTGCTTTCACCTACTGTGTGCACTGGTTCAGTGTTTTCTTTTGAAAACGTATTCATTTTGTTCTTTTTGCGTTAAGAGGTATGTGTTCATTGTCAAATAAAACTACATCTAAGAACCAGGAAAGAAAACTTAAAACACCTTAATGTCATTTTAGCTTAAACAACAAAGCCCCTAGTCGAGGTATTGAAACTGGAAGAAATATGTTGAAAAATGAAAGAGATATTAGATCCCAGATTGAAACAGGATATTAGTGAGAAAACTGGTGAAATCTGAGTAAAGTATGTACATTTGTCTACAGATAAAATGTGATGTACCATGGTTATGTCATGTGCCCTGTTTAGGGGAAGCTGGATGAAGAAATAGGAGCTCTGTTCCCTCTTTGCAAGATTTCAATAAATCTAAAATTATACCAGAATAAAGGTTTACTTAATAAAAAATAAAGCAGATAGTAATAGGATTATACAACTTGAAGTTTAAATAAATGCTGTTTAGGGAAATTACTCATTTTAATAAGGTAGTGAAATTCTAAAAACACTTTTCTCCTGTTTGCATATTACTACGTTTATGTGTATACATGCCTGTAAATTGCACAAAGGACATGCACTATATTTTTATTTTATTGGCATGAAATAACAAAAAAAATAAGGGGAACTTACACTGTCATTTTTTGTTTAAGTTTAAAAAAACAGAATAATATATAATATTGGTGTACCCATCACTGAGAATTAACAAATGTATTACATTTATAATTTTTTCCTCATATTTTTTAAAAAAACCAAGACTTTCAGTAAAGTAGAAGTCCTATGTTCTCCTTGGTGCTATTTCCTTCCTTACCTCCCCAGAGGCAACTATAATTATGAATTGATGTGTACCTATCCAATCTGTGTGGTTTTTTTTTGTTGGTTTTTTTAAAGATTTTATTTATTTATTTGAGGGAGAGAGAGAGAGAATGCACAAGTGGCAGGGAGGGGCAGGGGAGAAGTAGACTCCCTGCTGAGCAGGGAGCCTGATGCAGGGCTCAATCCCAGGTCCCTGACATCATGACCTGAGCCAAAGGCAGACACTTAATCGACTGAGCCACCCAGCCACCCCTCAATCTATGTTTTTAAATTATGTATTACATATATTTATGTACATATTTTTGTGTGATATGTGAGTGTTAAAATGTAGATGAGTGATGATTCTGAACATATTTTTTCTTTACTTTTGCCATTCAGCCCAGTTTTGGGATTTGTCTATGTTAATGTATATTAATCCCGATCATTCATTCAACCCACCATATAGTATTCCACTGTATAAATACCACCTTAAAAAAAATGTTTTGTCCAAATTTTAGACAGTAGGTGGTATGTTTTTTTCTTCATTGTTAACACTGCAGCATAAATAATGTTTGTGGACAAATTCAAGAGCTACTCCAGGGTCCTAATCCCTGTATTCTTATAGATCTTTTCTATTTGAACATACTTATTTCCTTTATATTTTGAAAATATTCAGATTTGTGATATTAAAAAAAAGTAATGACAGCAGCAAATCTAACTTCACGGTTCCTTTCTATTCCTGTATAGCTGTTTTTAGAAAGTTTGGCCCAATTTGCTTTTAAGTAGTTGATGGTTCTATTGAAGGATGCTTTAACAGTTATTACAGTAAGTCTATTATGTTAAACTACTATTTAGTCATCTTTTCATGTGATCTGTTCTATGTAGTTCATGCAGTCTTTTTGTTTAAATCTTAGTGTTTTGCATTTGATTACAAAAGCCTTTGCTTTTGAAAATATTTTGTCATTCAGGGTGTCATATCTATCAACAATGTGACATCCACTGTTTTTGGTCAGGAAGTGACCATTTTCTTCAGTTTGCACTACATTTCCCAGGGATAATTGTGTTTATTGGATAGAATTGTACAAGATACAGGTCAAGTGAGACTCTTCATGTTCTTACCCTTTACTCATTAGATGATTATGTCATTTAAGTCCCTGGAACATGACTGAAGCTAGACTAGCACATTTAAGTAAGACTTCCTTTAAAGCTTATAGATGCTGAAATGGAGATGAACATTGAGACTGGCACCATTAACCTGACTTACAAAATATGGACCACTTACCAGCAGCTGGGGGGTCCACTTGGCTGTGCCTGCTTGCCTCCACCCAGCTTTAGCCATAGCACTGGGACTTACGGGAAGAATCTTCTGGGCCAAGGGCTTGAGGGGGGAGGAGCCCTGGAGGCCAAGGTGAAGATCACAGTGTTACCAGGAAGAGATCTAGGAAGGATGTGTCTCTCTGGCCTGCGTGGGTATTGACCATGCCTACCTGAGGAGGAATCCCTGTGTTGCCATTCTTGGAGGATCTGAAGTTGAATCTGTTAGGGAGCTAGGGGAATTCCTTACACAGGGCGTTGGTGCCTACATATGTGGGTTGGCTTTTTATCTTTTTTTTTTTTTTTAAAGATTTTATTCATTTATTTGACAGACAGAGATCACAGTAGGCAGAGAGGCAGGCAAAGAGAGAGGCAGGGAAGCAGGCTCCCCGCTGAGTAGAGAGCCTAATGTGGGGCTCGATCCCAGGACTTTGGGATCATGACCTGAGCTGAAGGCAGAGGCTTTAACCCACTGAGCTACCCGGGTGCTCCAGGCTTTTTAACATTAATGAACACTTATCAGGTAAATGACTGTGTGCCTGACACCACGCATTTCTGCAGAGGGTCCTTCACTCCTTGAGATAGTGACGGGAGCAGAGCAGGTGTCTTGTTAAATGAACAGAATCACTTTCAGTTGTATGAGTTTAATGTAAAAGAATTCCTGTGCCTGATAACCTTTTGAGGATAGATACAGTCAGGCTCTTCTGCTACACCCAGACTCTTTGCTGTAATTGACTGCAAATTTGTTGGATTAAAATATGGGTTAGAGAAGGGGGGCCCGCTTAGGAGGAGAGCAAAGAAATGTATTTGTGAAAATGTTCTCGGGATCCCAAGTGATGTCAATAAATCCTTCGTGTCCCAGAGCAGCATACTTTGAAAACAGACCTGGAAGAGATGACTCCAAAGGTTAATTAATGTCACACTGAGGTTTTATGATGTGCCCTAGCTTTCCTTCCATAGATTCTACTTGACAAAGCATGACTTCAGGATGCAATCTCAGGTCACCTAAATGCTTTCGCTTTTTCATTTTTACACTGTGGGCAGTGACTCTATTTCTTGAGGTTTATGTGCCTTAGATAAAAAAGACAGTAGTTTGGTGAGGCATTTTTCCTCATGCTTATCTTTTTATGCTTTTCAAGATATGTTATTTTTATAGGAGAATTATGAAACCTACATTTAGTTCTTCAATCACAGTATTAATGTATTAATAATACATTTCTTTTTCCTTCATACCAGGCTATCTTTGAAGTCATATCCTCTGAACATTCCTATTTACTCAGCTTGGAGATTTTGATACGAATGTTTAAAAATTCTAAAGAACTGAGTGATACAATGACCAAAACAGAGAGTCACCATCTTTTCTCCAACATTACAGATGTCTGTGAGGCAAGCAAAAAGTAAGTTCTCTTAGTTGGCCTTTGGTCATGCTGAGACATTCCTTACTAACAAAGATCTATGTTATCTCAAAGGGAAGACCCTTAGAAATATAAGGTCTCTCATTGATTTGGTTGGCTTTTATCTTGATCCCTTGAAATAAAGTTCAAGATATGTTTCGGGTTGTTGATGTATAGACGGATGGCAAGTGTGTAATGAATTGTCACCACAGACAGTTACATCTGAGGTCTCTCACTCCTTCTGTGTCCCTGCCTCTTCTCCTCACACTTGTCCTCTTCTTCCTTTTAAATTATTTGGGTTTTAGAGGGGAAGGGGTCGGGGGGATGAGTGAGCCTGGTGGTGGGTTTTAAGGAGGGCACGTATTGCATGGAGCACTGGAAACAATGAATCTTGGAACACTACATCAAAAACTAATTATGTACTGTATGGTGACTAACATAACACAATAAAAGAAAAGTAAAAAAACAATAAAAAATACATGGATAATAGAACAACCTTTGGTTGTGAGGGAAAATAACTCACGGTAGTACTATTCAAATACAAAAATTATTTTTGTTTACATTTTCGTATTTTTTGTTCATCTATGTAAATATTATTTTGAAAATGTAGTCACAGTGACCACCATGGTTACCTTAGGTTTTCCCTATCTAGCATTCCATAAGCACCATTTAAGGTGAATTTTCCTTATCAGTTTTAATAAGCGTAGGAATCTTAGTTTATATACCAGTAGTGAGCTCTTATATTCTCCTGAGTGAACCGCAGAGCCGATACGGGAGCCCTATGCCATCAGTGTGATCCATTGATCCATCCTAAGTTGCTATTTTGGTAGATCAAAGTGGTCGAATATTGGCAATTTTATATCATTGGGTCAAAGTTGCCTTTACCATATAATCAGTGAAGCTTAAGCTTTAAGGTTTCTCACTTGCAAAGGTACCTCTTAAATATCTGCTTTTGTGCCTCATTTCTTTCTTGGTGGGCCTGCATATTGTACAAGCCCTAGGGCTACGAAAATTGGATCTGTCCCAGGGGTGAGTATATGGAAGTATTTTGCAAATTTGGACCTTGCTTATTTGTCACATGAGGGCAGAGCCAAGCAGCCAGGAATGATAACATGTTCCTGCCTGCTGGCTCCATCACCGTGTGCAGGTAGACCTTCCTTTTGAACTTATAAGATGGGACATTCATGGCAAACAGGTTAACATGTCAGTTGGGGCTACTTCAGAGAGCTGGGGTTTGTGGTCAGATCAACGAGATCTTCAAATTTCCATGATAGTGGCACAAGGTCAGAAGCTAGCTTCCACTACAGAAGGAGATCCTGGCAATCTTGATATTGACATGGATACTTAAAAATACAGGGTCAGAGGACCCACTGGGCCTTCGGGAACACTGGTGGCACATACCACCACTTGGGATTCCTTGTTTAGAAGCTGGGTTGTTCCTTGTGTTCAGCCTACTGGTCCTTTTGGTATCAGTCTTTCTAGTTTCAGTAAGAGAAATGAAAATCTCTTTTCTCCCTCCGTGAGGAGGTCAGAGCAAGAGGCTTCAATGATATGTCCCTATTTGAAATGTATTCCTATTTCAGAAGGAGTCTCTTTCGTTTTAACTCGTGCTTTGGTTGATCTACAGAAACGAAGCTCTGTATTAGATACACAGCTATCAAGAATTTTTACTGTTTTGATAACTATAAAATGTAAGTCATGATTTTAATGAGAATATGTTTTCAAAAAACCACAGTGGCTTGTTTTTACGCCGCTACGAAATTGTGCTGTGAATTGTGTGGGCATCAGTTGGCTTCTTGCAGTGTACAAATGACTCCAGAGAAGGCCTTTCATTAACTGTAACCACAGTTCTTGAACAGAGGCTGCCTTGGGTCCTTAAGGCTTTGGGACCTGACAGCACGGCTTGTCCATCAGTGTGGTTCACGGGTGCCTGGCCTTGAACAGTCGCTTCTTCTTTTGGTAGTTGGTTGATCTTGAGCAGGTTGCTAAACCTCACCCCCTGAAGTATTTACCAAATAGGGATTGAAAAAATCTATGCCTGGTTAACCCTGAAATAACTAATTTAAATTATAGATTAAAATTTTATCTTAATTTCAATCTTCTACAAAATTTAAATTGTTTATGATTTTATTTAAAAGTTTTCATTTCTTTTTTTTTTTTTTTAAAGATTTTATTTATTTATTTGACAGACAGAGATCACAAGTAGGCAGGAAGGCAGGTAGAGAGAGAGGGGGAAGCAGGCTCTCTGCTCCTCCCTCCCATTCTCTCTTTCTCTCTCTCTCTCTGAAATAAATAAAAAAATGTTTGGAAAAAAAACTGCTTTTTAAGTAAAAACAAGGTAAAAATACAAAAGATGTGGGCGCCTGGGTGGCTCAGTGGGTTAAGCCGCTGCCTTTGGCTCCGGTCATGATCTCAGGGTCCTGGGATCGAGTCCCGCATCGGGCTCTCTGCTCAGCAGGGAGCCTGCTTCCTCCTCTCTCTCTCTCTCTGCCTGCCTCTCCATCTACTTGTGATCTCTCTCTGTCAAATAAATGAATAAAATCTTAAAAAAAAATACAAAAGGTGTTTCTTTTTTTATCTTTAAATGGATTTCAAGAATTTTGAGTTTTGTTTTAAAAATAAAAAATAAACAAAAATGTCCAGAATACTGTTTTACTATAAGCCAGTACAGAAATGAAAACTTTTTAGGAGTGCCTGGGTGGCTCAGTGGGTTAAGCCTCTACCTTTGGCTCAGGTCATGATCTTAGGGTCCTGGGATCGAGCCCTGAATCAGGCTCTCTGCTCAGCAGGGAGTCTGCTTCCCCCTCTCTCTCTGCCTGCCTCTCTGCCTACTTGTAATCTCCATCTGTCAAATAAGTAAATAAAATCTTAAAAAAGAAAGATTAAAAAAAAAAAGAGTCAGATGCTTAACTGACTGAGCCACCCAGTGTTTTAATTTGGATAGCTGCCTTATGTGATACTTGATCTCTGTTATAATGTATTTCAACTAAGAATGTTCAGCTTCTACATGAGAATCTGATGTCTGTATCATAGAAACAGATTCTAAAAGTTTATTTGATTTAGTTTCAGACACTAATTTTAGACACAGTATTTTAAAAATTCAGAATGCTCAGATTTGCAAAGCTCATCGCATGATGTAATGCCTCCTTGCTGAACTTCGAGCATTTGGTCTCTAGGAGACTCTCAAGTGATAACTACTTAATGTGCTACCCCAAAAAAGAATTTCCAGTCAGAAGAAAATGCCACATAAAATGTTGAATAAAGCAAACAATGGGTGTTTAAATTAGTGATTATGGGAGCGCCTGAGTGGCTCAGTGGGTTAAAGCCTCTGCCTTCGGCTCAGGTCATGATCCCAGAGTCCTGGGATTGAGCCCTGCTTCCGGCTCTCTGCTCAGCAGGGAGCCTGCTTCCTCCTCTCTCTCTGCCTGACTCTCTGCCTACTTGTGACCTCTCTCTCTCTCTCTCTCTCTGTCAAATAAAAAAAAAAAAATCTTTAAATTAGTGATTACGGAGGCATTGGCATGGCATTGTTCAAGGTGGCCTAGTGAAGACTCCATTCATTGTTGTACTTTCCCCTAAGGAAAAATTGTAGTCAGAGGGGATGGGATATTTAGAATAGAGTGAGGTCAGAAAACGCTCGATATTCAGCTTTGTGGATTCAACAGTGTGACATCTGGTCCCCTTTTTAGTGGCTCAGAGTCTTCACTGCTTGCTGATGAATAACACTGAGAAGCCTTTCTGTGTAAGAAGACATTATATGAAAGCAGGCAGATCATACTGAAACCATATGAAAGTGTACGAGATCGTTCTAATGCTGGGTGTGAGTGCTTATCAGTGGTGTGTCCCTACTAAATTCTTTTCTTTATAAAGAATTGCTCACTTTAGTCAACATTTGTGGAACCTCTGATTCTGCAAGACGCCTGGGTTCTAGAGCATTTCTGATGGCATCCACACAGTGAATGTTGGTCCTCAGGGATGGGTGCTGGTTGGTGGAACATCCTCGGCGTGTGTGCAGAGGAATCCTCCAGCCCATATGGGTCACTGAAATGCACGGGTATGGGTCGCTCTGGAGATTGTGGGCTTAAGGAGCCCAGTGAGAATTGAAGGAGAGGGTTAGAACAGATGATGCAGGCCTTTGTGTGCTCTGCTGAGGTGTTTTTATGGTTTCCTGAAGGTTGTGTGGAAACTTTGAGTGATCCAGTAGGAGATGGCTGTGGTGGTCCAGGAGATGACAGCATGGTGTTTGCATTAGAGAGGAGGTGAAGGGGCGCCTCGGTGGCTCAGTTGGTTAAGCGACTGCCTTCAGCTCAGGTCATGATCCTGGAGTCCTGGGATCAAGTCCCGCATTGGGCTCCCTTCTCAGTGGGGAGTCTGCTTCTCTCTCCGACCCTTACCCCTCTCATGCTCTCTCTCTGTCTCTCTCAAATAAATAAATAAAACCTTAAAAAAAAAAAAAGAAAAAAGAAAGAGAGAGGCGGTGAAGATGCTGACAGATTTGATGTGACAACAATGTAGCCAGACACGAAGGGAAACTGGGGGAGGATCTAAGAGCGAGGACTTGAGTATTTGGAACATGGAGTCTTGAGGACTTGGTGAGAAAGAGTTTTGTTTCCCTCCCTGGTGTCTGCTAAAGAACTTTGCAACATGCTTTTCTTTTTCCCATTGCAAAGTTAAAACAGCGTATTTCTTTAGGAAAGAATTTTATTTTTTTTTTAAACTCCTTTTTTTTTTTTAAAGATTTTTATTTGTTTGGTAGACAGAGATCACAAGTAGGCAGAGAGGCAGGCAGAGAGAGGGGAAGGGAAGCAGGCTCCCTGCTGATCAGAGAGCCCGATGCGGGGCTCGATCCCAGGACCCTGGGATCATGACCTGAGCCGAAGGCAGAGGCTTTAACCCACTGAGCCACCCATGCGCCCTAGGAAGGAATTTTAAAGCTAAAACTCTGCTGTCTTCAATTTCTGCAGAGTAAAATAAAAATATCCATCAATATGCTTTTGTGTCCTAAGGAACTGAATTTGTTCCCAACCTGCAATGAGCAGCTGATGCCAAACTTTTCAGTTTCTGCCTTGCACGGAAGAGTAAATTATAAAAATAATAAACGTATAAAATAATACCCAGCACTTGTTCCCCCAGAAGATTCTTTTTCCTGATTTTAATCAGATTATATTGAAATTAAAGTATCATGTGACACTAAATACCGTTCTAATGCATATGCTTTCATATTATTCTGTGAGATTACTTTGTATTTCAAAAACTGACATTTGACTCAAATAATGCTACAGCATATCTGCATTGTAAAGTGTGTTTCCTACTTGGTAATTAAAAAATTCTAAGCTTTAATGAGTTAACAGGAAACTTTGGATAGAATTTTGTCTTTCCCGACTAATTTTTAAGGCTAAATTTTAAAAGAAAAACATTAAATTTAACTAGGCCAGAGAATATGGAACTCTTCATGTTGTAGAACCTTAAGTATTGGCTGTTGACACTGTTTTTTGTTAACAGATACTCTTGTCTTACTCAGTAGACAATAGAAGTTTTTTTTTTTTTTTTTAAGATTTTTATTTATTTGACAGAGATCACAAGTAGGCAGGGAGGCAGGCGGGGAGGGGACGGGGGAAGCAGGCTCCCCCAGGACCCTGGGATCATGACCCAAGCCAAAAGGCAGAGGCTTTAACCCACTGAGCCACCCAGGTGCCCGAGTAGGTAACAGAAGTTTACCACAGACTCTTTGGTAAATAAAGCAACTGCCCTATTTCTCTTCATGTAACAGAAAAGCTTCCTTTTTAAAACCAAACTTCGGCTGGTAGTTGAAAGACAGTGACCCTTAGAAGCCACTTTTTATGACATGCTTTGACTTTTTCTTTGTCCTGAGATAAATAAATGAAGTTGTTTTGAAATTCATGAATATTTTAGTCCACATTGTTCAGCATTTATCAATAACTGGTATCTGGGGTAATAGTAAAAGAAATAAGCAGTTTTTATTTAAGTATCCTTTCAAGTGAGGGAAGAAAGACAATAGCTGTCTGAATAATAGTCCCCGTCCTTTCAGGTAAGACTGTGGAAAAGCAATGGGTCTGAAGTCTTTATAAAAAATCTTTGTAACTGATGCCACCCATTTAAGAAGACTGCTGAGACACATGCTCTTCAGTTCATTCCCTTTTGAAATCCCACAAAAACGATAGGATAGTCAATGCATAAGCCCCCAAGGATTAAACAACAACAACAATGACAACCACAAGAAAAGAGACAAGAGCAGCCGTGTTTTGGTCCCTGAAAACAGATGGACTCTTAGCAACTATTTCAGGCAATCTGGGAAGGCTAACTCTAAGCAGGTACTGAGGAAAGCCAAGAAAGAACCAGATTTAAATCCTAGAACCTCTGGAAGGTGCAGGAAGTGATGACGTTGGAGTAAAAGTATGACTAAAAACAAAATTTTTGTGAAATCCGGTGTGAGAAGTGGAACCCAGACCTCCCCCCAGCCCCCGCCCTTCAGCACTACACAGCTGGATGGTACCCTGCTTCACCCAGCAGCAGGGAGAAATAAAAGGACTCCGGACCAAGAAAGCCAGGCCCAAGTGAGGCGGGGACTGTAGCATAGGAAATGAGGTGAGAGCTGACACCTTGAGGCCCCACTCTCCTTTTGGGATACTGGTCACCAGGTGCATGGATAGACTTCACTCTGTTTTTGTCAGATGGCAGTTGGCATTAGTTTGAGTTAAGTAATATTTTAGAATTTTTATGAACACTATTTTTGTTTTTTTATTTTTAAAAATTTTTATTGTGTTTAAATACATTATTACTACAATTACCATTATTAAGATTTGTAGGAAGCCTCAAGTTGAAGATTATAGCACAAATATGTAAAGCCTCAAGCTTTGAAGAATATATCTTTTTAGCACTGTGGTAGGCAAATACTTACTCTGTCTCAATCTTAGTTCTTCCTCTCTCTAATGGGGACCATAGCTTATCTAGCCTCTTAGGGTTGGTATGAGAATTAAAGGAGATAATACTTAGCACCACAGTAGGTAAGCTCTCAAGGGGCAGTGATTTTGTTGATAATATCACTGCGCTTTTGATCCTCTTTGCCTGGCACTCTGAAATGTGTCTGGATTTTTTATGTAATGACTTTTGAATGATGTCGCCTCTATATTTGCCTTTGCTGGCATTGTTCCAGGACTAGGTTAAAGGACAGGTCTTGTCTTACAGTATCTAGCACAGTGGTTTGCATGGGTTTGTTTTTAAAGGTGGTTGTGGCGTGTCTTAACGGCATTCTAACAACCACCTTCGTTTTGACATTGAATGAAGTCCAGATAAATGGATTCTTCCCTCACCATAAAGCTTGAGCTGTTTGCTTCCTCTCAGCCTGGGGTTTGCCTTGCAAGCAGTCGATTCCTTGAACCAGTATTTCCAAACAGGCCCTGACATGCTCCAGCTGCCAATGAGGCCGTTCTCCTGGTTAGTTTTTGCAGACGTTTGGGGCTACTACATGCTTTTTTCCTTCTTGCATTGCTTTTGCAAGTTCCAAGAGTCTGTGGATTCTGAGTTGTCACATGGAGATTTAAACTTGGACAATGCTCCTGCTTGGGACAGATGGAAGTGTTACCAAGCTTAGTCATTAGCTGTTATCAGTCTTAAAGGAGGGTAGAACTTTGGAAAAAGAAACAATGGCTGGGGTTTAGTTGCAGTATTTCATCTGCATCACATTTACAGCTGGAGATTTTGAAACATTACATGGATTTTTGACTCTGCCAATTGTGAGTTAAACAAGCAGGACCACACAGTTTTTCTGGCCGATGGAAAAGATTTTAATGTAAACGTTGTGATCTAGCCAAGTTAAAGCTAGCACTTGATTTAAGCATGAGGAGGATGGTTGATGAATTACATTTCAAAAGCAAGCTCCGTTAAGCTTGCTGATTGCTCGTTTATTGTGGGATGTTGTCTTTAAACGCTGTGCGTTAATTATTAGCACCTGGGCATCAGTTCTGTGTTTTTCCAGGGCTTTTCTTATTTCAGCTGATTTAATCCCTTATAGTGTCCTGGGGAATGCTGTCATTTCTCTGCTGCAGGTAAGGGGATTGAGACCCAAATCACGTGAATTGGCTTAAGGTCATTCACATTTTTAAATGGAATTGAAACCAGTGACTTTATTTATTTATTTATTTATTTTTTAGATTCTACAGTATACATTCCCCAAGACCACTGTTTCAGAACTACACATACATGTTAAGTGCAGTTGAGGTTTCAGTCTAAAGAACTAAATTTCAGTTTAGGCCTCTGCTAGGGATTCCCTATCTGGAAAATAATTAGGATTTGCTCTTTTTGGTGTCTACCACTAGACATAGAATGTGTTTAGACTCTTATCTCATATTTGAATGTCTTTGACCTCTGAGAATGTAGAGACCTTAAAAGCAAAGAGCATCTGGTTTTCTGACACTGCTCAGTGCATGGCCCATCATAGCTGTCATCTTGTCCTTTCCCTGTGGTCATCGTTCCAGTAAAGATATTGTCCAGTGTCTTGACCAGAGTCTCTGAATGTGGCTCTGTGGTTGATGTGTTGACAGTATGAGTTAATTGATTATGAAAGTGTCCTATAACTTATATCTTATCAGAAGCCCTAACATGCAACTATACAATAAAATTAAAAAGACATCCAAATTGTTTATGTTAAAGTCCCAAACTGCTTTCACTATGATTTGGGGAAGAAAATGAAATGCATGTTTGGAAAGTGCTTTCAGATTAAAAAAAAAAAAACTAAATAAATTCAGATTATTTGCTGCTGCTTTGTGAAAAGTCTAATGTTTTCAAAGTAAACTTTCATAGAAAATGAGTTTGCAAGTCCTTCTTAGGACTTAAATGAAAGAATTCTTTGTTCCTTAGGTGGTAATGTAAATACTGAGCAACCTTGCAGGAAAATATTTTAATTTTTAAAATGTCAACTTTGTGTAAAAGCTGTGAAAATATGATTTTATTAAAAAATCTGAAATCACTTTCTATATACTAAGTAGACAGGTGAATACTGTCTTAAATATTAATTCAGTATATTATTACCATATTCTTAGCCTATTTTTAAAGGATGTGGATTAAATCCTTTGGATTTAATCCTTGCGATTTTAGATTTTATAAGCATGTTTATAGAAAAATTTCTTGAGGAAAATGTGTATCATGAATGGTATTTGTCAAAGGACCTAACTGATACTTTATCTATACAGTGTTTTCTTTGGATTTCAAAAAGGTTTCGGGAAATGATTTGAGTTTAGAAAAAAATTTGGTGGAAAGGTTCCATAGAAATGTCAAGATTGGCTAAGATTGACCTTGTCACTTGTGGGGGTTGCAAACAAAGGTCCCTTTGTAGCAAGAAAACTGTCTCTGTATCGGGAGTTCATTGGAATTTCTTTTCTAGCACAGAAAAGTGATATGAACAAGCAGAACAGGGCACAATAGCAGTGTTTGTGTTTATCTGCTGGAGTTGTCCCGTCCTGGAGCTCCTACTTCTGATTCTCTAGCATCTTGTGTATAGTCGATGGACAATGCTTCGTTATACGTATTTCTGTATATGTTTGTGCAATATATAGTTGTGCCATTTCTGTATATATTTGCGTATGTATGTAGACAGCTTTGAAAAATCTGCTAAGAAGAAGATATTCTCCAGGACATCTTTGATAACCACTCTCATAAGTTGAAATTTTACTTGAGGTCTATTCTATTGAAAAGAGAGCAGAAATGATTAAGCCACGAAATTATTTGCTAGGATTTCAGTAAGTAATGTGAAGTGAAAGATCCTTAAGAAAACTGTTTTTTAGAAGTCTCTAGTACAGATTTAGCGGCCTTTTCTCTAATTTTTGGAGCATCTGGTAGGACCATTTGAGAATTCATGTTTTGCAGGTTTTAAACCATACTAAATATCAATGAAGAGTTTGGTTTGCTTTGTGTCTGTGCCATCTGTAGGGATCACTGTATTAAAATGCCTTCGGTTGGACCCTTGCCCATCCCTTAATTTTTCTTTTTCAGTCTTTCTAGCCAATATCCAGTTTATTAACACAAAACTATTTTTGTTATCAGAATATAGTTTGATTAAGTTAGAGCATCAGAATATCAGTTACTAATAAATCCAGAGATCAGGATGTCATTTTATTAACATTTCTGGGTGGTATACACTAGGTGGTTCTGCTTTTTTGCTTATTAAGTATCCTTTCCAACTGAGAAAAACTGTTAAAACTGTGTTTAAACTGAAAATACTCTTCCCTTGCATATTTTTGAATAAAACATATTCCTTTGGACTCTTTGAAGACCCCTATGTTTGGAAGCTCAGAGGTTCAAACTGGAGAAATTTTGGCTTGCCTTTGTCTGTTTTATTGCAGACCTTCTTGGTGTGAACTGATTCCTAATTTTGAAGACCAGTTTTTATTGATCACACTTCTCTCTCCTGAGACTGGAGTAAGGAATGCTAATCTCATCTGTAGACAGATCACTTCATCCTTCCACATGTCAGCTGTTAAGTGAGTTTTCCATCAGCATGGAGCTCATGTTTATCAGACTAACTAAGGAATCTAAAACTGGGGGCCTGAGGTCCTTGTCTGCTTGGGAGTCTGTTATCACCAACTCACACTTGGAGAATTACTTATTCCTACCAGTGCTTTTGCTAGACGGTATATTCTTCTTGTGGTATGAATTTAGGAAAGTTGGTCTCACGAGGGTGGGCTTTGCAAACATTCCCTTAGGCTCAGGAGTCTGACTTCCATTAGGGTCTGGATGTGGTAAAAGCCTTTTGGGGATGGTATGAAAAAATGCAGCTGTACACATTGCCAGTATTTTGTTTTTTAATGTGGGAAAGATTGGCTAGAAGAAGTAAAGATGTGAATAACCTGCTAATAAGATAATATGTGAAAATGGTTTTCTGAGCACCAACATCCAAGCTATGAAAAACAGATGGGGCAGAGGGCCTTCTAAGCATAACTGCTTTCCTTTCCTCTGCAAACTGTTGAACACCATATTTGACGAAAACGTGGCATAACATTTTGATTATCTTAGTGGATGTATTTCTTCTAACAAGCCTGGAATTCAGTTGTAGGCAAAGTGTGCCGAGGTAAAAGTTTAATTTGTCTAGAACTGCTTAGATCCATTTGAAATAACTGCTTTTTCCCTGTGAACTGTGTATGCCCTTGAGAAGGGCTGGCTAGATGTGGATCCATCTGGAGGAGGCTACTCTGTTATAATCCAAGAAAGAGTAGCTGAGAGGTCCCCCCCCAATAATATGTATATATGGTGAAAAATTTAAATTCTGCCAATGGGTTTGTTGTAGCTCCCAGAAATGTTCTTTGCACATACAAGTATGATTTTTTTTTTAATAGGATGGTAGCTTACTACACATGCCATTATGCACTAGTACCCATTTTCTTTTCTTTTAGTTTGTCAAACAGCCAGAGTCTTAACTGAAAAATAGGACTAGGTATTTTCTTTTTTCTTCCTATACTGCCCAAATAAGCCAGGGCTTCCTCTCTTTTTTTTCTACTTTAAATGAATGGTTCCATATGAGTTAATGGAATTTATTTTCTTGGGGAAATAGTCATTTCTGTGAATTTGAGATTTTTAAGCATTACATCTTCCTCTTTAATAAAATTTTTTATCAAAATATTGCTAGGATGAGATCTTTTTTCCCCCAGCATAATTTATAGAGCACCTACTCTGTACCAGATTTTGGGCTAGGCATTGGAAATGTAACAATAGATAGGACAGGCATAATTCCTGTCCTGGTGATCTGATGGGGTAAATACACATGGAACAGGCACCTGAGAAACAGAAACCTGAGAACCCCTCAAAGCAGGACTCAGGATGGCCCATAAACCAGCGAAGTGACTTTTCCAACCGTTAGTTACTCTTCCTTCCTCCTGCTCCCTTATTAATCTCCTAAGATTAATAGTCTTTAATAGATGTTTTAATTCACATATAATTCAATTTTGTCTTTAACTATATGTAGAAATACCATACTAGTCATATGTTGTTAATTATTTAATATTTGCAAGTAACTTCATTAAATGGGCAACTGATATATATAGAATGGGGCTTAGGAAACCAACATTTCTGTAATGTTATAAATTGATCGTTTAACTACAGTATGAAGATTTTATTTAAAGAAAAAAGAGAGCCTGGGTTGTCTCTGTCACAGTTCAAAATACTAAATATGCTTCTAGTTTGAATATATCATTCTTTAATTTCCTTACTTCTGAGTGATTTATAAATCTGGGGGATTTGGATACTGTCGGTTTATCTAGCTTAAGGAAAAGTCATCTGATTTATGCTTTATTAGAAACCCCTTTTATATCATGGTCTTAGATAATGTTTAGTTTTGTTAAGATTTCTGTAAATTCTTTTTTTTTTTTTTAAAGATTTTATTTATTTATTTGACAGACAGAGATCACAAGCAGGCAGAGCAGCAGGCAGAGATAGAGCGGGAAGCAGAGAGCCTGATGAGGGCTTGATCCCAGGACCCCGAGACCACAACCCGAGCCAAAGGCAGAGGCCCAACCCACTGAGCCACCTGTTTTTTTAAACGTCCAGATGATTTATTTGAAGTAGGAAATAGACATTGTAAAACCTACCAATCATGTTCGATAATTAGCTTGACTAAGATCTAGGCTCACTTGCTATTAATCTGTGCCTCGTAGTAAATGCTGTGGTACCAGTGAGTTTGAGTAACACTTTTACTTTGTTTTGCGATTAATAAATGATTTCCCTGGACTTTTGGGCTTGAGGTAAGCTTAGAGGCCATCTATCCCAGTCTGTAACTTAGAGTTTCCCAGGCCTCAGAGCTGATAAGAATCAGAGCTAAGTCTAGAACCCAGATTCTACCCTTGCTTGACTCATTGTTTTATAGGAGAGGCTGTTTCATTGTGTTTTTGATAAGTCATATATGCACATGACTTAAAAGTGCAAGCATTGTCAATGGTATGGACTTATGTACAGAGATGTCCTCCATGACCTCCTATCCCCATTGATCCTCTTACCCCTAACCCTCTTTTGCTGTGAAGGATGTCTTGTTTCTCCTGCCAGCATTTCTGCAAGCAAGTATAGGCAAATATGAGTGGTTTCTTGCTGTCCCTCTTTTCCTAAGAGGTAGCATATTGACAAGATATACTGTCCTGCATCCTTTTTTCTCTCTTTGGGGTTTAGATTTAGGCTCTCTGAGAAGAGTCGGTGTGCCTACCAATCCCGCTGCATTTGCAGTTAGAACCAGGTTCCTATATTTAGCCTGACTCCATAGCATATGAGAAATTTGGGGGCCTAGCTCTGTAAAGACCATGTAGTGAAAAATTATTAGAAATGGAAAATAAAACTCAAGATGAAAAGTTACCAAAATTACTATTATGTGACCCAAGGAAGAGAAGGTTTGGTGAGTATGTATAAAGTACCTGAGTACTTTACAGATAAGAAGAGAAGGCTTAGCAGGAGGTAAGTTACTGCAGTCACCCAACCATTGGGTGTCTGGCTGGGGATTTGCACTCAGATTTGCCCGTCAGTATCGGAATCTCTGTACTCTTGGCTGCTGTGGGAGCTTGGTATCTTTGTGAGTGACATGTTCAGTTGATACTCATTATTTGTGGATTCCATATTGGCAGATTGGCCTGCTACTCACTAAAATGTATTTGTAACCTAGAATTAATACTTGCTGTGCTTTTGCAGTCATTCAGACATGCAGTCTATTTAATGTCACATTTTTTTTTGCATTTTTGTGGGCCTTTTGCTTGGCGATCTTGCTGTTTAAAATGTCATCCCCCTCCCCCCAAGATAAAGTGTGCAATTGCTATCTGGAGTTTCTAGGTTCAAGAAGGCTGTCCTGTGCCTTATGGAGAAAATGCATGTGGTAGATAAGCTTTGTCAGGCATGAGTTGTGGTGCTATTGGCCACAAGTTCAATGCTAGGGAATTAATAATATTAAATGAAACATCTTTAAACAAAGACATACACAAAACAAGGTATTGATGTATTGATTGATTGTATTGATGCATTGATTGATATGTATTGATCAAATGATGAAAATGCAGTGACCAGAGGCTTAGAGGAAGCTAAGCCTGTATTTCCACGAGGAACAATGTTTTAGTATTTGCAAACTCAGTAACTTTGCAGAACATAACTACCATGAATAATGAGAATCGACAATACACATAAACCTAAGTGGCCAGCTCCTTGCCAGCTCTAGTTGGGCTTATCTTTTCTCACCCTACCCTAAGTACATCAGGAGTAATTTCAATTGGATGTAAAAGAAAGGAAATCACATAGTAAAGAAGTAATTCAGAACTACCAAGAACTGTGATTAAGATTTAATTGCTTGTTCTAAAACACTGTGAAGAGTGATACTTCTAGAATGTCGCTAAAGTCATCCTACAGTATGGCATGGTGACTAACCATGAGTGTCAACGGTTGGCCCAGGTTCCAGTTCCTGTTCTACCTCTGTGTGTGTGTCCTGTGTGACCTTGTGCAAGCTTTTTAACATCATCGTGCCTCAGGATCCACATACATAAAATGGAGATAACAGTACCTGGTTCCTTGGGTTGTTGTGGAAATTAAATTAGTCAGTACATGAAAAGCAGAATAGTCACTGGTATTCAGTGAGTGGTCTTTAAATTATTGGGATAATTGAGCCTTCTCATCTGCCCAGGATAATTTCAGTTGTTCAGGAGTACTTATTAATTGCCCCATTTCACTCTCAAAAGGTTTCTCAATTTGGAGGATAAATTATCCATCGATGCTAGCCAGCTGTGAGGGTGAGTCTTCATTATCAGATAATCCCTAATCAGTGACTACTTCTATAAATACAAGCTGGGATGATTATTTTCTTTTTTCCTCCTCAAGAGCTAGGGTGAAAACTTCCGTCTCCTAGTTTTGGAGGGCTGCTAGGGGGAGAAGAATTGGAAGAGGAACATGGTGAGTATTCAGGTGTGGGCAGGAAGGTGTGTGACTTTTACTCATTTTGCTTCCTGCTCTCTGAAAAAGAGTAGCCTGGAATCTACTAGTTCTGGTTAGAGAGTGAGATCTTTCCCACGGGGCAACTCTTTCTCCAGTAGCCAGGAAGGACTTGGGGGAAACACGATCTGTCAAGGGATCTAAGAGATCATGGTGGGTTAAGAAGCTTGCATAAAACTCAACTTTTAACCATGTGAGAAGAGTCAGGGTGCCTGTGGACTCCATTGATGGAAGTATGAACCAGTGGCTGATGTCAGTGCTCCTGAAGGTTAATGCCAAGGACCCTCCTTCCTCTGGAGATCTTTAGAAAAAGCATTATAAACCCTTCTAGCTAGGATGCTGTAAATATACCCTGAAACATAGGAATAGAGATCGAGTGATAAGCTTTCAGGCGTCCCTCTTCACTTAGCTCATTCACTGCTGTTGTTTTAATGTACTTTATTTTTTAGAATAATTTTAGGTTACAGCAAAATTGAGTGGAAAGTACAGAGATTTCCCAGATACTCCCTGACCTCCCACAAGCCCAGCCTCCCTCACCATCAATACCTTCCTCTAGAGTGGTACCCTTTTGACTTTTCAGCCTTTCCTTGACCCATCATTTCACTGAAAATCTTAGTTTATTTTTATTTTTTTTTAAAGATTTTATTTATTTATTTGACAGGTGGAGACAAAAATCACAGGTAGGCAGAGAGGCAGGCAGAGAGAGAGAGGAGGAAGCAGGCTCCCCACTGAGCAGAGAGCCTGACGCAGGGCTCGATCCCAGGACCCCGGGATCATGACCTGAGCCGAAGGCAGAGGCTTTAACACACTGAGCCACCCAGGCGCCCCTGAAAATCTTAGTTTACATTAGGGTTCATTCTTGGTGTTGCACAGTCTATGGGTTTTGACAAATGTTTAAGGACACACATCCACCATTATAGTATCATACAGGTTAGTTTCACTGGCCCAGAAATCCCCTGTGTTCTATCTGTTCATCCCTTCCTCTCTCTCTCCAAGCCCCTGGAAACCACTGATCTTTTTGCTGTCTCCATAATTTTGCCTTTCACTGTAGTGTTGAGTTTTTAAGTGGTTATTTGTCCCACATGCCCTGTACCTTTTGAAGTGGCTGTAATACCTGGAGAGGCACTGGTGAACAGACAGTTAGGTATGTAATTCTGGATTTGGCATGTTGATGCTTGGAAACATATTTGGGGGTGGTTGGCATTTAGAAGAAATTTCAGACAAGGGTGGCTGGGTGAGGTTACTGGGGAAATGAGGGAGGTAGAGAGGTGAATGCTGAGCACCAAACCCTGGGACCTTCCAACGCTAAGAGACTGGGAAGATGGGAGAGGGGCCAACAAAGGAGTCTGAGAAGGAGCAGCTGGTGGGGATAGAAGGAGACCCAGGGGAATGGTATACTCCAGAAGCCAAGTGGCACCTAGCTTGTTTTTTGTTTTTTGTTTTTCTTTTTTTCTATATTTATAAAGGAAACAAATCAACATACCTTAAGAATGACTTCAATCTTGTGGTATCCTTTTGGGGATCCATATTTTGTACTGTGTCTGTGAGTTGCCAAGTTCTATACCAGAAGCACTGGCTGTAGGGTTACCTCACCGTGTGAGCCGTGCGTGAAGGCTGCACCTTCAGAACCCATTAGTCTCAGCATGGTTTTTCAGAGGATTATCAGAGTAATTGGCATTCCTGCCAAGTGGAGAAAGGAGGGATTGAGCCCTTCATTCAAAATGGCAAGATGCCCTTTAAGTTTCTCTGGGACAGTCGGACATAGGTGTTTCTTCCTTGTTTTATTTGTTTTCTGAATGCAAAGACAGGTCTTTAAAGACAGGCCAGCCTAAGATCCGGACACAGAGAACAGGGATCTTCCAAGTGGGAACGTTTTCATCCCCAAACTGCCTTTTTTACAGAATGAACCATCCAGTGTTTTTTGTTTGTTTGGTCATTTGTTAGTGATTTGATTTACAAGACAATACTAGCTTTATAGAAGCATCTGTTGCAGAAATAAGGTACCTGTTTTTATAACTTCACATGTTGTGTTAGGGATAGGCTCTGTTTTACTAATATTGACTTTGAAGTAAAGTGCTCATAAGGATCATAATTTAGCCCTTGTTTATACCAATTTTCACATACACAGTAGCCAAAATCAACATTTGAGAAACGGCTTTACGACACCGTTTACTTACCCTCAGAATGTCATGTGTTCAGCCAGGTGGTATTAATACCTAAATATGCCAGCGCAAGAGAATTTATTACTGAAGTTTCCGTGGATTCCTTTTCCCTCCTTGCCCAGCCCCTCTAAAAATTCATTATGGTCCTGCCTTGGACTTTTGCCAGCATGCTATAAATAATTGGATTTAGCTTCTCATCTGCTTTCTTCTGGTTCACATTATGAATATAAGTTGACAAGACTTTTCTACTGATTCTTGCTCAACAAGATTGCATTAAGGTTATGAAGAGATGGCTGAGTATAATTTTTCTTCCTTTCTTCCTTCTGTAATTGAAGTGTAAAAGTCCCCAATTAATTAGAGTTCTTGCAGAACTGTTTTTTTTTTTCTGTTACTGCAATTTGCAAACTCCAAAGCCTTGATAATGCGGGACAAACATTTTATAACCATATATTTGTTAAAATTTGATGCTAATTGCAGGAATTAATTCTTCCTTACAGTTTAAATAATATTTTAAGGGTTAATAAAAGCTTGATTTCTTTCTTTTATGTTACTAGGAGAAACTTTTCAGCTATAGGGAACAATCCATAGATGTATAAAATGTTTAAGATTTTATTTGAGAGAGAGAGAGAGAGAGAGAGAGAGAGGGTGGGAGACAATGAGTGGGGGAGGGGCAGAGGGAGAATCAGGGAGCTCAAAAGGGAGCCTCACATGGGCTCTGTCATAGGATGCCTCTTGATCTGAGAATGCTGGGATCATGACCTGAGCTGAAGGCAGATGTTTAACTAACTGAGCCTCCCAGGTGTCCCCTATAGAACTATTTCTGATGAACAGTATATTGCTTTTCTTAGGAACTGAAAGAAAACCAGAGTTTGCAGAGGTTTTTATATTTTTCTACATATGTGGCCCTTGCAGTTTCCTGACAATAAGTCCCTAAAAACTCAGCTTCTAATCACCCATAAATTTGAGGCTCTAGAAATGGTGATTTCAGAAACCTTTTTGACCTGGATGGAAATTAGCATCTTCTCAAGTATCTTCTGGATGCTTTGTCATTGGGTGATGATAACACTAACCACCGGTTATTCCGTCCCATGTGCCAGGTGCTGCTGCGCTGAGTCCTTTCTCTATTTTGTGTTAAGTGATCCTTGGGACACTCTGTGTGGCAGATAGTATTATATCCTTTTTAGCAGGTGATAGAGAGGTTAAGTAAATTGCCAGAGTGGTAAGTACTCAGGTACTAAGTGATAAGCCAGAAATCAGACCAAAATCTGACTCTGGAGCCCTCTCGACAGGGGGCAAATTCAACTCCCTGCCTTGGCAGCCAGATGGCATGGCTGAATACAGCAGGGTGGGTATGAGATGGTTCTCGGTGGTGATGGAGTCACTGTTGACAGCCACTGGGACTGCTGTGGGAATTTGAGCTCAGTGTTGTGATCTGCTATTTCGAGGAGAGTGCGAAATCTGGATGTGTAGGTACAGTCTCTTGATTTTTAAATATTGGGAGCTAATTCTGTTTTTTTTTAAATACACATGTGTAGGACAGTTTCAACCCATCGGCCACCCGTCTGAGAGCTCTGATGCACATTTTGTTGATTTAAATTAGCCTGATAAAATCACTTGGCCTTGTGCCCATGCACAAAGTCACACTCTTGGAGTTCCCCAGAGACCTTCTTCATAAGTTTAGCAGCATTGGAGGACAGAGGAAAGGGAAATATGTTTCAGTGTATTAGGGTACATGCTGTCACCAGGACTTAGGGAGATTAAGCATAAAGAATTTCAAGTTCGTTTCTGTCTAGTAGTATGTAATTTGAGGCATTAAGAAAATACACTTGTATAATTTTCAATAGCCATGCTTATTGTTATTTTTCAGACTGTTACAATTCGATGGGCACTTGAAATAATACAACTTTGTCAAATTTTTGATAATAGAACGATCGGATAGACTTGCCTTTTTTATGGTATTAACTTAGAAGTAAACACAGTGTCCATTGCCTTTCTTTTTAAAGAATAGGGAAATGTGTATACAGACACAGACACACACACACATAGTTGAGTCTTGTGGACCTTGTATAAGCCGAGGGAGAAAAGGTAATGGGACCTGTTGTGTTGAATCACTGGAGGTCCAAGATGTAGTGTGGATACCCATGGCATGCAAGTCATGACCTACTGGTGAAGGGTCTCCTAACTAGAGTGCTCTCAGCCTCTACTTTTTCAAGAATTGAATTTTACTACCATTATCAAAGAGGAGAGGGTAAAGTTGGGGTTCTGAAAATCTAAGAAACTGTGATGACATCCCTTTCACCTTGTTTTAAAGGTCACTAGAAAAGGTGATGGTTAGATTTTTTTGACCCCTGTCCTTGCACCTGCAGCTACACTTAAACCATTTGAGTCTGACTTGGCTCAGCACATAGAGCTTGGGGTAGGGAAACTGTGGATCCTAAGGTTATGTCGCCTGTTGGAGAGGGAGGACAAGCATTCATTCATATGTCCATTAACTTTCCCAGGCAATAAAATAATTCCCTCTTTTTCTTTTATCTTCAAGCTGACCTTAAACAAGAACAGAAATACTTAAGGAATTAATATACAGAGACCTGAACATTTGTAAAAGAAAAGCCTTCATGAAATTATGTTTTTCAAAAGTCTTGAGTTCATTTAAAGTTCCTAGAGTTAGGGGTGCCTGGGTGGCTGAATGGTTAAACCTCTGGCTTGGGCTCAGGTCATGATCTCAGGGTCCTGGAATGGAGCCTGGCATCGGGCTCTCTGCTCAGCAGGAAGCCTGCTTCCCCCTTCCCTTCTGCCTGCCTCTCTTGCCTACTTGTGATCTCTCTCTCTCTCTCTCTCTCTCTGTCAAATAAATAAATAAATAAAATTTATTTTAAAAATTTAAATTTAAATTTTAAAAATTTAAAAATTTAAAAATTAAACTTTAAAAAAATAAAATTTCTAGAGATAACAGTAAATTCGGCATTGGTTATTTAACATATTGCCGATTGATAATAATAATAAAACCTCCAAATGATTTTTTTGTTTCAGAGACCTCTTCTCATGGAACAATGTTCTATAGCCAAAAGATGGTTTTTTAGTTTGCCAAAAATAATTTTTTTTTCTACCGTATGTTTTGTTTAGTTTTGTTTTAGAAAGAAACCAGTGGATAATTATTTTGCATAGCTATGATGAGTTCTAAGGAAGGCCCCTAGAAAAGGTACAACAGCTTAATGGAAAGAATAAGACCACTTGGAAACTGTGAAGCACCGTGAAGAACTTAACTAGAAGGTCTAGTTAAGCTCTCAGCTGTGATAGCAGATGATAATTCTGTAGTTGAAATTGACGTTGGCTTCGTTAGCACAGGTGCCAAGGCATCTTCATTTTCTGATGCATTACAGAAACTAGAGAAGCTGCTGACAACTTGTGTGGTGGGCCGTTTGCTGCAGCAGGACCTGGGTCCTGATGTCCTGCTCTCCAGTTCTCCAGTAGCACACCCCATCCCTCCCATGGGGGTAGCCACTTGTATTCCTTTGGAGTAGAGATCATCACCCTACAAAGGGATCACAGTGCAGCTTTCCCTTGAGTAGACTACAAAGAGGCAGTTTCTTTAGTTTTTTTCTCAAATTTTACAACTAGCTGAGAGCCGTCTCTGCTTCTGTGGCAGGAAGGAAGGATGGAGAGTATGGTTGGGTGCTCCTCTTTGATGGACTAGGGACCAAATGCAAGTATATGCGTATATTGGCTGAAGTCCAGATTAAGCTTTATGCACGAGTTTCCACTACAGCTATTAAGATGTCAATAAAAAAGAAAGAAGGCTAGAGGATGACAGACTCCCTACAAACTGTAAGGGGTTAGCTTGCTCCGGTCCAGCCATTGGGTATGCTGGCGAATGACCTAGTTGTGGTGATCTTGTGCAAGCATTGTGCAAGCAATGCAAGAAGATTTTGCAGGACCTTGTCCTTCCACAGTATGTAGGTGGGTGCAGGCATGTAGGCTGGCTTTGTAGAGTGGCTCAGAGAGCTGTTTGGGAAGGAACCAAGAAGAGGTATGCATCCATGGGCCGTTCTTAAAGGGAGTTGTGTGGTTAGAAGCCAACAGTTAGAAATCTGGTTTGGACAGCTGGGTCCCATCAGTGGTTTAGAAGGAGATGATGGGACCAGAGTTTTTAGAAGGAATTTTGGTAGGTTCTTAAAAGTGGATTGAAGCAGGGGAAAAAAGAGGGGAGGGGAGGTAGGGAGGTATCATGAAGAGGAAAATACCATTGCAGAAGTTTGTTTTGGGGCCAGCATTGTGGTAGGGAAATAAGAGGAGGGGGTGCATCCCTAAAAGAGAACACAAACACTGGTGAAATGTGACTGCGCACAGTTTATAAATTACTGCCTGGCAGCAGCATATGTAGATTTAAGACGTGCACATACTATAGACATTTCTCTAAAGGAATAGATAATGTGCCTTGTAATCCTCAATTTAGCATTATTAAAGAGAGTAAGCATCTTGGTTGTGATCAAATGCTAGGTAAAATTTTTGGAACATTTGGACTCTTCTGGACGAAACGCCATCACTGGACCTCTCTGAAAGTCTTATGGGAGGGTGTAAAAGCAAACCTTTCTTTGTTTTTTATAAATGAAACCATTATCCCCTCTCACTGGGCAGTCTTGTCTGGTGAGGGAGCAGAAGGCTAACAGTTGTTACTTGGGTCAAAGTCCTGTGCAAGTGGGGCACGACTGCTATGGTGTGCACATACTGTGGATATACTGTGTCCAACTGCCTGGTGTGCCTGGGGAGATTTTGGCTAGGTTCCCTTCTCAGTGACCCTACAGAGATGCTTAACATTCCCACATCTCTCAGCCCTTTGGATCTGTGGAGTGGTTTCAGATTGTGTTCCATGAGGTCTGGAATTCCTTGAAGGCACGTTAGGCTTGGCCAGTTTGGGTGTCAGGGAAACCAAACAACTGGACTCTGGGCGTCCAGACCTGCCTCAACCAGGACAGCTCACTTATGTTGTTTAAATCCCTGAATTTTCAGAAGAGTCACTTAAAAAGAGACCAAACACATACAAAATCACTCTCTGGGAAAGTAGGAAAAGACAGTGCTTTAGACATAAATGAAATTAATGGACATCACCTTTTACCCCTTCTGTCCATTTCTCAGCTGTTGCCCCTTTGATTAAAGAGCTTTTTTGAGAGAACAATTCACATACTGTACAAATGATCTGTTTGAGTTGTGTAATTTGGCGGTTTTTAGTACATTCACAGGCTGAACAAAGATCTCCACAATCTATCCTGTGACACTTTCATCACCTCGGAAAGAAAGGCTGTATCTGCTAGCTCCCACCGCTCATTTTACCCTAGACTTCCGCATCTCTAGACAAGCGTTGATCACTTTGTTTCTATGGATCTGACTCTTCTGGACACTCCCTGTTAAAAGAATCATATAATATGTGGTCTTTTGTGACGGCTTCTCTCACCTAATGTAATGTGTAATCTTTCTGTGTCAGCTGTTTTCATTATACAAAGCCAGTGGTTCCTAAACTCCTTAGCATCATGGACTCCTTTAAAAGTCTACCATTCACAAACCCTGGCCTCCACCACCACAGTCCCTAGGCACGGACTGCGAGTTCCCATCTTTGCTCATACCATTCATTCCCTCACTTGCCCATCTCCCTCCTCTTTTCTGGCAGTTACCTAATCCAAGGCTCTTACCTTTTGAAGTGTCTTTGGGGGGACTTAAAAGAGAAAGTGTTTTGTTCTGTTTTTCATCAGTGCTGTTAGTACTTGCTTGTACAGTTCTCCAGTAGGCCCTGAAGGAGTAGAGCAGGGAGAGCTCACCTCCCTAGGAGCTAGGGGATTTTTGTTGGAATTACCCTGGGCTGTGTGTTCTGTGGGTCTAAAGTAGAGCCTGGCACATAATAGGTGTTCAGTGAATAGTTAATGAATGAGTAGGAGAGGGAGCTGGGTCTCGCACCTTCTATTTTCTGGAAGTGATGAAGCTCTGAAGTCAGGCCCATGAGTAATAGAGGGGCCTTCGAACAGATACTGGATATTAGATATTGGAGAAGGAACAGAGATTAGACCCTCTCTTCCATCTCTAAAGCCAACTGCATCATGTTTTCTTTTCTCTCAGACTTCTGCTTCCATCCTTACCTCTTCTTTCTGATCCTAATCTTCCTATCTTCTGCTTAGAGGGACCCTTATCATTGCACCGGGCCTGGATAAGCCAGGATAACTTCCCATTTCAAGAGCCTTAATCACATCTGCAAAGTCATTTTAGCATGTAAAGGGACATGGACATCTTCGGGGACCATGATTCAGCCTGCCACAGGGCGCCCTACACAGAAACACAGTGCCTTTTGTGTTTTTGTCAAGTATGCCTGTGCCTTGCCTAGCTTAAAGCCTCTTAATTGTGACGTGATTTCTTACAGTGTAAAGTAAGTTTCTTAGTAGAAAGTGGTTAGTTTGCCCTGGTTCGTTGCTTTCCCCTTTATAACTCACGGAAGAGGTACCAAAGCGTAGTAGGACCTCAAAAGGACCGATTAGATCCTCCTCTAATTTTGTCATTGCTAAGTACCTATTAAATTTTTTTTAAGTTATTGAGAACATGCATATCTGTGATTTTGAGCCTTTTTGGTGGATGGCAGGATTAGATTATTCCTGCCCACCCACCCAGACTTAATTGATGGAAATATAGGAGCTGGGCTTACTGTCCTTGAACAGAGTGGACTGGAAAAGCAAGACCGCTTACTGGCATTATTTAAAAGATCTGTGAGTTCTAGGCATTCCTATTGGAGGGAAAGGCATTTGTTGCACTTTAAATGATAATTAATGTTAATGAACGTGTACCATGTGCCAGACCATGTTGTAACCACTTAACATGTTTTAATTCATTCAGTCATCATGAGAACCCGCATGAGGTCATACCATTATTATTCCCATTTTACAAATGAGGAAATGGGACTTGCTGATGTTGGGCAAGTTGCCTAAGGTTACACCACTAATAAAAGAGAGAACCGGCATTTGAACCTCGGCCATTTGGCTCCTGAGCCTGCACACGTGTTCCAGAGGTGCATTGTGATAGTACACACTTAGCCTTGTTACAATATGTGTGAAATTGACTTTATCTGGAAGTGTACTCACAGCTATTACTGTCTAATAGAGTTTACTTGTGAGATAAGAGATCATAGTTCCCCAATACTGGGAAAAAGCAGGAACCCAGGTCTTTGGTATTGAGATGGTGATTTGGAGGCTAATGATCTCACCATCCCTCTTTTTGTTCCTTCAGGCTCCCCTCCGTTTGCCCCCTCCCTTTACCCTCCCCCCTCTCCCCCACCCCGGAATGTTTCCCTCTTTGCTGTGTTGCTGGTGGTCTTTCTGGGGCTGATTACTGTGTGTGGCAGGACTGAAGATTGACCCGATCTTCTCCATTCAGTTGTTGTTTTGTTTTAGTAAATGAAGAAACAGATTTATCATGATCTAAAATCCACTTACAGCCAGGATGACAATTTGTTTATCCCATAGATCCTGTTCTTTGGATATTTTGCTAACCAGTGCTAATACCATCTAAAAGGAAAGCATTTTAAAAGTCCTTGATGAAAGTTGGAGAGGGCTGTGGGAAGGGGGTGGGGGTGGGGACTGGAGCCAGCTGCTGCATAAACTGGAACAGGTTTGAAAAATGTCAGAAAGGATATGAAATTCTATTTCCTTGCATAGACAAGCAGCATGTTTCTTTTTCTAAATTGTGCCTTAATTGTTTTTCTTTTTGATGAAATTGATGGGAGCCATAGGAAGTATCTCTTACTTGAGGAGGACAACTTTTGGGGGCATGGTTAATAAAGAAAAACAGAGATGCAGAGATGTGGGGTTTACTTTAAATGTTCTTCTTTGCGGATTGAATTCTGATTGAAATACTGTGGGCACCACCTAAAAGGATCTGGAAATAGTGCCTGAAGAGAAATGTGTTCTTTTGTATGCTGGTTTTATTCCAGAATGACCAACCCACAATAGGAAAGGGGGCTTCAGCACGAAGACTGTTTTGTTTTACTTGACTTTGTTCCAGTATTCTATAAATTTATTCTCGGTGCTATTTCCCAGCAGCCACCAGAAATCCACGTTTTCCCGGTTTGTTTATAATTGATAATTTATATTCCCAACTGCATCCACAAAAGGCCCAAGGCAACTTACAGTAAATGACATGTTTGAGTGGGAAATGAGTGTGGCCATTTAAGTGGGAAATAGAAGACCGGGTAGTGACGAGGAGAGCCCATGTGCTCAGGTACCTCTCCTGCTGGCGTTACTAGTAGCGAGGGTTAAACACAGTAATATTCTTCCAGGAGGCCACGGTAAAAGGGTCACAGAATTGGTTATGTAACTGTCATCTAATAAAAGGAAACAGTTCCTCAGAAGTCATAAATCTTGCCTAGGTTTTGAGTTTTCAAAGGATTTTTGCCAGGCCTTGGATTAGAGGAATTACCCCTGAAGTTACAAGCCCAGGATCTCAGATGCTGTGTGAAGAGCGTAAACACGCATGCGCCATGCGATATTTGCCGACCTGCAAAGCTGTTTGGAGCCACCTCGCCCCAACCCACCCATGCCACGAGCACCCAGGTAGTTTAATGTAGTTATTAAAGCACACCTGGTGGGTACTTGCTTCATATTGTCACAGGCTGTTGCTCTCCTTGGAAGGTGGCACTTTAACAAAGGGGGAAGAGGGAAGGGCAGGCATCTAGTATTGATTCATTTGGCACATTTATTGAGTGCTTATTCTTTGCTAGGTTCCGGCAGATTCAGTGGTGAACCAGGCATACTTGATCTCTGTCCGCATGGCCATATATAAAATTGGGGGGTGATTTTCCATTGTGTGGAAATTAACAGTTGTGTTCAAATAAAACAAAAATTAAAAACTCTAAAGCGGTCCATAATAAGTCAGGGCATCACAGGCCCATTCATACAGCAGCATTCCTCTCTTCTAAGGATCTTTGGATAAGGGCACTGGCTGATGCTTTCTGTCCTTCATTAGCATGTGACCCTCATTCTGGGAGAATTACAATAGGGATGAATGCACGTGAGTAGCACCGAAACAAGAGAATCTAGCATGCAGTCAGTTACCATGGGAACAAGCCCCTTTTCCTCCAATATATTTTTGTGAAGCAGATTCAGATGGTAACTACTTTAAATTCTCATTTTTAAGTGAAAATAGTCTAATGACATTAAAAATGCAGGAACTTTTAAAACACTGTTTTCCTATCTTGGTGTGGTCCTGTTTCTTTTCCTTTGAGTATGTACATTACCAGTGAGAGGAAGAACTAATTAAAGGGGAGCCTTAGGGGACATAGAGGGGCATTGGGGGCACTTAGCTCCCTAGTCTCTCTTTGCCTTTCTCTTTCCTGGTCCCCAGCTCCACCCTCCTTTTTTTGGGATTTGCTAGGTGCCTTGAGCTGAAGTTACCCAGGGGAGCAGGATTTAAACCCAAGCAAGCTCTGTGTTGTGTGGTATCTAGGGTAAGAAAACCCTTAGTTTCTTTCACCCCAGTCTCTTCTGTCCTATGCCTAGGCCGATCTTACATGTTTTCATAGGATGATAAGCATCTCTTGACAAAAAGCATCCTGGAGATTTTAAGGATCCAGCAGGAGGTATCAGAATGGGAGTTAGGGCTCCCAGAACATTTTTGTTTAGGATTTTTTTCATCTCACATTCCCAACCACTCTTAATTTCAACCCTTATCCTTTACCCATTCAGAGAGAAAATTTCAAAAGGAAAAGCTAAATAGAACAGGGCAAGATACATCGTCTGCTGAGGAAGAAATAGCCTGAGACCTTGACCAGATCAGGATGTAGGGCAGTCTGACTGAGAAACAACAGCCTCCGTTTTTGCCAAATTAACACATTTTCCATCATTGCCTGTCTGGGGAAGCATTCATAGGTGAACTTTCATCTTATTCATCGATTTTGACTGATCCCAAATGTCTACTTGGAGTGCAGACTCTGCCTCTGGGGAGAGGGTCACAGTTGGTCGATGATGCCTGCCGTGCGTCTGTGGTCGTACTCTTGACCTGCACTGCTATCCCCAGTCCAGTGCAGTCATAAAAGAAATCAATGCCGATCTTTTAGTGTCCACACAACCACCAATGCAAAGCCCCAAACAAGCCCCAGGTCTCACTTATCTACAGCAGAATATAAATTCATTTTTGGTAGAGTACAGAATGTTCTGTTGGTGCTCTGTTAGGAAAGTGTTTCCAGCAGCAAATAGTTTCCTGCTACTTATCTGGAATATTTCTTTGTTTAGTGGAGATATTTTATTATATAACAGCAACTTAGACATGTGAAACCTGCCTGGTATGTTACATGTCTCCAGCCCAAGTGAATATGACCCTCTCTGGTGGGAGACTGCAGCTGTTTCGATTGACAGCTTATTCAAGTGAGGTTGGAGTCCAAGAATGATTTGAGTTTGCTTTCGGCAGATGGATATTAATGAAGGAAAAGTACCTTGAAAGGATGCCATTCCAGGAAGGGCACAGGACAGCGGTGATTATAACCAGATCCCTACTTTCTGGGCTTCTCCAGCTAGAGTGCGGAGTACTTCTTAGACCAACTAGAATCCTCCCTAAATTGGGGGGGGGGGGGCGGACCAGCAGGTTTTTTAGAGTGTGGCTGGCACTGAACAGACTTGGACTGGATGCGGTCTCATTTTGGTGACCCTACTTGACAGGACTGTAAAAGGCTTTTGTGTCTTCATCAGCTGGTGACCCTCACTGTACCTGGCATCGTTCTAGGAATCCAATCGTTGGTTTAAAAAAAAAAAAATACTCGTTCACTTGATTTATCAGTGAGTAAAGCAAAGTAGAGACTGACCAGTTTGTGGGTGTTACATGTTTGGTAAAAGACCCGTAAAACAAAATTACTTGAACATGTTTCATCTTTAATTTTCTATTTCAAACACAAATTTGATTTATCACATCACATATTTGATTAATATGTTTCAGGTACTATGGCCAGGTTTTTTGGTCATGCAATGGTTAGGGTCAGTACTTGAACAAAGAACACATGGTCCCTGTCCTCTAGACCTTGCTAAGAGAGACAAACGTAAACACAATCATAATATAATTAGTTACGATGATAGTAGGGATACCAAAGGAGAAGTAGGGATTTATAAAGACATGGAATGACCCAGCCCAGAGGGCCAGGGAAAGCTTCTTGAAGGAGATGGAATTTAATCCGAGACTTGAAAGATTGAGCCAGGGTTTGGTAGGGAAAGTGGAGGGCAGCTGGGCACAGTGGGGCAAGAAATGAATGACTCTGAGTTTTACAGGGCACCTGTAAACCAGTGTTTGCTTCTGGTGTACCAGGTAGGACCGGAACACATCACTAACCTTGGCCTTCCTGGTGGTCTCCCCTGGGGTGGCCCACAGCTCTTCCGCTGTCCTGTGGATCTGGCCACAGCATAAATCCATGGGGGTGGGGGGAGTTCTGACTATGCTGATGTGTGCGATTTATGTGCTGAGATGATTCGACAGCTGGTCTTCTTGGAAAATACTATGGTGCTTTCTCAGCTCCAGCTGTAAGTCTTTTTGCTGGCTGTCTAGACCGAAGGATGGGCGGTGCTCATGGGCAAGCTCAGTGGGCATCTGTGCGCAGAAGCAGTAGGGGTGGTTTGAGCACAGGCACTGGACTCAGGAAAGCCATGACTCTGGTTCAGATGGAGGCTCAGATGTTTTGAGTTTTGACTTAAGCTCTCTTAGCCTTGGTTTTTTCATCTCTAAAATGGGTCTAATAGTCATCTCAGGAAGTAGGCTTGAAGATTAAATTTAAAATGAGGCAGTATATGGGAAGCATATTGCACTGGGCTTGGTGATTGTACGTATCGATTGTTTGTTCCTTGATGTATACCGCAGCCTGTCACCTTAAGCTAGACACATGGGAGGAGATTTCGCTGGTTGACTGATTGAATCACATTTGTTGTCTGTTTAATTCCTCTATAGATTGGTAGATTTACCCTACAGTCCTCAAGAGCTATCAGGAATACTCCTGTTTGACATGCCAGTCACAGTGCCAATGAACTTAATTCTTAATTCTTAATGATGGCTGTTAGTAAGGTATTGGGTACATGTATAGCTCAAATTTGTGTCTTTTCTACCCATTACAGAAGGAGGAAGGGGAAACTAACAAAAGGACATGTGCTGATTATATCAGAAACAGCTACCTCATTGGTGACTTTGTTTTTACCCTACAATGCAGTTCTGCATTTAAGACCATCACTTGCTAAAGCAGCCACAAAAAGCCTTGAGAATATGCAAAGAAGTTTTAGAAGAAAGTCTAGGAAGTCTTAGAGAAAAAAGAATACAGGCTATGATTAAGCTTTTCTACCATAGACTTGCTTTAAGTCCTCTTGAAGTTCTAACTCCTGAGAGGCCACCGTGGTGTCCTTGGGGGTCTGACCATTCTCTGCACAACTGGGGAGCTACATGGGCAGCTCGCAATCATCTGAAACATGGGCGTGATAGTGCTGTGCCCTTGAGTCAACAGTCAAAAAGGGCTAACTTGGGTTTCTGGTTAGGAGGCACTGTTTCCAGGAAGCCTCTTCTGGTACCTTAGAGGTTTCTCAAAATCTAGACTTTAATGATGAGAATAGAATTTTGCGGAGGAAAAAAAAAGAACGAAAGATTGTGTAACATTGTTTATAAAACATGATCATCTTGGTAATGCTACAGAAATGAAATAATGAAGGTATTGTCCCAGAAAAAAAAAACAAAAGAAAACATTCACAGCACTGAAATATATTTCCATTAAAATGTTGTCCTTCAAGTAAGCCAAATTATTTCACGAACTCATTTAAATTTCATTGAGGGAACCAGAATGCTGTCACTTTGGCTTCAGGTTTGATTTGGATCTCCAGCATCTTTGGTTATTGAAATAATATCTCATTCTTCAGTAATAACTTTTTTGGTCTTTTTGTAGCTCAGCTCACTTAGTAAAATATGCAAATTTGCCAAAATAACCAATAGATAATTTCACATAGGAAGCTTTAAATTATGTCTTAATTGTGCTAATGTCAAAATAAAAGATGGGTGGCTTGGTTTATATTATACTGAAGTAAGTAGCATAAACATATATTTCATTAGTGCTTTGTTTTTAATCTTGTACTTTGGCAAGGCTTTTACTGTGATAAATGAATTTTCCTTTTCATTGGGAAAAGCCAACTTACTGTTGTTTTTGGTTATGTAGTTGCATTCCTTCAGACTATAATAGTTAAAGACAAGAAACAGTAAGGGATATTTGCCTCTGAGACATTCATTTCTTAGATTTACATGGTAATGACCTTATGAATGGTTTCTTATTTTTTTAGTTTTCTTTGAACATTTTCCTGAAAGACATGTGGAGTTAAAATAATGAACAAATATTTTGCATTTATATGAAAACCAGCTAAAAGTGAACTAATCCTGACCACGTACTACCTAGATAGAACTCCTGTGGCTCTGAATTCTCACAGGCATGTATTTTCTAGCTGTCCTTTTGATGTGTCCAAGGCAAAATTAAACTGTTCCTTCTCACGTTCCCTCACTCCTCCTAAATCCCTGTCTTTGTGATCAATGGCCCACCTTGCTGCTCAGTTGGAAAACTTGAATAGAAACCCCAGCATCTTCTTGACTTCCCATCTGATGATTTTATTGTTGTTGTTGTTGTTTTTGTGAACTTTTCCTCCAAATTTTTACCCTACTCTGTGTCTACCCCCCACCCCCCCACTGCCAGGCTTGATGTGCACGTTAGCCGTTTCTTGGCCTACTTGTGGTCTGTCCTCTCCCCACTTGGACTCCATCCCTTCTCTGCCCCCAGAATTCTCTGATCGGATGATTGATTGTCTTCATCATCTCTAGTAGTTCTCATTGTCCACAGATGAAGACAAGCTCCTCAGCACACAGTCAAGCCTTTGCAGTCTGGCCCTGACCTATTTTTCAATCCTCATTCTCTGCCTTTGGTACTCCTGTGGTCAACACCTCAGCCCCACTGAATGCCAGTTTCCCGATTCGTGCCTGTAGCTACATTGTTTCCCTTGCCTCTTTGTTCCCCCTAATGCCATCCTCACACCTTTCCTTGCTATCAGTCACCAGCCCTCTGGACTTTTCACTGGATGCCTCTGTTACAGGTCTTGTATTGTAATTAATGGGTGCCATGCTTCCCATGGGCTACTCATCTATGCGTGCTGGGAAGGAAAGGATAATTTTCTTTTCTTTTCTTCTTTTTTTTTTTTTTTTAAGATTTTATTTATTTATTTGACAGAGATCACAAGTAGGAAGAGAGGCAGGTAGAGAGAGGGCGGTGGGGAAGCAGGCTCCCCGCCGAGCAGAGAGCCCGATGTGGGGCTCGATCCCAGGACCCTGGGATCATGACCTGAGCCGAAGGCAGAGGCTTTAACCCACTGAGCCACCCAGGCGCCCTGTAAGGATCATTTTCTATTCAACTTTCACTTAATGCAATAATCTCTTCTTGGCTTATAGCTCAGCTTCTTCTGTACTGATTCTTGGTATTATACTATCACTTCCGGATATATACTATTTTTGGCAGAGTCAGTGAGGTTAAAGTTCCACCTCTAGGTATATGGCTCCAAAGACTTGGAAACAAGGACTCAGACAGATGCTTGCGTGCAAATGTTCATAGCAGAATCATTTATTCACAATGACCAAAGGATAGAAACAGCCTAAGTGTCCATAGCTGATGAATGGATAAGTTTAATATGATATACATACACAATAGAATATTATTCAGCCATAAAGGGAATAAAGTTCTGTTATATATGTCAGCATGTATTAACCTAGAAAACATTACCCACTAAGTGTAATAAGCCAGACAAAAGGCACAAATATCTTATGATTCCACATATATAAGATATCTTGAGTAGGCAAATTCATAGAGATAGAAAGTAGATTAGAAGTAGTCAGAAGGCACCTGGGTGGCTCAGTCGGTTAAGTGTCTGACAGTTGATTTCTTCGGCTCAGGCCATGATCTCAGGGTTGTGAGATTGAGCCCCATGTTGGGCTCCATACTGGGTGTGGAACCTGCTTGGGATTCTCAATCCCCTTCCCCCTCAGCCCACCCCCCCCACCAAAAAGAAGTGATTAGTGGCTGAGGAGAATGGAAATGGAGCATTATTAGGTAAAGGGTGTAGCATTCCTGTTGGAGGTGATGAAAATATTTTGGGAATAGTGGTGAAAGTTGTACAACATTACGAATATAATTAATGCCGTTGAATTAAAAATGGTTAAAATGGCAAATTTTATGTTACATATATTTTACCCCAATTAAAAACATACATAGTTCATGTAATTTAAAAAAAGTTACTGACACCACCACCCTTAGGCACATATGTTCCAACATGTGGTTGTATGCAAACATGTTGTCTTTCTTTTTTTTTTCTAAATTATTTTTATTAACATATAATGTATTATGTGCCCCAGGGGTACAGGTCTGTGAATCATCAGTCTTACACATTTCACAGCACTCACCATAGCACATACCCTCCCCAGTGTCCGTAACCCCACCACCCTCTCCCAACCCCCCTCCCCCCAGCAACCCTCAGTTTGTTTTGTGAGATTAAGAGTCTCTTATGGTTTGTCTCCTTTCCGATCCCATCTTGTTTCATTTTTTCCTTCCCTACTCCCCAAGCCCCCCTCACTATATCTTCTATGTTTATCGGCCTTACCTTCACAATATAACACGGATTTCTTGAAGTCAGGAACCCGTCTTTACAGAAAATATCTTTTAAGAAATGGCTTTTAAATATCCTTTAACAAACAGAGGTTTGGAGTAGGTTGTTTTTGCAATTGCTGAAACTTTAGGAGAGCATTTGATATTTTACGTGAATGTTAATATACTCAGCCTTGACAAAGTGACATGAAGCTGTTTTGGAACATAATTTGGTATTTCTGACCGACTATTTAGGAATTGTGCATATTAACCCTGATACCTTTGGAAGGAAAGCCAAATAACCCAGCCAAGTGTGCTTTAAGTTTTTTCTTTTGCTGTTTTCAACAAAGGGCTTGGATAATTAGGCCGATTACAACCTGTGGATGGGAGTCCTACGTACTCTTTTCCCTAAATCCTCCTTTAAAGGAAATAAAAAATTTTCTATACTTTGTCCAAACATAAATAATTTTACTCTTCTGGGAGTTAAGGTGCATTTCTTCATCTTTTAAGATCCTACGGAAATGCTAAAAAATAAAATTGGTAACGATGACAAACTAATAGTGTATACTGCAGTGCGTTTAATGTACATGGAAACATGTGAAATCGAAACCTCTTCAAATCTAGACTGTTTTATTGCTGAGTGCCAGGATATTTTTTGAAAATAACCGAGATGTAAATGTGAGAAGATGTTAGCTCATATTTACTGTTACTCATCTTGTGTAAATTTCGGTTGTCACTATCAGCCTTGAGGTTTGTATTTGGAATCCACCCAGCAAACTGATCAGGAGTGATGATGTGATGAATGCTAAAAAGGTTATTGAAAACTCAATTTCTCATGGGGTGCCTGGGTGGCTTCCTCAGTTAAGCCTCTGCCTTCAACTCAGGGCATGATGGGGGTGGGGTGCTGGGATTGAACCCTGCATGGGCTCCCTGCTCAGTGGGGAGTGTGCTTTTCCCCCTGCCCCTCTTCCTCCCCATGTGCTCTCTTTCTCTTGCTCTCAGATAAATAAAATAAAATAAGAAAACTAAATTTCTCTTGTATGACTATTCCAGAGGTCAAAATTAGAAAACACTGTTAGTTTCACCTTCATTACACTTTTTTTGGAAGGTGCATTGGCCACACGGTGAAAGTGCTTTCTAACAGATTTTCCTATTCCTCCAAACATGGACAGTAAATGTGATCTAGGCAGTTTCATCTCAATTTTTACTGTGTATTTGAATTACCTGAAGATCTTGATAAAATGCAGGTTCGGACTGGGGGGATGGACATGGGTGGTGAGATTCTGTATTTCTAGTAAGCTCTTAGATGCCTGGTCTGTGGACTGCAATTTTGAGCAGCAATGCTCTGGGTGGAAACTTATTTCAAATATCTGATTTTGATGTGCTGCTAAAATTGGCTGCCCTCCAGTGCTGCTAGATAAAATACAGAGTGCTCAAGACATCCCATTTACTATTTTTGCACATACGTGTACTACAAAATAATTCATTTATCTGAAATTTAATTTTCACTGGACTGGACACCAGATAGATAGATATAAACATACCCCAAATCTGGCAATTCTAAAATGTGATCTTAATAATTTCTGAATACAGTTAAATGTCAGCATATTATTAGATTTAAAATAATATGATTATTTTCAGAGAAAGGATGCAGAATTAGATTTATTTCAGACTTTTTTTTTTCTTTTTTTGAGAGAGAAAGAGAGAGAGAGATCGTGATTAAGCAGGAGAGGGGAAGTGGGACCGGGAGAGAGAGAATCTTGAGCAGGCTCCATGCTCAGTAGCATGGAGCCAGACACAGGACTCTGTGTCAAGACTGTGAGATCATGATCTGAACCGAAATCAACAATTGGACACTTAATTACCTGAGCCACTCAGTTGCCCCTCCGACTTGTTTTTTCAGTACTTATTTAGATATTTTGCTCATAGGCTTTTCAATACAATCAAATATGGTAACATGACTGCACCCCCTCCAGTATCTAGGAAATTCTTGGAAAAAGAGTGAAATCTGTACATTCTAAAATATATCTGAAAGCACAGAAGTACCTGTTATCAGTATTTTCAGTTGAACACTTGAAATAATAAGATGTTAATATGATAGATTTGAATTTAGACAATCTTTATAGTTTTTTCTTGTTATCTCTTCGAGTTGGTATTGTGTACTCCTGGTACTTTCAAATCCTGTATATAATACCATTACATGAGAATGGTCTTTCATTTTCTTCAAGTGTATGTAAGAAAATGTAAATGCTTTTCTTTGTTTTTGCAGATTCTTTACAGAGTTGGAAGCAAGACATCAGAGTAATATCTTCATAGATGACATAAGTGACATTGTGGAAAAGCACACAGCCTCCACATTTGACCCATATGTGAAATACTGCACAAATGAAGTCTACCAACAACGCACACTACAGAAATTGTTGTAAGAGATGTTATTGAATGTTACGGTGAATAGCCTAACCTCGTTTTAATTAGGTCACATTGATTGAAATTAATTGATCTCTTACATCGTATTTAGAAATGCCTTCTGATGAGCTGTTTCCCAGTACTGCTTTCAGGGTGAGGGTGTTTGAATAGAAAAATCTAGTCTGTGGACAACTTTCTCTCTAAAGCAATTATGAAATTATGGCTTCTGTTACCGTTTTCCTTGTTGTTGTTTTAAATTGCTGTAAGACACAGAGTGACCATTATTCTAAAACTTCCGTTTTCCAAGCTATTAACTGGCCATTGAGTAGTTTGCCTGAGGCCAAGAGAGTATTTGAGTTGAACTAGTGCCTAGGATCCAGATTCTCTGCTCTTCTAATCTTCCTCCATTCAGGTGACAACACCATTAATTTTTTTTTAATAGGAATTGCTGATTTTCCCCTTCTGGGGACTTAGAAGTGAAGAGAGAAGGGAAGGTCTGAAGGAAAGCAAAAGAAACAAATGTTCTTAAAGACTTTAATTTGTGCAACAAAAAAGAATGATGCTTTAAAAATCCTTCCTCACCTTTTCCCCTTTGTCCTATTTAGGTTACTGAGAGTTTTGATATGATGTATATGTGTTTAGCCTTAAAAGTCAGTGATTGTCCTTAATGTCTTGTTTTATTTCGGAAGACCCTGCTTATCTCACGTAGCTCTCTGTTTTCTAGGACAGTGTGAATTGCCATAAACTCAGTTTGGGGGCTAAAGGCTATTATCAATCACCCCCCCCCCCCCGCCATGGGTTGTGACATTTACGACCACAGCGTGGAGCTCTGGTCAGCTGCTACGCAATGTGTGAGCCCCTGTGGAGGGATTGGGGTTGGTGCAGAGAGAAACAGTGCACTGAAGTTTCCAAGTCCTTGGGAAGGGCTGATTGTGCCCCTTCTTCTCTCTCCACAACCTCATGAAACTCTTGTGTGGGCAGGGGGGAAAACCAACAGCTGGCAACCCCAAATGAGGTTTTTAAGTGCAAAACCAGTGTTGTTGGCACTGTTGACATTTGGTCTGGATAAGCCTTTGCTGTGGGTGCCGTCCTGTGCTTTGTAGCAGGTTTGATAGCATCTCTGGCCTCTGTGCACGAGATGCCCCTCACTCCAGTTGTGACAACCAAAGATGTTTCTAGATGTTGCCAGATGTTCTTAACAGCATAATCTCACCCCTTGCTTTTCTTAATCCCACACCTGTTCAGGAATCGCTGGTAACTGTAGAAGATGCAAATTACATGTTTGAAAACAAAGCCTTGAGTTAGAGCTAAATTTCATTTTGTTTTCTCCTTATTTTTCCGTATTTAAGAATGGTGACTAGGTACTCCTGTACCTCGATACCATTGCCTCTTCATTCGTTTACTTCCCACTTCTGTAAATTTCTAGCTCATACGTTTCTCATTGTTCATATTGATATCTTTAATGCCCATCTTATATTCAGTCGTTACTATAAAAGGTAGACAAGCCATCTGTCGGTATCATTGTTTGTTGATTTATATATTAAAAGATCCAATATATGAATTTATCAGAACATTTTATACAGGCATACCTAGTTTCGTTGTGCTTCACTTACCTCACCTTTAACAGAAGGTTGGTGGCAACTGTGCGTCGAACGAGTCTGTCGGCGCCATTTTTCCAACAACGTTTACTCACTTGGTGTCCCTGTCACATTTTAGTACTTCTCACAATATTTCAGACATTTTCATTATTATCATAGTTGTTACAGTGATCTGTGGTCAATGATTATGACTCACTGAGAGCTCAGGTGATGGTTAGCATTTTTTAGTCACAAAGTGTGTTTTAATTAAGGTATGTGCATTGTTTTTAAGACATAATGCTCTTGCACATTTCAAAGACTGCATGACTTTTATACACACTGGGAAACCAAGAAATTCCTTTGACTCGCTTTATTGCAATATTTGCTTTATCGTAGTGGTCTGGAACCAAATCCACCATATCTTTGAGGTAGGCCTGGGATATGTTTTTACTTCTTAACTTGAGGAGGAAGTATTTTGAGTTTCTTCTTTCTTTGTTTCTTTTCAGAGCCACTAACCCATCTTTTAAGGAAGTACTGTCACGAATTGAGTCCCACGAAGACTGCAGGAACTTACCCATGATCTCCTTCCTCATTCTCCCCATGCAGAGGGTGACTCGCCTGCCCCTGCTGATGGACGTAAGACATGATCTAATGGCTCTTCCTTTGTGGGTAGCTGTGCTGCTATCAATCTGGTTAAGAAAATTATTCTTATTTCACTTAAATCAATGTACTATAGCTCTTCTTCAAATTCCTCCAACTAAATTTAAGTGTTGGAAAGTCTCACTGTGTCTAATATCTTTGGAAATTACCTTCAACTTAGGCTTGTGTGGGCGCTCTGAAGATTTCAGATTACATCACTCACTTAACATTTTTTGAAATGGGAAAAATAATCGGCTTATTGAAGACAAGGGGCTTGGGTTCCGTTTCCAGCTGAGCCATTAGGCATGTGAGCTTGGGCAAGTCACTTAACATCTTCACTTTTCTTAGATTAATCACCAAGATCCCATCCCTGGAGGGTTCCTAGAGGCTGTGGTGCTTCTGCTGCACATGGGGATGAGACACTCTTCAGCACTAGAAAGGGTTGCTCAGTTGTTGAGCCTCTGCCTTCAGCTCAGGTCATGATCTTGGGGTCCTGGGATTGAGCCCCGCATCTGTCTGGCTCCCTGCTTGGCAGGAAGCCTGCTTCTCCCTCTCCAACCCCCCCACCCCGCTTGTGTTCGCTCTCTTGCTGTGATTCTGTCAAATGAATAAATAAAAATATTAAAAAAAAAGAAAAAAAAAAAAGAGGACATGCACTTGCCCTCATTTTCTATTGTACAAAGGAGGGTGAGGAAAGGCCAGTGTCCTTATTTTAGGAAACATTCATGAAGAAAACAAGGATTTGATTTTGAATGGTGGCAAGACATGCCTGGGGGCGTCGAGTAGAGACTGTCTGGTCTGAAATGCAGCTGGGAGGACAGCCCACAGCAGCAAAGACTGAGAGAAGAACCAGGTGGCCCGGCACAGCTCCCATCCGGCTGGTGGGCCAAATTGTGTCTTTTTGATCAAGTTAAAATATTTTGCCGTAGTTTTACTTTAAAATTGGATCGTGATGTAAATGTCAGTTTTAATGTATTTGATTTTTGCATGTCAAAACACAGGATAAAAATACAGCAAAGAATTATGATTGAGTAAGGCTACAAGATAAATTCCATTTTCCATATTCCGTTATAAATTCACAAAGATTTCCTTAAAGCACTGACATTTTGCAGTGAGTAAAAGCATGTGATCCCAGTCACTTTGTTGGCTCTGCTGGCTGGTTGGGGGTGGGGGGCTAGTTGTTTCAGGATTCCCAACACCCCGCTGCTCTCCAGCTTCATCTCAGTTTACTACCTTCCTATGTTTCCTTTGTGATTTCGGAACTTCTCTCCTTGTTAATATTGGGAAACTTGCAGAATTTTGAAAACTTAGTTCTCTGATTTTTTTTTTTAAATTTTATTTATCTGACAGACAGAGATCACAAGTAGGCAGAAAGGCAGGCAGAGAGAAAGGGGGAAGCAGGCTCCCTGCTGAGCAGAGACCCTGATGTGGGGCTCGATCCCAGGACCCTGAGATCATGACCTGAGCCGAAGGCAGAGGCTTTAACCCACTGAGCCACCCAAGTGCCCCTGATTTTATTTATTTATTTTTTAAATCACATTTCTCATGTTTAAGGATAGAATGCAGCCAGGTTATCGAAACCAATTTTGCCTTAAAAAAGGTTTATTTGTAGGTTCCCTCCACACTTGTTCCATGACTTTCCCACTCTGCATCTTTGTTCACGTTGTGGTTGGCTATCCCTTCTCAGCTTTGTGACTAAAACAAACATGTCTTTCAGGCACTAGTTCTAATGATCCTTCTTTCACGAAGCCTTCCTCAGTGCCCTTCTGAGCAGATTGTCTTTTTCCCCATCTGAACACTCACAGCACCTTGAGAGAAGGGACTCTGATAAGGTAAACTTGGTGTGCGAGAAACCATTTGGCTTTTGGAGAAAGACAGATCTGGGCACAAACTCTGGCTCTCCCACTCACAGTATGATCGCTGGCAAACTGCCTAATTTCATCTGAAGCATAAGTGTAATAAGTTCTTGAGGGATTGGCATGGAAATGAACGAAGTAGTAAATGTTAAGCCTGACAATAATAGACAATCAGTGTTTCTTAACTAAATTCATGTATGTAGTGTTCAGACTTGTCCTGAGTCATGTAAATATGGTGAATTTTTCAAAGATACATTTGAGGAGCAGCTACTGTACTTTCTTCCATAAGATTTTATCAGCAGTAAAAAGTCACTAAAAAAGTTTATTTTGTGAGATTTCTAACACTTTCATAAAAATATGAAACTTTGATCTAGAGAAATATTATTTCAAATTTTGCTATTTTTTAAAAATGAGAAATGGGTACATTTCTTGCAATGTTATGAATGTTTAGGGTTCTTTTTCTTCTGATAATGTATTTTCGCCGTATTTCTTTAGATTCTGTTTTTGCTGTGATCTCTCAGCCTTCTGTATTTTCTCTGTTTAATTTTGAGAAGATTGCTTGAATAGATTGGGACTCATAGAATCTAACATACTGTATTGTACCATGTTGGAGGTTAATGCTGTGAATGGCCAGTGGGCTCAAAAGTTTTTTGGGTCAGAGACACTTCTGAGATTGTGAATAAAGCTAGAGTCATTCTCCCTAGAAAATTCGGTATACACAAAATTTTATATAAAATTGAAGTGTGCAAAGACAGCTTAGGACTCAGGATGCCAGCTTTTAGGGACATAAACCAGTATTTTTCATACTGCTTCTATACACATTAGTGGGTCGTGAAATTGATTTTTGAACCATAAACAGTATTTATTTAAAAAGTGGAACAGAGGGACACCTGGGTGGCTCAGTCCATTGAGCATCTGTCTTCAGCTCATTGGGGAGCCTGCTTCTCCCTTTCCTCCCTGGTCCTGCTCTCTCACTATCTCTGCTGCTATCTGTGTCTCTTTCTCTCAGTAAATAAATATAATATTTTAAAAAGTGAAATAGAATAGAATGTATGGAAAGTGATATATACACAGTTCATAATGTGATTAAATATTATTTTATAAAAGACCTTTTTTCATTTTTATGTTCATGTGTCCTGGTTGCTAATGTAAATGGATTTCTTATAGTGGATCATAGTAAAAAATGTGAGAACCATTGACAAAAGTCCACAGATGGGACACTCTGCTTCTCACATAGTATTATGTAACAATCCTGACACCTGACTTCCAGATTTGTATGTCTGGTACTCATGTAATTTAAGGTACCAGTTCTGAACTTACCTTCCGTCTCTGTTTGATTCCTATTGCTGTAATCAGTTTCCCCAAATGTGAGAATCTGGCCACCTGGGCAGAATCTAAATGTACTAAAAGCATCATCTCTTCAATTTTGCTTCATTTGGAGAGTTAGTTAAACGTGTTGAGGTGAACATTTTTAACAATTGAAATGATTCCATTGGCTTTGAATGGATATGGTTTCAAAAATTATTTGTATTCCCATTTACCTTGAATTAACCCTCTTTGAAGTCAATTTTAGCATTATAAAAATTGCAGTATAGCTATATCAAGAGAAAGAGAAGATCCAGCGGCCTGTTTTTCTTGATCTTTTTATTCAGTGATATTATCTACAAACATAGTTACTTTGAGTAACTTGCCCACAGTCAAATAGCTAGGAAGGGACAGAACTTGGATTTGAAACCTGGTTCCTCCACCTCTGAAGTCCATTCTCTTATTTAATCATTCCCTGGATTTACTTAGATCCTGTGCATTTAAAGACTGTTTCCTAGTTTTGTCATCAGATTTTAATGTAATCTTTATAGTCTTCCATAATGTAGTGTTCAACATTGTCAAGTTTGCTATGAATAAGAGGATGTGGCTGGACCTTGATTTTATTTTACTTAATAAAATAAATTGATTTTTTTTTTCTTTTCTTTTGCTTCACTGCAGACTATCTGTCAGAAAACACCGAAGGACTCTCCAAAGTATGAGGTCTGCAAAAGAGCCCTAAAGGAAGTGAGCAAGGTAACTGTTGAAAGCTACCTTGTCCCTCAGTAAACCCTTCAGTTTCTCAGAAGAGCACACATCTGGGTTTGATACTGAGCATTGGGAGTTCTCAAAGCCATTCACATGGCATTCTTTAGGGAGCTGAGAAACAAAATAATGTTTGCTGTTCTCAAATGAAGTGAGTATTTTTATTGTCCTCCAAGGTTGCTGTAAGGGCCAATAGAGATCTCATTTTCTTTTGGTGTCTGGATAGTCGTTTATTCATTCTTTCATTCATTAAACAGCTGTTTACTGAGTATCAACTACTGTGCCAGGCATGATGCCAGCCCCTGAAAATACAGTGATGTAGACTAGACGTAAGACAGTTGTGGTTAATGTCCTCATGCAACGTGCTGTGTAAAGAGGAAATCAGGTGTTCAGTAAGAATTACAATAAAGAATGGGGAGTAACATGGTAGAGAAGGACATAGTGATGTTTTAGCTGAACCCTAAAGCAAGCTGAGCTCTGAACCAGGGCTTGGTGGGGAAAACAGTGTCTTGGGTATGTGTAGAAACCCAAAGGCAAGAAAAATATTTGGGGCATTTGAAGAACTGACATGTTCTTCATGTGGCTATAGAGCCCAGTCTAGGAAAGAATACTGGGGAGCCAATGTTAGGGAAGTGTGGACCTTGTCTTACAACGATGCAGAAGGTATAAATTCATGTGTTATAATGGTGGCAGTGGGGGTGAGACCAGTTGTGAGGCTTTTGTATTGATTAGGCTAGAGGTGACAGTGGCCTTTATGGATGTATAGTAGGATGTAGAGAAGCGATGTATAATATTGGGAGGGTGCGCACAGAGATTGATTGGGTAAGTGTATTTAAGATCATGGAATATCAAGGAGTCAAGGAGTATGGTTGCTGGCTTGGGCAGCTAGATGGATGCTCTTATTTACCTTCACAATAGAAATATAGGGAGAAATTGATGGGTTCCATTTTGGATATGTGACAATAAAAGTTCTTATAGAATATTCAAGTTGGCTGAATAAACAGGCCAGGAGCTCATTGGAGAGACTGGAATTGGAGACGTGGATTTGGGAATCATGGGCATGTGATGATTTCTGAAGCCGGGAGAGTAGATGAGATTACCCAGAAAAGAGTGTATAAATTAAGAAGAGTAGTGAGTCTGGGACACAACCATGAAGACCACCACCATCATTCATCTTGTTTAGGGAAAAGGTACCCAAGAGAAGACTTAAAAAACGAAACATATCAGAGAAGGAGGAAAACCATAATGGCCTGGCGAATGGCGGATGATTTGGTGGAAGGACAGTGAGCCCAGTTGAGTGCTCCTGAAAGATAAAGTGAATAATGAGTGAAGTATTTATGGGTTTATCATCAGGCGAGTTGTGTCCTGGCGCTGGTGGGCATGGAAGCTGGATTGCTGGGTGTTAAGGAACGAGTGGGAGATGTGGAGATGCTGCTGGCCAGCAAATGTAGCTGCTGTTTCAACACTGGGGCTGTGCATGGAGAGAGAGAGCTGCAGCTAAAAGGGAAGTGTGGGAATGTCTTTTTGTTTGTCCAAAGATTAGAGAAAACGTGGGTACATTTCAATGCCAATAGAAATGTTGAGCTGAGACCAAGCAGTAGGTGTAGCAGTCAATGAAGATACTGTGTGAGCTAGGCAGAGGGGGACAGAGACAATGGTAGCACCAGAAGTTTCCCAAACCACTTGTAGCTACCACACCACATTCATGCCTGGCACTTTTTTTTTTTTCTTTTAAAGATTTTATTTATTTATTTGACAGAGAGAGAGATCACAAGTAGGTATAGAGACAGGCAGAGAGAGAGGGGGGAAGCAGGCTTCCAGCCGAGCAGAGAGCCCGATGTGGGGCTCGATCCCAGGACCCTGAGATCATGACATGAGCTGAAGGCAGCGGCTTAACCCACTGAGCCACCCAGGCCTCCCCTAATATACATCTTTATATTAAAAGTAAGTTTATCTGTGTCTTAGTTCATTCAGGCTGCTGTAACAAAATACCACAGACCGGGTGGCTTATAAGCGACAGAAATTTATTTCTCCTAGTCCTGGTGGTTGAAGAGTCCAAGATCAAGGTCGGGTGAGGGGTCCTTTGGTGGGCGGCAGATTTTTTTCTTGTAGCCTTATGGTAAAGGGGCTGAGGGCTTGGTAGAGCCTCTTTTATAGCACTAACCATATCATTAGGGCTCTATCCTCATGCCTTTTTTTTTTTTTTAAAGATTTTATTTATTTATATGACAGAGAGAGACACAGCAAGAGAGGGAACACAAGCAGGGGGAGTGGAAGAGAGAGAAGCAGGCTTCCTGCTAAGTAGGGAGCCCGATGTGGGACTTGATCCCAGGACCCTGGGATCATGACCTGAGCTGAAGGCAGACACTTAACAACTGAGCCACCCAGGTGCCCCTACCCTCATGACTTTTAAAGCACCTCCCAAAGAACCCACTTCTGAATACCATCATCTTTGGGGTTTAGGATTTCACTATATGAATTGGAGGGATACAAAAATGAAACCATAACAATCTGTCAACTGCTAAAATTCACCTCTTGCCCCATCAGTGGTGTGCACATCCCACTTCGGGAAACACTAAGTGAAGAAACAGCCTGACAAATGTGAGGTGACCTTAGGTCCCACCACCAGTGGGTCTCTCCTCCAGGACCCCGCATCCTGTGCTGCCTTCCTGGAGGCGGTAGGTGGAGGGTCTTTAGGTGACGCTACTAATGAACTTCTAGCATTGAACTTGGAAGAAATTTTGTCAGATTTTATTGGTTGTTACTGAGAAGCCGAAAAAGAATTCACACAGACGAGGAAAGAGGAAGGCTGTAGTAATTGTTGAATTGAGCTAGGAATGATATTTAGTGTTTTTCAAGAATTTCACACCGCAGTTAAACCACTACATTCCTTCAGGCATCTCTTGTTCACTGGATTTGACACTGGTAGTTGTAGGAAAGGTGGGCAAAAATGTAATGCATCAGTGAATTGCCTTAATCTGATACTATAAGCATATAAAAGGCTCTCTGTGAAGAAATGCCCTTCTAGTGACTTGTTTTCTCTGCATTTCTTTCTCTCTCTTGAGCACAAGTTATGAACATCAGAATTATTTCTCGAGTCTCCTAGTGGTGTATGGTAATTAAAACCACTAATACAGCCAACTTAGGAATTAACTTCTTTTTCATTTGTCAAGGTTTCTGAAGGGGTTTAAAGATTCTGGGAGAACAGTATCAGTACCTTCAACAAAAAGAGTGTATAAATAGAGCATTTGTTTTTCAAAATTAAAATGCAGAATTTCACTTGTTTGCTTTAGCTGAAAAGAAAAAAAAGTAGGAGTTTCCAGTATTTATTTTAGAGAGTGACACTTGGTATATCAGGGTCCAAGTTTTTAGAAGGAGACTACCTAAGGCCCTTGGGCAAGTGTCTCTAGATAGTTACTCATTCTTAGGAAAAATGAGTAATATCTTTTCTGGTAATTAAAATGCTAATGAAATTTATTTGCATAGTATGAATAATATGTCACTGAAATTCTTCATACACATTGCTGAAGTGAGTGTAAGTACTTACTGAATTTGGGGCCTTGGAAAGACTTACTGGCCTCGTTGAACAACTCAAAAACAAGAAAGATGTTTCTGTTAAATAAAAATGTGTTTACTTCCCGATTTTCTGTTCACATGCTGGGGTGGAGCTACGGGGTGGGCGATTGCCAGGGAATCTCAAGTTCATCTGGTGCAGAATGGCATCTGAGGTTCAAGGAGTGGGAGGTTGGAGGGTGGGTGCCAGGGAAGTCTTTCCTGCCCTCTTGCATTTACTCTCCTGAAGGGACTAACTGCTTTCATTCTCTCCTCATAAAAATGCTACTTCTGTTTGGAGATCTGTTAAGTTATAAGCTTTTCTCCCGGTAGTGAAATAGCTAATTCTCTTTAATCTTCTTCTGTAGCTTACTGGTTCCACCATTTGCAGAAAGGTAGGCATACATATCTGTTCCCCTGGAAAGATCCCTAAGCTATATCGTTACGTGAGGAACATTAAGTTGCAGAGCAATACAGATGGTGTAATGACATCTAGATAATCAAGTGTGTTGATGCTCGTAGGTATGTTACTGGTGTATAGTTACCAGTGTATAGAAATAGTCCCAGAATCATACACATTGAACTTTGAACTGTGTGGAAGGGAAAGATTCACAAGGTTTCTATTTTCACTCTAAGTACTACTTTAAGCTTTACAAAGGTATACTCTGAAAATAAACTAGTAACTGTACATTATAGAAAACTTGGAAAATTTAGGTAAGAGAAAATAAAATATATTGGTACTTTTGTCAAAAGTAATGACTGTTGGGTCACTTGGGTGACTTATTTGGTTAAGCATCTGCCTTTAGTTCAGGTCCTGATCCCACGGTCCTGGGATGGAGCCTGACATTGGCCTCCCTGCTCAGCAGGGAGTCTGCTTCTCCCTCTCCCTCTCCACACCTTCCCCCCTCCCTCCACTGCAGCCCCATGCTCTCTCTTGCTATCTCTCTCTCAAATAAATAAATAAAATCTTAAAAAAAAAAAAAGTAATGACTGTTGTCATTCTACTACGTATACTTCCAATGGGATGTCTAATCCAATACCAATATATGGTATAAACGTACCCAGAAAAATTGATTCTTATGGTACCCATTTCACTTACTATTCTACTAGTACTGCCTAGAACATTGTCTTACATAAATGTGCTCATCTCATTATTTCTAAAGACCAGTTTCTAGAAGTGGGTTTATTGGGACAAAATTTAGGTATTTTTAAAGGCCCCCAAGTGCCTTCAAGAAAAGTTGCTCCCAAGTCCATGGCCACCAAAAGATATGTAAATGTCTGTCTTTCTGCACACTTCCTAGCATCAAATATTCATTTAATCTTTGTGAATGTGGGGTGCCTGGGTGGCTCAGTGGGTTAAAGCCTCTGCCTTCGGCTTGGGTCATGATCTCAGGGTCCTGGGATTGAGCCCCGGGTTGGGCTCTCTGCTTAGCAGGGAGCCTGCTTCCCCCCCCCGCCTTGTGATCTCTGTCTTTCAAATAAATAAACTCTTGAAAAAAAAATCTTTGTGAATGCAATAGATTGAAAATATTTTAAATTTATATTTGTTAGAAGGTTTGAGCTTTTTTTTTTTTTAAATATATTTGGCTTAAAAAAAAGTTACAGAGTTGAATTTAATAAAGCTTTGACAGCTGCCGAAGGCAGGCATTATTTTAATATGCTGAGCCTGATTTTAATAAAAACATCAGAGCACACATTTGCAAACGAGTTCTTGTCCCTTTGAAATAGTCATTAAAATGGGCTCCACTGATGAGACCATTGCTTAAGACATTTGGGGAATTTTCTTGTTTTTAATATGCTCTTTGAAACCTTGTCTTCTGTTTTGGTGGCTGACTCCATGGACTTCTGCTGATGAAATCGATATTTGGAAGTTTATGAAGTGAGATGATAACCCAAACTTAGTAATGCCATTTTCCCTTCTCATTTTAAAATGGGATAATTATAAAGGAACTGCTCCTCCACCCTGCCCCCACCCCCTTTTTTTTAAGTGACTTACAAACTGTCTCTGAAGGCTGTTTACACAGAAACATTTGCTGCGTGTTCCTTGTGTTTTTAGGTGCTGGGCTGTGGGCACTAGGCTGACATATATGGAAATTTCACAATCTCTGCTCTCCATTCTCTTTGGAGAGAAACTGTCCCAGATAAGTCCTGAGAGACAGGTAGGGGGTTATAAATCTAGATAAGAAGAAGTCGGTTGGACAGAGTGGACTGAAGGGTGTGTGGGCAGAGGAATCACACATGCAAAAGGGCAAAGGCAAGATGGAATGTGGTGCTTTGACCAGAAGTTTTGTAGGGCTGAGGTCCAGGATAAGAGCAGTTGCCAGATCATGGTGTTGCTAAGACCTGATTCTGAAAGCTCAGGGGAGCCTACTAGGGATTTTATAGCCCAGGCGTTTCATGATCATATTTGAACTTACAAGGATTGATAGTGTTATCATCAGGATGTGTAAGGGTAGGGTAGGAGCAATGGATGGCAGAGAATAAGTAGGCCAATAATCCAGGGAAGGGGGGGTTTGGGCCTGAGTTCTGGGCACAAGGCAAAGGGAGGGAAATGTTACAGAGGACAAAGGAGAAGGAGGCGACTGAGAGCAGTGAGTGCCAGGGTTTCGGACTGGGAAGGTGGATGATGCTGGAAGTAGTCACTGACCTAGAGGACACGGGGCCACAGGGAGGGGGTGATGAAGGGGGTGTGTAGGTTTGGTCATTCTCATTTTAGAGTTCGAGCTGCCTGTGGGCCATATAGGTAGTTGGTAGTTGGTGGTAGAACCCAGGGGACAGACCAAGTCCAGGAACATAGATATGGGAGCTGTGAACATACTCCTCAAGAGAATTTGTGAAAATGTCTGGAGTCACGGCCACCTGGTTAGATTTCCTTTCAGCATACTTAATCCTTTCAGCATACTGCAGTTTCAGATTGCCCCTAACCCTACGCCGGGTGTTTTCGGCCCTTGTTTGTGACCAGGTGTAGCCATCCGTCCCTGCATCGGTGGACTCTAGGTTCAGACTGAAAGATAAGCTATAACTGAAGATAGGGGTACCCCCCAAATCTAGAAATCTATTAAGCAATCGGAAATCATTTAAGCGTTCATCAGTAGGGAATTGAACAAACACATTGGGGAAAGCCTGTGATTGTAGCATAAATTGCATCCTCTCTCTCCCCTGCTGAAAGCCTGCGAGTAACGCTTCTCTTTGCACTCGGATTGCAGTCCAGATGCGTTAAGAACTTGTGTGCTTTGACCCTGGCCTCTGTCCCTTCATCTTGTACCATCTTCCTTGTGTCAGGCTCTTTTCCTTTCTCAGGCACAGAACACTTTACCATGATCAGCCCTTTGCTCGTGGTGTTCACTGTGCCTAGACCAACACCAGGACCAGGTCTGAAAGGGTCTCAAGCCCAGAGCTTCTGTCTCCATGTGGGGTTCACCAGTCCCCCAGCACACACATGTGTTCTTGTGCACCAACTTGGAAACTCTCTGAAATTCACAGTCTGGGAATTTTTATGGAGGTTTCATTCTGTAGGCATGATTGATTCCATCTTTGACGATTAGTGGTCAAGCCAATCACCAGCCTTCTCCTGTCCCCAATAGTCTGGTTGGGGAGGGTCTGGCGGGGCTGAAAGTTACAACCCTCTCTGTAATCACTTGGTTGGCTCCCCTGACAACCAGCCTTATCCTTAGGGGGTTTCTACAAGCTACCTCACTAAGGTAAATTCAGATGTGGTTGAAAGGGGCTTGTTAGGAATAGGAAGACACTCATTATGGCCTTGGAGCTTTCGGGAACTGGGAACAGAACTACATATTATAACTAAAGATGCCCCCCTGGCTCTTAAATAGGAAGTTACAAGGGCTGAAGGGACTGTGTGCTGGGAACTAAGGACCAAGACCAAATAAATTTTTTATTATAAATCACAGGCCCCCACCGAAGGTCTTGGAATACATTCAGTTCCTAGGTAGTTCAGTAATTCTAGTTAAACTGAATTTCCCTTAGCTTGGCCATCCTTGAAAAATCATCGATCCTTGGTTTCCACCCAGAGCCTTCCCTCTTTTGGCATCCTGTGTATTGGTCACATGCTTTGCAGGTAGGACTCTGCTTAAAATTTGCCTTTGCAATTGGTAGTCTGCCCCAGCCTCGGGGATTTGGAAGTGGGGAGAGAGGAAAAGCTTGCCCTGAGGCTGGCTGAGGTTTCCCTGGGGAAGGAGAGGAGGAAGGACAAAGGAAAGGAGCAGAAGGTCAGAGACCAGACTGTGGGAGAGCCCTCAGAGCACATGTGTCCCGGAGACTTTTCAGGACTTTTTTTCCCCTCTGTCTTCACATCTTAATGACACCATCTATAACTGGGTACAATGTCTTCACTGTGTAAGACTGTGAGTTCTTTAACTGTCAGAAGTGAGTCTCTGGGGCTTCCCAAGTGCAGCGAGAGATCTGCATTTGAAATTGAGATCCTGCGAGAGATCTACATTTGAAATTGAGGTTTCTCTCCTTGACCTCTTAACCGTCCTTCTTCTTCTTTGTTCTCAGTTGGTTCGACTGTGCAATGAAGGAGCTCGGAAGATGGAAAGGACTGAAATGATGTACACAATTAACTCCCAGTTGGAATTTAAAATTAAGGTATTCTCGTGTTTCTTCATAAACAGATTTATTGCTGCTCTTGCTTAAATCTTATGTAAATAGAGACAGATAGTTGAGGGCAACAAAGTGCATAGGAATTTGCTTTTCAAAGAAGGGCCATAAATTGACTGGAGAGGGACCGGACTGGCTGAGGGCATCGCAGAAGCTCCAGGCAGCTCTGTTCCTGCTTATGGTCACCAGATAAAGTTGCCTTTCTCCAGGCCACAAGGTTAGGTTTATCTAACAAGCACATTCCCTCACCCTGCCTCCCTAAATTTAGGGAAAAGGGTAGTAAAAAAAAAAGAAAAAATTTTAGAATGGAAAGGTGATTTCATGACTATTCTCAAAGTGTCCTGCAAAACAAACAAAATCCATAAATTGTAGCACGTGTTCTCCTCAATTAGGTAAAGACACTCCTCTTCCAGTCTGGAAAAAAAGAAATTAGTGGAGAACAAAGAAAATTAGTGGAGTGTTCTTTTCAAATTTGTTTTTCTTCCATAATTCTTTTTTAGGTATGTGCTGCCTCTCACTGCTTGTCGATACTGTTTAGGAGTGGATGACAGGATGTGTAAAGAAGAAAATGACCGTTAATGGCAAATCTGGGTCATAGTCCTTTGTTGGCTCACAACTGAGTTCTACATGGATGTGGGCTCACACGATTGTGATTCGGTTGTATTTTGTAACTTGTAACTTTAATTAAGCAACTTAAAGTGACTAGTCGTATTTTTTCATAGTAAAAGTGCTCCTAAACTGTGTGGTAGATATCTGTGAAAGGGATCAGCATTTCATGGTCTTGTGCGGAGAGGAGATTCTCTGCCTTGCTGTTACGGTTGGAGGACCACTGGTTCAGTAGAGCTGTATGCTTTTATTTTATAAATGAGGAAAATAAAGTCCAGAGAATATTTAATTGTTAAAGGGGTCACTGGGCTAGTGGTGGTGGAATCAGGTGGAGGGGCCTGTGTCTTGACTTGAAGATCAGTGTAATCTCTCACCAGAACGTCCTGACTACAACGGTTGAGAGGCAGGAACATGACACATAATTCTTAGAACGGAAGATGATGTGTACTTGTGAAAAACAAATGCACATATGCAGTTTGTCATAATGGCCTTCTACAGAAATTTATAGCCATTTCCAAACTCATCTTTCCTCCATCCCTCAAAGAAAAACTTGTCCTTCTTGGTAATTTGTTTCTAAGTATTTTAGGAAATATACCTAGACATCAAAAGTTTTATCTCCTCCTTTTTGAACATTATAAATTCTTAACCATTTTGATTTTTAAAGATGATAAATCCCTTCCCTGATCATTTTTCTTTTTTTTTTTCCTTCACTGAAAATCTGTTGGCTTGAGATATCTTTAAGCTCTGTTTCTCTAGAGCCCCAAATTAATTTGTAATTGAAAAATGGTTACCCCAAGGATCCTTTTTATTTTTATTTTTATTTAAAAATAAATGATTAACATCAACTGAGTTCATGAATTTTGGGTTTTTTGTTTTCTTTTGGTTCAATGATTAAAATATTTACAAGCCTAAAGGAAGATATTCTATGTTTAGATTTACAATAAGACCCTTAATTCAGACTACTTAAGAATACATAAAATCTGAGGATCTTATTTCCATAGCACTTTATGAGCAACAGTGGACATTTTTATTCAGTTCATTTTAAAGACGAGAAGCTATAGCTGTGTGAAGAAGTCAAATTATTTGTCCAAGCACATGTGTTGCTTCAACAAATTTTGTGAGCACTTTCTCTGTGGAAGGCAGCCAGAAAACCAAAACCTGATCCCTGCCCTCAGGAAACTTAACAGTCTACTAGAAGACCCCTGAAGTACACAGGAATCTGCAATGTCTGCTGCTGTCACTGTGGATGGAAGACAGTTGAGAACCTCTCTCCTTTCTTTAAAAAAATTTGTTTTAGAATTCAGTGATTCATCACTTACATACAACACCCAGTGCTCATCATAACAAGTGCCCTCCTTAATGCCCATCCCCCATCTAGCTCATCTCCCCCTCCCCTCCCCTCCAGCAATCCTCAGTTTGTTCTCTGTAGTTAAGAGTGAATTTTATGGTTTGATTCCTCCCCCACATTTTTTTTTTTTTTTTTTTTTTTGAGAATACTCTCAATGGGAAGGATGGTCAGCCCTACCCATGAGGCATACAGGGCCACATGGGGAGCTAGTCTCAGTCAGGCAAGGCTTCATACCAGAGGTACCTTTGAGCTGAATCTTGAAAGGTGAGTTAGGAAGGGTCTTCTAGAAGTAAAAAGGAGGAACAAATGCACAGGGCATGGCTTCAGCTGCTGTAGCCCAGCAGTTGTATGCATCCAGTGTGGGTAGGCATGGGGAGAAGGCAGAGCCAAGCAGTAAACAGCAGCTCATGTTGGGGGGCCTTATGTGCCAAGAGGAACAGTTGAGCAAGGTCATTTGGGAGCCACTGAAAAGTTCTAAGCAGGGAAGTGACACTTCAGCAACATGGGAAAGGCCTTTTGAACTTATTCCAAATCCAGAAGTCATTAAAAAAAAATTGGTAAGTTCATATATATAAAAAAATTTTAAAAATTTCTCTATAGAAGAGAAAAATAAGACTTAAACAAGTAGAGAGAGAAATAACAAACTGGAAAAATATTTGCAACTCACATATAGACAAGAAGTGTCTTCAGCGTATAAGCTCAGAGAGATAAGAAAAAGTTAAGGAAAAAAAAAACCATTAGGAAATTGCAAATTAGAAAATAACTCCAGCAGCTACTAGCTCTGTGAGTTTGGGCATTACTTCATGTCTCAGTTTTCTGAACCTTAAAATGGGACTGATGATAGTTACTTCCCTTAGGGAATTATTGTGAGGATTAAATTCATTGCATAAAGGACTTGGAACAGATCTGATTGACAGTAAACAAGAGGTAAATATTCAGATTCTTTGTCAGAATAGTTTCATAGTATGGACTCTGGGAAACAAGTGGGGGATTTTAGAAGGGAGGGGAGTTCGGGGCGATGGGTGAGCCCAGTGATGGGTATTAAGGAGGGCACGTATTGCATGGAGCACTGGGTGTTATATGCAAACAATGAATCATGGAACACTACATCAAAAACTAATGATGTACTGCATGGTGACTAACTTAACATTAAAAAAAAAAGAATAGCTTCATAGGTCTGGTAGGCATGTTGCAGAGGGATGAAGAGTGAATAAGATGTGAAACTGTTTAAACAGATTAGACTTTCCATCCAAGAACCCTGGCAGGAGGAAGGAAATGAGGGCTCTGGAGAAAAAGTTGGTCACCAATTAAGATCAGACACCAGTTTGTACCTCAGATCCAAGTGTTTTTTCCTCTAGACCCCAGCTTTCTCTAAAAGTTGCCTTCACAGAGTTGGGGAGGATTATTTTTTTGTCTTGTAATGGAAAGTTTGGCCTTATGAATAAGCACATGGGGAAGTTGAGGATGCCGGGCTAGACCATGAACCATATATTAAGTGTAATGGAGTGGGGTGGCGTATTGGTGGGTGGATAGGTTTCCTGGTCATTATTTGGGGACTTTGCTTATAACTAGAAGTCCAAGATATAGTGGACAAATGCAGAAGTCTGAGGTATTAAAAAGTCTGTGCATTACAGAAGACAGTTTGGTGGCTTCTCACAAAGTTAAAGTAGGATTACCATATGACCCAGCAATTCCACTGCTAGGTAAATACTCAGGAGAATTGAAGACAGTCATTCAAATGAAAGGTTTTATGTGAATGTTCATGGCAGCATTATTCACAATAGCCAAAAAAGTGGAATTGACCCCAATGTCCGTCAAGAAAATAGGTGAACTGATGAATAAAATGTGCTACATTCATAAAGTGAAGTAGTGTTTAGCCATAAAAAAGGATTAAAGTTCTGATACATGCCAACATTGAAGGTTCTGTATTCAATAATTCTGTTGATATGGACTATCTGGAATAGGCAAATTTATGGGGTTCGAAGGTAGATTACTGGCTGCCAGGGCCTGGGTAGGAGAGAGAGAGCAGAATGGAGAGTGACCGCTTACTACATATAGGGGTTTATTTATTTATTTATTTATTTATTTATTTAAATTCAATTAGCCTCCATATAGTACATCACTAGTTTCAGATGTAGAGTTCAGTAATTCCTCAGCTGGTGCTCATCACATCACGTGCCCTTCTTAATTCCCATCACCCTGTTACCCCATCCCTCCACCAGTAACCCTCAGTTTGTTTCCTATAGTTAAAATTCTCTCTTGGTTTTTCTCCCTCTCCGATTACTTACCATTCAAGCAATGAGAATATTCTGGAATTAGGTGGTGATGATTATTGCATTGCACTGTGAATGTGCTAAAAGTTACCGAATTACATGTACACTTTAAAATGCTTAAATGGAGGTGCCTGGATGGCTCAGTGGGTTAAACCTCTGCCTTTTGGCTCAGGTCATGATCTCAGGTTCCTGGGATCGAGCCCTACATCGGGCTCTCTGCTCAGTGGGGAGCCTGCTTCTCCTTCTCTCTCTGCCTGCTGCTCTGCCTACTTGTGAGAGCTCTCACTCTCTCTCTCTCTGTCTGTCAAATAAATAAATAAATAAATCTTTAAAATGCTTAAATGATTAATTTTATCTTGACTAAAAAGTTATTCTTCAGCAACTCTTCTTTGTCTTGCTGGCCTATAAAATTGTTAAATTTTACGCAGAAGCTAGTTTTCTAAAATGCTGCTTAAAACCAAAAAGAATAAAAAGTCTTTTCTCCATAGAAATTATTTCAGGACTCTTAAGGAAATATTTTTGTTCATGTATTTCTTTTCTAGTGTTGGTTCTAGTCAGAGTTTCTTAACTAGGGGAATTCATTTATTCTACCGTGGATTGTCTGGATTCTTTTCTTTGGTCATTTTAGTAGTTTTTTCTTTAAAAAAAACAAAAACAGAAATGAAATGAATTTAATCTCCTAATAATAAATTTGGAAACAAACAACACTTATAATGCCAGGTTTTTGCTTTCAAAAAAGCATTGACATCTTGAAAACTGCTGCTGATTTTAGATCTTAATTTTTGCCTCATGGAATGTGAGGAATCCATAAAAATCAATCTATTTTAAAAACTATATAGAATAAAAGATATACTTCCCCTGTTTCCTGAACCAAGAACTGCTCTAGGGTGGTGTATACACTGGACCTTAGCCGAAGAATGCCCTCAGTGTATCCCATAGGCTTACACGCACTAGCAAGATAGCTCTGTGTTCTCCACAACTGCAGCCCTTTCATGGGACCAAACCCGACACGTGATCCCTTGTGGTGACCTCTGGGGTGGGATGGTAGGGTCCTACTGAGTTGTCTAAGCATCTCTCTGTTATCGCCTTTTAAGTCTCAGCTATCCCAGTTGGATAATTGTTTGATTTGAGATTTGGGGGCTGGAAACTCCATGAACTCCCTTAATAGCTAGCTTTGAAAGTTTGAGGTCAACCATAATCTTTCATCTTCCTTTTTAAACCTTCAGGAAAGTAGTCTATAACTGATGAGCAACCTCCTTATAAAAGTCCCTTTATAAAATTAAAAAATACATTTATGAACATATGTGTGTGAGTGTGTGTGTGTGTTTGTGTATGAAATCCTTTCTTAGCTTTCTTATTTCTTCTCTATACCCTCAGTTTCCTCTAGCTATTTTTAAATCACTGTTCCCTGAAAAGGATGGCCTTTGGTACTATTACAGCTATGTTTTATGTGTCCAAGACCTTTTGCTTATTCTCTGGGTACAGTTTTTAAAATCAGATTTTTGGAAAAAAAAAAAAAATAAAATCAGATTTTTGGCAATAAGCATTTCTGATAACTTAAAAAAAAAGAACTCAAGGATAAGGATTATTCTGTAGTTTTGAGAGTTTTTCAGTTGGAAACTGGGCACTGAATAAAGAAAAAGCAGTATGTAATTCCTTGGATACAGCCTTTTCTATGAGATTAAGATGGATTATTTTGGAAGAACATCCTTTGCATAATGAGAAAGTGGCCTGATGCTGTCAGGGATGAATTTCCATGAGGAAAACTACTATAAACTTAAGAGCAGGTGTTCTCCAGACAATGACTAAGTAAATATCAGTAGACAAAACATAGTTTGTAGGGTTTTTCCTGTTGAATAAAATCCTTTTAGTTGATAAAATGAATGTAGACTTTTTTGTTTCTTGTAACTATAGTTATCAGGTTCTGTTCTGTGATATTTAAAATAGCAGCAGTTTGGTACTGATAGATTTCCTTTTGAGGCTTTTCCATTTTACGTGACTCCCTGTCCATCTTTTGAGAGTTACAGAAGGGTAATAATTTTGGGCTGACCTAATAATATTTTCTCATTGAGTTTTAGTTGTCATATAAGCAAGTTAATAGTTTTTTCTATTAGGAAATAATTGTTCTTTCATTTTCTCTTGGAGAATATACTGTACTTCTCTAATTATATTTCAGTGTTATATACTTATAAAGTAATGATGTATATACCATGATAGGTATTGTTTGTTTAGATGGGAGTTTAACTTCCCCTTCAATAATCTTTTTTTTTTTTTTTAAAGATTTTATTTATTTATTTGACAGACAGAGATCACAAGTAGGCAGAGAGGCAGGCAGAGAAAGAGAGGGAAGCAGGCTATCCACCGAGCAGAGAGCCCGATGCGGGGCTCAATCCCAGGACCCTGGGATCATGACCTGAGCCGAAGGCAGAGGCTTTAACCCACTAAGCCACCCAGGCGCCCCCCCCTTCAATAATCTTAAAAGGACTTTCATTTGGCTTCATACACTGAGTTTTTCTCCTTCTGTAGCCTTTTCCTTTAGTCTCCTCTTCCCGGTGGTTGGTCAAAAGAGGTGAGTTGACAGCCTACGTAGAAGACACCGTGCTTTTCTCAAGAAGGACATCTAAACAGCAAGTCTACTTCTTTCTCTTTAATGACGTGCTCATTATCACCAAGAAGAAAAGGTAAGCCATTTTGTGATGTTGCTGGCCGTACATCTGGTTTTAAAGCTCTGTAATTCAAATGTCTTTTAGGGTTGATTATCCTTTAAAAGCTTGTGATGTTAGACTTACAGTTTCCATGTGTGGAAGTAGCATCCATGTTTCACTTTCTTTAAATTTCATACCCAGTTGAGACTCATATCATTCCAGCCATCCTCTGTCTAGCTTTTCCAGTGTGCAAGTCACTCTTCTGAGCGTTTTACACATTCTATCATTGGATTCTCATGACATTCCTGGGGAGGTAGCACTCATATTATTCACCATCAGCATTTTTCACACTTCTTCTGCCATAGAATTTTTGTAGAAAACACATCAAAGTTGCTCCAGTTGAGAACAAGCTGGGACACAATTCGAGTGTTTGTAACTTAATTTGAAACCCACTGCTCTTAATGGCTACTGGTCTAGGAATTCTCCCTGTGACTGGCAGAATGAGAGCGGTACACCAGTACTTCCTTCTGAAGGGGATAAAGTCAGTCAGCTGGGAGAGTGTTTCACACACAGACACACACACACACACACACACACACACGCATACCCCCCTCAGCTCTGTCTTTTTTAAGATTTTATTTATTCATTTGAGACAGAGAGACAGAGAGAGCACAAGTGGGAGGGAGCTGCAGGCAGAGGCAGAGGGAGAAGCAGACTCCCCATGGAGAAGGGAGCCTGATGAAGGACTCAATGCCAGGACCCCGAGATCATGACCTGAGCCAAAGGCAGATGCTTAACCATCTGAGCCATCCAGGGGCACCAACTCTGTCTTTCTTTAGGGAACATTCTTCATCAAGTGTACTTAGTGTCTTGAGGGATTGCAAAGTATTTTTTTACTGGTCCTTTGTAAATACTCCATCTTTTCTAGAATATGAACTTAGAGAAACAACATAAATCTGTGGTATTTTTCCACATAGGAAGGCAATGATGGTGGACTGAACTGCTGGCATAAAATAGGTGTAAGTGTAGTTCATGGGGTACAGTTTAGATAGACAAGGGGAAGAGAAACCTGGTAACAGTCCTCTGTGAATGTATAAAATAAATGTGCAGGTTTATCATGAGATAGTTTAAATTCTGCTTCGAAGTTGCTGATATTTCAGCTTGAAAATTCAAGCTAAATTGAAACAGAGTATGAGCTTTTCTTTTTGCTTCTTTTAATTTGCCTGCATTATGAATTATTTCAGCTGCTTGGCGTCCAGCTGAAATGAAAATTATGTACAATCTATCCTGAAAAGCCATACTACGACTATGATAAATACTTAAAGATGCTACTTACTGTTTTTCATACTTAGGAAAATAGTGTTGCCATAACTTCAAGAAGAAATTATTTCTCTTACCTGGGACAGTTTCAGTAGTCCCAATAGCTAAGTAAATTTGATAAATAAAAATTGGGGAGGGATTATAATTTTGTATTTTTATGTTTATTTGGTTTCCTATGAGATAGCATGTTTTTTTGGCTTTCATTGAGATGTTTTGTTTTTAGGAGAAAGTAATTATATATGACTCTTCAAATGTCATTACTCTGGACTTTTAACATCTTCCAGCTGTTAAAATATTTGTTCTGTCTCAGTGGACCAAAAGCTGGAACTAAACTTTTCATTTTCTTGATAAAATATACGTTGACAGGACAAAGCTGATCTTAAATATAAATGTAGCTTTGATTATGATTTCTTCAGTGAGTTCATGAAAACATTAAGGGTATTTAAGCCAATATAGCACAACTTTTATTCTCAAACTTGCATAAAACTACCCAGTAAATAGACTTTTTGAACTTGAGAATTAAGGTATATGCTCTTCTACTCAGCCATGTGCTTTGCCCTCCATGGCGGATTTTGTCATTATAGCTGGTGTTGCCTTCATAGCTCTCCCACGTTTATTCTCTCAGGTATATTTGAACTTGTATTATTAGTAAGTGAAAGGAAAAAATATATACATATGGCTCCAACGAAGAGGGCAACCTTGGTACCTATCTTTGCCTTTACCAAACTGGGATTTCTTTTTTGCCCTTCCCCGTGAGCTCCTCATATTTCTAGGAGAATAGCACTGAAGGCTCAAGTTGTTTATAACCTGAATTCACGGTGACGGTGACAAGCAGACCGCAGAGACTTGATAAACAGGCTCGGTTAAAAATGTACAGTATGCGCAGCCGTATTTACCCTGTAGCTTCAAGGAGGCAACTGCGAATGCTTTGCATGCCGGAGGCAGCAGCGAAGGAGATACGACAGCTTTGAAGATGGCAATAATTTAGGCATGGCTGCGAGGTACAGATAAAGGATAATTACCTGTGCCAACTCTGGAGGGCCGAGCCAGCCACCCACTGTCTAATTGTAATTCCAGGGTTCAGCCAAGGGGCTTAGCTGCTGGGTCTTCTGGGGGTTTCAGCTTCAGGGAGGCTCCTGGCTACCGGGGGAGACCACCTGGGAGAGCGGTTCCTCTTCCTCCTCTGACCCAGTCTGGCAGCTGGTTTACTCTGAGCACGCTGCATAGATGGCTGTTGGTGCGGCCGCCTCGGCTCTGTGACCTGTGTGTCAGTGCCAGGCTTGCGGAGCTGATAGTGACTGCAGGGCTGTCCTCCAGGGCAGGTTTTTTTTAGACGACTAGAGGAAGTTTCAAGTCTCCATTAGCCCTGGGCTGGTTATGGGTCACTGTATTAATAGTCTCTTCGACCACATTTCTGAAGGATACATGACCTGTTAGGCTCTTCTGGGTGAGAAAATGAATTCTTTGTAGTTGAAGCTCTGACTGCAGGTTATGTGGGTACTTCTAGAGCAGAGTTCTCACCTCCGTGCTCTTTTTTTGTTTTTTAAAGATTTATTTATTTGGGGCACCTGGGTGGCTCAGTGGGTTAAGCCTCTGCCTTCGGTCCAGGTCATGATCTCAGGATCCTGGGATCGAGCCCTGCATTGGGCTCTCTGCTCAGCAGGGAGCCTGCTTCCCTTCCTCTCTCTCTGCCTGCCTCTCTGCCTACTTGTGATCTCTCTCTGTCAAATAAATAAATAAAATCTTTAAAAAGAAGATTTTATTTATTTGAGAGAGAAAGCACGAGCCAGGGTGCGGGGGTGGGGTGGGGAGAAGCAGACTCCCTGCAGGGAGCCAGATTTGGGGCTCGATCCCAGGACCCTGGAATCATGACTTGAGCCAAAGGCAGATGCTTAGCAGACTGAGCCACCCAGGTGCCCCCCCCACCTCAGCACTCTTGACTCCTGACAGTTCTTTGTTGTGGGGGCTGCTCTGTGCTTTGTAGGATGTTTTAGCAGCATCCCTGGTCTCTACCCACTACTTGCCAGTAGCCTCTCTTCTCAGTTGGGACAACCAAAAATGTCCCAGACATTGTTGTATATCCCTGGGTGAGGGGGTGTAAATTGCCACCATTGGAGAACCACTGAACCGCGGTGATGTCAGACGGTCAACGAGTACTGCCTTCATGATAGGGGTTGTGCAAATGTGTCTGACCTGACACAGCACCAACAGTAATACTGTAATAGCAGAACAGACTGCCACGTTATACTCCTAGAGTATTGAATAATAACCTATTTATTATTATCCATTACAGTGCACAGACCACCCCATGTCCAGTCTCAGGGACCAAGTACTTTTATGTCCACATTTGAAATGTGAAAACTGAATCCAAGACCTAAATAGGTTCAGACTCTCAAAAGCCTTATTTTGTGAGGTAATTCACTGCCTTATTCTCCTTTGGTGCCTTCTCTCTGGCTTGAATCCCCTCCTCCCAATTTCTTCTGAAGTAAAATCAGTTCCCTCTCTGTTAGTTCTTTTTAGCTGCTATAGCAGAGTCTCACAGACTGGGCAGCTCAAGACATTAGGAATGGACTGTGTCCCAGTTCTGGAGGCAGGGGTCCAAAATAAAAATATTTGCAGGGCCATGCTCCCTCCGAAGCTCTGTGGAGAATCCTGCCTCACTTCTTCCAGCTCCTTGTGGCTCCTGGGACTCCTTGGCGTGGAGTAGCATAACTCCACTCTCTGCCTGTCTTCATATGGCCTTCTCTCTGTGTCTCAGTGTGTCTTGAAATCTCTCTCTCCTTATAAGGACACCAGTTATTGGATTTAGGGCCTGCTCTACTCCAGGATGATCTCACCATAACTTGATTACATCTGCAGAGGCCATATTTCTAAATAAGGTCCCTTGTACAGGTACCAGGGGTTAGGACTTAAGCAGACTTTTGGAGGACACAGTTCAACTCCCTACACTCCCCCAGCCCATCACCACTATTAGATTATGATCACATAATGAATAAATTGTGCTTAAGAATGATGTCTGAAGCCAGCAGTAGAACACACCTTTTTTTTTTTTTTTTTTTTTTTTTTTTAACATTGAAAATTCCCCTTTTTTTTTTTTTTTTTTTTTAATTTTAACATTGACTGATGCCATTTTACATAATTTTGGAATGTCATCTTGGTCATGTGACTTGAACACCTCCGTTTGGGACTCATAGGTTACCTTCATCTACATCTTCTCCTTCAGACCTGTTCCTTCTCCAGGGTCTCTCCTCCTTTGTTAAAGCCACTCCCTGCCTCCAGTTGCTCCACAATAAACCCAGAAGACGACTTTGGCTCCGTGTCCTCATCGCACTCCCCTGTCCAGCCAATCACTTATCTCTTAAGCAGCCCGTGTAATGGCTTCTCTCCTCTCCCATTGCCGGTGCCCTTGTGGAGAAACCTTGAATTCACCTATGAGACATCTAACTGGAATGCCACCATCCCCCCATCCACTTGACATTCTACGGAGGAATGTAAAAGTATGCTTTTTAAAGGACACATCTACTCAGTCCATCTCTTGCAAATGGCCCTTCTGTGGTCCTCCCTTGTTCTTAGTGGTCCTCCCTTGTTCTTAGACATACTGAACTACCTCTCTAGCCACCAGGACCCGGCACAACTTTCTTTGCCTGACTTCTCTCCCTCCTCACTGATCTACTCCACCCAAGCCTTTTCTAGGCAAAGTCCTTTTTATTCTTGAGGTCTTGAGGTCTAGATGAATTGTCACACCACTGGGAGTTCTTATCCAGTCCTTGGTAGTGGATTCATTTCTTTTGCTTTATGGTCCCATAAAACCTGTACTTTCTCTGCCATAACATTTGTGTTATTATGTGTTCACGTCTGTCTTGCTGACCTTTGTATACTTAGTGGGTAGCCCAGTGACCAGGCCCATAATGATCATTTATAAATGTCTGTTAAATTTGAACTAATTGTGGAAATATAAACAGTTGGAGTGAATGCATTACTCCAAGGGCAGGCCCCCCTCATTCTACTCCCAAATTAAAATTACTTTGAATTCTTCTTTATTTTTATCTTTATTTTATTTTCTAAAAGGATTTTATTTATTTATTTGACAGAGATCACAAGTAGGCAGAGAGGCAGGGGAAAGCAGGCTCCCTGCTGAGCAGAGAGCCCGATGTGGGGCTTGATCCCAGGACCCTGAGATCATGACCTGAGCTGAAGGCAGAGGCTTAACCCACTGAGCCACCCAGGCACCCCTGAATTCTCCTTTATTTTTAAAGGATATGATTTTTGTATTCTGCTCCCTTAGATATTAATTTTTGATTAATTTTGGCAAAAACAATCTGGACCTCTCTTTATCTTGTGGCTTATCATATCTCTGGGATTTTACCTATAAACTTATCCATAAATGCCATATAACCTCAATTTCAAAAACATTTAGGACTCTGTTTGCAAAAGTGTGCTCTACAGAGGAAGTATTTTTAGTACTGCTTTTCTTTTGTCTTATCATATCAACTAATGTTTTGAGCTGAAAGGAAAAGTGTTATCATACTAAAGGGTTTAAAGTAATAAAACTGGTGAATCGTCAAACACACACACACACACACACACACACACACACACACAAGAAGTCAGGTGAGCTTGGGAAACCCTCCATCTCCATTTCTCTTTAGGAGATTCACTGTTGGATCACTTAGGAAAGCTTTTGGCTATATGCAACAATTCTCAAATAACAGTGGTTCAGATCCTCTAGACAGTTCCTTCTCTCTGCAACATGTGACGAAGTGGGGCAGTCTGGGCCCCGTGGTCACAAGTAACTCAGCCCTTGTCTGTTCTTCAGCTGTACTGTGCTCTCTCCACTTTTTGCCCCCAGGCAGATAGCTTCACAGTTGCAGATGGCTTCTGCAGGTCCAAGCCTCATGATTTCATTCAAAGACACAGGAGGGAGGCAAGGCTTAGAAATAGAGGCCGACCACGGGGGCTCTTTACTCAAGAGGCTTTCTTTCTTTCTTCTTTTTTTTTTTTAATCAGCAGAGGAAAACCTTTCCCAGACAGTCCTCTCAAGACTTCTTATGTCTGATAGTTCAGTCATGGGTCCCAAGACTTATCATTAGAGGGGAGGCTGGGAATGCTTGCATAGGACAAAGGGGAACGGGAGAGCCATGATTGTTTGAGTTCAGCTTGGATGCGTCCCTTAGGTCTGGACATAGTGGGACGTGGTAAATGAGAAGCAGGGGAGGCTGACAGCTGATTAGATCAGACAGTTCCAGCCGCAACCTGGAAATCGTCTTTTCCATGGGATACTAATTAACATACAAGGAGTTTGGGAAGCCTGAAGAATGCTGTAAAAGAACTCAGGCTTGCCTTTAGGATAACCGCGGGGAAGGGAGTATGGCCTTCAAGTCAAAGAAGCCGGAAGTGATTGGAGATCTAGAACCCACTTCTGTTTGGCTGGTGCTGCTTATCCGGCTGTGGTTCACGTGAGTGTCTTGTCGGTAGTGCCTTTTTGTTCCCATAGGCTGAGATGTGTCCTTCAGCACGTTCAGAGCACCGGGATCCATGGGCCTGATGGTGGGGGAGGGGCATTGGGCATCGTACTGAGAGAATGCAGAAGTCCAGTCTAGTCTTGTCTGTAACAGTAAATGTATCGCGTTCTGATTTGTTTTTCCATTCTTCTCCTGAATTCCCCACCCACAAACAATGTGACCATGGTGTTTTCAGGTATTCCCTGCAGTTAGAGGAGTAGTGATAGTAAGAGTGATCATGATGATAAGAACCTGTATTATGGAGCTTGAACAGTGTACCAGTAGCAGTGCTCCAAGTGCATAGGGAACATATAACTGAGTTGGCAGAACAACCTAGGGTTAGTACTGTTTCCATTTTATGGCCGAGGACCCTGAGGCAGAGAGAGGGAGCGGCTCTCAGCAAAGCCAGGATTCTAATCTGAGTTTCTGACTCCACAGTCCCCTCTCAGAACAATTTCTTGATGCTCATTCTTTTTAAAGATTTTAGTTGTTTGTCAGAGAGAGAGAGAGGGAACACAAGCAGGGGGAGCAGCAGGCAGAGAGAGAGGGAGAAGCAGGCTTCCCGCTGAGCAGGGAGCCCGATGTGGGACTCGGTTCCAGGACCCTTGGATCATTCATGACCTGAACCAAAGGCAGATGCTTAACTGACTGAGCCACCCAGGTGTCCCTATGCTTGTTCTTTTTTAACTTCATTTTTCTAGACTATTTTCACCTTTCTGCCGTCCTGTAACACCATTGGGAAAAATAACCTAGACTCTTGGTACATTTCTTTGTTTGTTTTGATAAACACCCTTACTGATCTAGGAGAAAATTAGAACCAGTACCAAATTGTACTTGTGAGCTTTTCTCTGCCTTTAGATAATCTAGCGTCAAAGTGTAGGGAAGAGTTTCCTTTTCATGACATTTCCTTCCTGAAGACATTTAAGGCCGTGGATTTGTATTTCCTGATTCCTTGTTATATAAATCTTCTATATATTGACATAACTTGGACTCTAAGACACATGACAAATCCTCATGGTTTTAAAAAAGGATTGTCTATAAAAATTACTACCAGATCATTATCGTAAGTTCAGGCACTTAAGTCAGAACCCGAGTTTCCCCAAGGAGTTTGAATGCCCAGTGGCTTACAGCTGCACAAACTCCCTGGAAAGGGTCATAGCCCGCCTTGACCCCATTTTGAGTTTTTCTATTTTGAAGGCTTTCCTATCATAGAAGCTGAAGTCACCTGACATTGTCTCTCTTCCTCCACAGGGTAAACTTCTTCCTCGGAAATTAATTTTAAGAGAATCTTGAAAAGGCCATAAGATTCTCTTATTCAAAGCACTTGTATTCCCGGAACATAAACCTTGGTTATTTCTGACCACTTGTGGTACCGGGTTCTAAATTCAGGATGGTGAGATAGACTAGGAGAGGCATGGGAGCCCTGTTTCTTTTCTTTTTATCCTCTTTTTCTCTGGCTGCCCCACATACCCTTGATTCCTCTAATGTCATGAGTAGTTTGGGTATCAGTTCCTCTAGCCCATAGGAAGAATTGACATTGCTATTCAATGCTAAAAGCTGTGGTGACCAAGAAGCACAAAATCCATGTCTGGGGTCAGGGAGACCTGGGCTCAAATCCTGGCCATTTGATCTTGGGCAAGTTATTGTTAATCTTTTAGAGCCTCAGTATCCTCATCTGTAAAATGGGTTTAACAGTTCATCTTCTTCGTGGAATTTCTGTGAGAATTAAATAAGATAATGCATGTAAAGCTCTTAAGACAGGGGTGCCTGGGTGGCGCAGTCATTAAATGTCTGCCTTCGACTCAGGTCATAAACCCAGGGTCCTGGAATTGAGCCCCTCATCAGGCTCCCTGCTCAGCGGGAAGCCTGCTTCTCCCTCTCCTACTCCCCCTGCTGTGTTCCCTTTCACTGTCTCTTTCTGTCGAATAAATAAATAAAAGCTTTAAAAAGAAAAAAAAAGCTCTTAAGACAATGGACAGTCCCTGCTCAGTGGCTGAAACATGCTGAGTATCATTATTATTCCTAGTATCCTCTCTCTCTCTCTCTCTCTCTCTCTCAAGAGCTTGGCACAAATCAAGTTACTGCCCTTCTGCTTCTAGATTATTTTATAGTTTCAAAAAATGGTTTGATACCTTTAGCCAGTGTTACACGTCTGAAGGTTATGGTGCACTCTGTGCTCAGACCTGATTTATGGCCACTGATATGTGATCTTAGGACCAAATATGTTTAACCCAATGCCTCTCCCTCTCCATCCATATCAGAAGACAAGTGAGTGAGCAATAACCATTGATCTATTTTTATTCTTTTTTTTTTTAAAGATTTTATTTATTTACTTGACAGAGAGAGAGAGATAGATCACAAGTAGGCAGAGAGGCAGGCAGAGAGAGAGAGGAAGGGAAGCAGGCTCCCCGCCGAGCAGAGAGCCCGATGCGGGGCTCGATCTCAGGACCCTGAGATCCTGACCTGAGCCGAAGGCAGAGGCTTTAACCCACTGAGCCACCCAGGCGCCCCTATTTTTATTCTTTTATAAATTGATGTGAATCGCTTATACACTTTTGTAGTAGCGGTTCTCTTGCAACATCCCTTACGACTGATTAGAGATAGGATAACTTTGTGGCTGAAGAAAGTGAATTCAGTGTGTATTTTTTCCTTTCATTCATAGAAGTCAGTGGAAGGAAACTTGAATGTGAGGTTTACTTAGTCATTTGTAGTCACCCTGTTACCAACTTAAGAAGCTGCCTACCTGTCCTTCAGAGCTTGTTTCTGGTTCTGGTTATGCCAGCGAGAAAGCTTGAGTAAGGTGCTAACAACCTCTCAGCCCTGCCTATCTCTCCTTTTTGAGGACCACAGGTTCAGGGCATCCTGTGGGCATGCAGGGTCCTGGAGTGTGGAATCTGGAGATCCGTGGTGAGGGAAAGGAGGCCTCTAGTCCTGTGATGGGTAACTAGCCATATTTTGGGGGGACGGTGATTCACATCAGATCCTTATCTTACCAACAAACACGGTCCTTGTAACTATTTATTATATGATGACAATGAAATAGGAAGCCTGCAGCATGTTTGTTAGTCTTCAGAATTATTTTTGAGGAACTGAGCAAGTAAGTCTGTTTGAAATCAGCTTCTGGATACATATTGTGCCTTGTTTTGCTGGGAGTGCTGCCACACCATGAATTTCTTGACCCAGGTGTTTAGCTCAAATCATGCTTAGTCTCCTTGCCCATTTGCAAAGTGCCTATAATTATCAAGCCTTTAACACAATGTCAGGCAATTAAAATGCATGATCTGTCAGGAAAATTAAAAATAATAGCTAACGTTTACTGGTTGTGAGCCAGACATGATTGTAAGAGCTTTATGTGCAATAAGATAATAAATATATTATCTCTCTTAATCCTTACAACAATCTAAGGAGATTGGTATATTGTTCCCATTTTACAGATGAGAAAATACAGAGAGGGTCAGTAACTTGAAGATCACAGTGAGTAAGTGATGGAATTGGGATTCTTACCAGACGTTCTAAACCAAGTCTCAACTCCTACCTATTATACTGTACTTCATTACTTGAAACTTGTACAGCACTTCAATCAAAACTTGTTTGTATCATTCTAGTGCTTGCTTCGGCAGCATATATACTAAAATTGGAACGATACAGAGAAGATTAGCATGGCCCCTGCGCAAGGATGACACGCAAATTCATGATGTGTTCCATATTAAAAAACAAAAACAAAAACAAAAACAACTTGTTTGTATTATTCTAAAACCGAGCTTTAAAACTGAAATCAACATCTGTCTTCACTCAAAATAAATTTCAGTATAGACCAATAGTCTTTGTCCCAGAAATATTAACTAGGGTAATCTTTATTCTCGTTAATAAGCACAAGATCAAATATGGGGATTTAGAAATCGTGTTTTCAGAAGGGGAAGAGAAACAAATTAAGATCTGCCCAGGAAGAATTTTTATGCGTGTCTTGAAGGAAAGTAGGAAGAATCTCCTTTGATCTTATAAAAACCTCCTCAGGTCATGTGAATTAGCACACTGGGAGAATGGTGGAGCCATTATAAATCCCTGAGTGAAAAGCAGGGGACTAGGAGAGGATCTTGGAGAGTGACCCGAAAGGAGGATGACTTAGAAATGTCACAGAGACATTAGAAGAGGCTGTCACAGGTGCTCGACATAATCAAATTTTGTAGATGTTAAGGAGAATAGTGCTGAAATTCAGTTCATTGGATTTGGTGGGGTGCTGGGCCATGATGGCCTTGGGGAGCAATTCCTTCAGCGTGTAAGGACAGAGTCTGAGAAAACAAAAAATTCAGGCAACTGCTAGCTCAGAAGACATTTATCTTGGCACTGGCCAAGTAAGTGTTTTTCAGAGCAGGGAACCTGAGAGTGTTAAATGAATACACATCACTATTTTGATATATGCAGAAAAACATGTTGGTTTGGACAATTCTTGATAGCATCTTTTCTTCTAAATTTAACTCTTATGAGAAGAAGAATTGCAGGTGCTGGTTGGGTTTCCACCTGTCAGATTTTAGCTATAAAAGAAAATTCCAGAACGACACCATGGTCAAATGTGAGACGACTCACAGTTAGGGCTGGGGAGCAGTGGGTTGTGGGAAAGCGAGCCTTCACAATCCAACCCTTCCCGCCACATCCCCTACCACATCTTTCCTTTCCAATGTCTGGCTCCATCTTGGTCAACTTAGCCTAATTCCTGCTCCTGGTCATCCTTCTTATGTACTTAAAGTAAAATGTTTGCTGAAAAGGTTTAAGACGGAAACTTTCCCGAAGGCATTTGCATGTTTAAAAGCACCTCCCCCAGGCACAAGGCAGGCCCTGATGGGTCAGTGCCCAGGACTGGGTCTGTGCTCTGTCGCTTCCTTGTGACTCTTAATGTGCCCTGAGCTTGGGTCCAAGGAAATATCCTGGTTACTGAATGAGATGGGGATCCAAACTTTTTTTATTTTTCAGATGTTTCAGTATTATTTGGTGACTAACCTGTTAATTCCCCATAGATCTGAAATGTCACCTATACTATGTCCTAAATTCCCAAATGTGTTTGGGTCAATTTGTGAACCCACTGTTCTGTTTCACTAATCCATCTGTCAACTACTGGCCCAGGCCCAGTCTTTGAATTACTGTAGTTTTACAGTATGCTTTCGATGTGTCCTAAGGCTGGATCACTCTCATTCTTTTTCATAATCCTTCTGACTGGGCTTACATGTTTATTTTTTGTATGGTTTAGAATCAGCTTCACTATTCCCCCTCTTCACCAAGAAATGCTGTGTGTACTTCATTGGGATTTTGCTAAAATTATATTTTGATTTAGGAAGAATTGATACCTCTATAATATCAAACTTTCCTATCCATTCAGGCCTGCTTCTGAAGGAAGTATCTGGAGGCTGTTTTCATATAGCAGAAACCTGTTAGGTTTAATCCCAAACATTTTATGGGTCTTGTGGCTATTATAAATAAGATAGATAACTTCTTCTATTACATTTTCTAACAGACTGTCATTCATACACAGGAAACCTTTTTTTTTTCCCTTAACCCAACCACTTTGTTGAATTCCCTCTCATTTTGCAGTATCTTTTTAGGCAATGATGTCATCTGCCAATAATCAGTTGTCTGTAGGGCAAAAAAAATTCCATCATGCAATAGTCACTTCAACTGTACCCTCACACATTCATTTTTGTTATTTATTATTAATATATTATATAATATATAATATATAATTATTCATTAGTATTTATTACTTGTTATTAATTTATTAATATATCAAGCATTTATTATTAAGTTTTTGTTTACAAGCTGGGCTTAGAAAGTATTTCAGATGTACAGAAAATTATCAAACACTGACGTACCTATCATCTAGATTGAAGCGATACTTTTTGCCATATTGTTGTCAGAGCACTCCTCTCTAAACAAAAAAACCTGAGGTAGTATTACAGACGCATTTACAGTGTCTCCATCCCATCTCTGTCCTCCTCCTCCTCCCCAGAGCAAGTCCCACACTGAGGTTGGTGTCTGGCATCCTACGCTCGCTAACACACGTGGATATATGTGCTTGTGGTGTTTTAAAAATGAGGGCACGTCGTCCACTGTTGTCACGTGCTGTCCTGATTGAAAAGTAATGAATATCGGCCCATTATGAAAACTTCCACCCTTTAGAGAAATTGGTGGGTGAGAAAGTTCACAGCGATCCATAGTGATCTTTTTAAGAAGGCCAGTATTCACAGTAAGGTATATGGTGTTCTAACGCACGCGGCGAGGTAGCGTAGAGTAGGACCACACGCTGTCTGGGGTGCCTAACCAAAGAATGCCTTCCTGAGGGAGAAGAGTTGAGGTATGTGTTTACCACCACATCCTGTTGTCTACAGATCGTTCTCTATCTCGGTTCAAAGAAAAAGACAAGAATCTCAGCAGAGGTTACTAGAACTTTAGGTAGGTTTCAACAGGGAGTCGCTTCGTTGTTTACACCACAGAGCTAGAGACTTCTATAGATTGGATTGCTGCACCTGATAGGGGCTGCTGCCCTCGCAGAGCAGACGGCCTCCACGCGCAGCTGGCGAACTTGCAGCTCCTATCAGACAATCGGAGGAAGTCCGCGTATAAACTTCTCCATGCAAGGAAAGGTGGTTTTTCCATTTGCCTTTTTCTGAGCAATTTAACTTCCTAATTACATGGTCCAAATTGTTTCGGAGACTATGTAAACCATATGTTTGTTAAATGGTAGAGACAAACATGGGGAAGTCTGATTAGCAGCAACTTCCCTCCGGAAAGGGGTGTCTTTCCCAGCCCCGCTGAGGCTGTGTTATCCTGGACGTGGGGGAGGAAGCCGAGTGGGGCAATAGTTTGTAAGCTGCTGCCTCTGCCTGTGGATTCGCCCCTCTTCCTCCTGCTGAGGCACATATTTTAACCCAGAGTTATCCTTTTGGTAGCAGCATGAGCAAGTAAGGTGCTGACGGACATGAGCAGAATGAATTTCATCCAGCATTTAGCAAATTCTGAGAGGAGAAAATATGGTTATTTTGAACTTTCAGGAGGTTGAGTGTGTGAGCCTGGGTGTGTGGGAGAAGATGGACGTGCTAGCGAGATGGAGTCGCTTTTTAGTTTTTGTCCTGTTGGGTTTGAACACTAGAAGGTGAGCATAAATAATCAATTTATTTCACTACTGTTAAATGAAGTGAAGGGTTTATTTTCTAATATAAGTCTATTAAAAAAGAAGTAAAGAAGTTGTGTTATTTATTGTGTAATAAACAAGTTTACATGTCTAGAAGAAATAGTGATATTGGATAATTGCTGTTGAATCCGTTAAAAAAAAAAAACAAACCACCACCACAAAGACGTGTTTCCTGTGTCCTGTTTGGATGCAAAAGTCTGAACAGTGGGGCAGGTTCCCTGTTCGGTCATAATCAATGACACAGATGTGCAGATGCACAGAAGCGGGTTCCTCACAGAGTTGTAAAGTGGCCACAGTTCATCTTCCCAGGACAACAGGCAGAAATGGGGTCACACAGTCACCTCAGTTCTTAATGCTGTTGTGATTGTCATTGCTTAAGAGAACAAAAAAAAAACAAAAAACCACTCTTCATTTTTCTACTTTTTCTGGCCTTAATTGCCCCCAGAAGAAAGATTCAGAGCATTAATGAAACACACTAGTGGATATTGTTTGTATTTATATAAACACTAGGGAAAAGAGGAACTCAGAAAATCGAAAGGAGAAGAAAGACTGAACTAGTTTATTCATGCCTGTTTACATGGCCTTCCTGTGGCCTCTTGGTCTTGGATTCTAGTGGGACTGCCGCATAGGTAGAACTTGAGTCATCTTGAATGATGGTTCCTTTGCCTTTTATTCCTTTGGAAATAGGAAGAATACCTGTACAGTGTCATTGTTTAGGGCACTACCTGAATACCCATGCACACGCGTTAGGAAGCTTGGATTTCTCTGAGCAAACAAAATTATTTTTAACTGGAAAGGGGTGTCTTTGCCTAACCAACCGTCTTGTTTACCTTGTGAGTTGGACCAGAAGATTAAGAGGAACAGACAGAGCACGGTAACAATGAAGCCCTCATTCATCTCATCCGTTCATTTGTTTTTAATGTTGTTGAGATTTTATTTTAGTTTTTTTGCTTTTATGTTTTGTGGTTTGGTGTTTATCCTGAGTCCTGAGCTGTTAAGTCGATGTTTGAGATATCTAGACATTATAAACTTTCCCTGAAGAGCCAAAAATTGACTGCTTTGTTTCTGGTAAAATGGCCTGTTAAAAATAGAACCTGGAGAACCTGGGTGGCTCAGTTGGTTAAGCGGCCAACTCCTGATTTCAGCTCAGGTCGTGATCTCAGGGTCGTGGGATCAAGTCCACGTCAGACTCTGAACTCAGTGGGGAGCCTGCCTGAGAGTTTCCCTCTGCCCCTTGCCATGCTCATGCTTGCTCTCTCACTCTAGAATACATATATATATATGTATATATATATATATATGTATGTGTATATATATATACACACATACATATATATATATATATATACATATATATATATTTATATAACCTTATTTGTTTGTAAAGTGTAGTATCCTGCTTTCTCTTTTTGTAAAAATCATATGAACTTTGTTAAACCTTATTCTGATGTGAGAACTATTTTTATATATCCTGACTGTGGCCGTCTTGGTCTGTAGGCAGTTTCAGGAGAGCTTTGGAAATGATCTTGCCATGGGAACTCTCAGTTAATACAGATGATTACCCTAGCAACCAGTTAGACTTGATCAGAAGGTAGTATTTTGCTTTTATAGATAACTGCTTGCTGTCTTTTTGAGGGGGGGTATCCATCAAACTACATTTTGGTAAAGATGTTTAAAGTTGTCTAGGGAGAGCTATAAGGAAAGGGTTGACAGGCAGATGTCCACCACTGAATGAGAGAAATTCTAAGAAATCTTGAGCAAAGTGGCCTATCCTGAAATTCCTAGTGTAGTTGATTAGGTGCAAGGGGTTTCCTTTTCTCTTAGTTCTTCTGAGTTCATACATCTGCAATTACTTTTAATTAAGGTAAATAGTCAGTTTTGTTCCTAGAATATATTAGGATACAGTACATAATCATACATTTATTCAGCAGTTATTTCTAGAGCTCTCCCGTGTTTAGCTGCAAGGGTACACATGCAGGCAGAGTAGAGGGAGAGTTGGATCTATTCAGGGTTGGGATTTGCCAAGGAGGTGAGTGTGTTTGCACGGAGTGATTATAACCACATACTGTAACTACAAGAGGCCCAAGCTGGGTAATTTTAATAAGTATAAATGAGAGGGCGTGAAGGGTTTAAGGACAGGGGAAATGTGGTGTAGAGTAAGAGGGCTAAAGAATGACTGGGATTGAGGATTAGAAGAAAGAAGGAATTGGAGAGACGATGGTTGAAGAGGGTGATTGACACTGGGATTACAGAGACGTTACGGTTGATGGCAATGGCAAGGTCTGAGGTATGGCAATGGTGGGGTAGCTGAAGGAGAGAGGATAAGATGGTTGGCGAAGAGGAAGTCAAGGAACTGAGAAGCCAGAGTAATGGAAGGCTCCCCTCCATGGAAACTCAAGAAAGTCGTGTTGGGGAGACATCATAGCCAGCAACTAAACTCAAAAGGGGCGATGACTCATAAGGAGTCTGTCCCTGACTTTGATTATGAGGCAGAGCCAGACAGCATGAGCTTCTAAGCTAAAGACTTTTTGGGAAGAGGAAGTGATCATTTTCTGGCAGCAGCACCAAGAAGCAAGCTGGCAGAGAACCTTCAGGAGAGGCCACATTTTCCAGGGACAGCCAAATTTCTCTTAAGGCCAGAAAGGGAGGGTTCAAGGACAAGGCTGAGGATTTGTTAAGATCTTGCTGGATTCCTTTCGTGAGGTCCATTTCCCGAGGACCCAGTAGAAGGGGTTCAGAAACCAGCTGAGGAGCTCAGGGAAGGTGGGGCCAGACCAGGCGTGTTCACAGTGCTATGGGAATGAGAGTCCAGGGGAGTGAGGACTACTGGGGATCTTGGGCAAAAGCGGGGATAGAGAAATCAGTGCTGATAGTTTCTGAAGCAGGTGGTGAGGCTATGTGTGTTGGGAGAAGGACAGACAGCTCAGGCAGACCTCTGACACTCTCCTTCTGCCCTGTGCCTGGTAGTTTGGAGTCTGGGAGTGAGCCCTTGTTACCCAGAGCGTGGGTAGGTTTGGGAGTCCCTCTTTATTCTGTGGACAGAGGGAAGACTGGGGAAGCATACCTGTCTGAGCATTACCACTATGTGTGTGTGTCTCTCTTGTGACAACAGTTCCAGCATAATGTAAGATGAAAGTGAGAGCGTTTATAATTATTATTTTTTATTGTGTTATGTTAATTACTGTGCAGTACCTCATTAGTTTTTGATGTAATGTTCCAAGATTCATTGTTTACATATAACACCCAGTGTTCCTTACTTAATACCCACCACCAGGCTCTCCTAACCCCCCGACCCCCTCTCCTCTAAAACCCTCAGTTTGTTTCTCAGAGTCCACAGTCTCTCATGCTTCATCTCCCCCTCCGATTTCCCCCAACTCACTTCTCCTCTCCATCTCCCCATGTCTTCTGTGTTATTCCTTATGCTCCACAAGTAAGTGAAACCATATGATAATTGACTCTCTCTGCTTGACTTATTTCACTCAGCATAATCTCTTCCAGTCCTGTCCATGTTGATACAAAAGTTGGGTATTCATCCTTTCTGATGGAGGCACAATACTCCATTGTATATATGGACCACATCTTCTTTATCCATTCGTCCATTGAAGGGCATGTTTACTATTGCTTTTTAAACCTGAGATAGAATTTAGCATAATACAGAGAAATAGTAATTTACGGGCTTAATTTGGGAAGTGTATATTGATTCATAATCATTGTATATATATATAATTCAGATTCCAGCTCACATTTTAAAATAAATCATTCTATCCTTATCCTTCCTTCCCCCCGCCCAACACCTTCTCCCCAAAGGCCACATGAAAACTGACCATGTCACAGTCCTATCCGCTGAATTGTTGACATGTTCTTTTCCCTTTTCCTCACAGTGAAGAAAGTTACAACGTCAATGATTATTCCTTAAGAGATCAGCTACTGGTGGAATCTTGTGACAATGAAGAGCTGAATTCCTCTCCTGGGAAGAACAGTTCCACAATGCTTTATTCAAGACAGAGCTCTGCCAACCACCTCTTCACTCTGACCATCCTTAGTAACCATGCGAGTGAGAAAGTGGAGATGCTGCTCGGGGCTGAGACGCAGTAAGTGTGTGCGGGGACAGGGTTGCAGCGTGTCTGCTCTCTGTCTTCCCTGCTTCCACTCCCTGGTCTAAGACTCCCTAAAAACAGTCAAGAGTAGCTACTCTATATTTTTTGCTGAGTACCTGTTAAGCACCAAGCACTGGGTCTGGGGGCTTCATCAAGCTCATGTTTTCACTGTGATCCCCTCAACGTCTCGAGCAATGGACATGATTATTTTCACCTTCATGAATCCTAATGAATGCATTGTGCTTTAGGTGTGCTTTTATATTTAGAGAGTGGTTTAAAAATCCCTTTATTTTAATCATTGATAAAGATAGGACCCATGAGCCTTGGGTTAGGTGACATCTGGTAGTTTGAGTCTCGGCCATAAGTTTTCCTAGATAAGGGACCTGAGGCCATTTTGCAGTCAGTTACCATCAACCAGACAGCAAATACCCCATGATTTCTATCCAAAGAGATACTCCGTTTGGGAAAACATTAGTGAATCCACTTTCCCATTAGAGTTGATGCAGAGGCTAAATTAAATAAACAGTCCTGTTTGTGGCTGCTGGTGCACCGGTGGCTGAGGGGTTAGCCAGCCTCACACCGGACGAAGGCAAGAGGGCTTCATCTCTGAGTCCACTCCTTGTGATGTGGTCCATCTAGAGGTCGTCGACCTATTTATTTGTTTGGAAACTGGAAACATCCTCTTGAAACAGTCATCATAGGCAGGTGTTCTATTGGGCGGAGTGGTAGAGGAAGAGGCGGGGAAGTCCCTCACTCTTTGTCCTCAGGGATCCTCCACATCCCTCCCACTCGAGTGGGCTAGGGTTCCCACGTGGTGCGATTAAAGTGCACCGACAGCTGGTGAATAACAACCCTAAGACTGTAACAAAAGCTTAGTGAAAATAAACCCAGGATGGTATCTCTCCTTCTTAAGAGTATTTTAACAGTGGTTCTCAGATCATTAAAGAGAGACATCTGAGAAAGGTTAAAATTATCAAGCATCCAACTAAAACGTTTTAAATGATCTTTTAAAGTAACTTCTCAAAGGCTAAGGAAGACCAAGAGGGACAGGTTGTTGTAAAATCTATTTAAGGTTTGAAAATGGCCCAAGTAGAGTATTCCAAATGAACTTGAGAGTTAGCACAGGGAATAAGAAAAGAAGCTTCTTCCTTTGTGTTGTTTATAAAACAAAGAAATGCCTTTTTCTAAGGTCCTAGAGCTCTTCCCTGAAATTGCTAGAGAGCACAGCCACATTCCAGGCATGTTTGCTCCTCTGGGGGAGTGTGGTGCTAGCTGGTCTATACAGGTGACCAGCAGGAGATATATCCAAGACCCGGGCTCAGGAAGGCATTTCCTAACTCGGAAAGTGATTAAACCCCTCACGAGTGAAGACAGATCTAGCCTTCCTCTGTTTGGGGAAGCCTCTCTTAAAAAGAGAATTTTGTATGTCTGGGCTTTGGATCTTATAGGACTTTTTTTTGTTTTGTTTTGTTTGTTTGTTTGTTTTGTTTTTTTTCTTCAGTAGTAGGCTCCAAGCCCAGCATGGAGTCCAATGTAGGGCTTGAACTCAGGACCCTGAGACCAAAACCTGAGCGGAGATTAAGAGTCAGACGCTGAACTGACTGAGCCACCCAGGTGCCCCCTTATATGACTTTGAGGATGAAAAAGTCTTAAAGGCTTTGGAGACGAGTGATAGTCTAGACATTATCTAGAGACATCTCAGAAACAGATTTTCACTTGTCAGTTTTCGTTTGTAATGGTGAAAGTGTTACTGGTTTTGCTTTGTGTTTTCCTTTTCTCTCTGTTTATAAGGGTTCTTCTTTATTCAGGTCCTGCAACATTTCAGCAGAGCTTTTCCTGTCTCTTTCCGAATTCATGTGACCTCCACCACTTGTTTTGAGATTATTCCAGAAGAGTAGGAAGTAAACTGACATGTCCAGTTCTTTGTGTACCAAGGCTAGATCCTCTCCTGGGATATTCTGTAGCATTTGTTCAACCCCCTTGCCGTTTGATCTTGCCATGGGCCGAATGGATATTCATTTCCTTAATCAGAAATGTTCTCAGAATATTGATTCGTGTCACCCATAAATGGTATGAGCCATGGGTCTGACTCAGATCTGTAATTCTTTAATGAATGGTGAAAGAACATTCTGGAAGGGCTAGAGAGGCGGAAGTCTCCTTGCACACAGGAGCGACTGCCCCATTGCCTTCCCATCCAACACCAGCTCAGTTTTGGTTAAAAAGTAAATAAGTGGACCCTTTGAAGCACCTAAGGCATAAAATAGCATTGGTCCTGAAGGAAAATCTATTACAGCCAAGATGTACTTTCCTTAGATAAAACAACTGACTGCTAGGAAATTGTTATATGCCATGTTTGGCGAAGTGTAGGTCAGCCGTGGGCTTACCTGGCTTTGGGCAATCAGAGTTTTGGTCTATATAGACTGTTCTATTTGCTTCTGAGATTTGCAAATTGTATACGTGGATATGTGTGTTTTAAGTTTCCTCTCTTTTATGTTATATGTGGTTAATATGGTCTGTTAGCAAACTGGGTTGGAAAACAAGGTTTTCACCCCATTCTAGCCTTTTAATAATTGTAGAACATGAGACTCACGTAGGTCCTTTGACTACTTATTCTTTGGTTTGAAAAAGGAGGAGGTTCATACCTAAATATTTACCTTCTTGGAAAAAGTGTTGTTAGTAGGAGGGGCATCGCTGTTTGACACAAGCACAGTTCAGTCTTTATAGGATGGTGAAATTGTAGAACGGACCAGGAGTTTGGACTACATAAAGCATGTAGGAGAGCTCCCAAAAAGAAAATGGGGTGAGCACTTACAGAGCACCTGGGATGTGCCAGATGGAGCCACCCCTGGAACATGAGGAAGGTGAACGCCCATAGATGTTTCTAGAGAAGCGATGAACTTGGGAGCCAAGGTAAGGCGACATCCGTCTTGGTTTCCCCAGGATCAATATTATGTGTGTTGTGCTGGCAGAATTAAGAACAGCACCTTCTTTGACTCTCAAAAGTGTCTTACTTAGGTAGTAAAATCGGTGGTGACCCTAATGATTAGTCTGTGCTCCATTTCCCTCCTTTCCTCTACCAGATGTAAAATGAGATGAAGGTGACGTGATTTGCTTAAAGTCACACAGGAAGTGAGTTGTTGCCAAAGCTGGGACTAGGCCCTGACCCTCCTGAATCTAGTGTTCTTTCTGGTTACAAGTTTTAATTATCTTACTAAGCCTCCATTCAGTAGACTGCTCAGCCCTCCCTTGCCATTTGGCCCTGTTGGACATCTGGAAAGGGAAACTCCAGGAAGCCAGTTGCTATGAAATGGGAAAAACTACTAAAACGTGGATTGTTTCCTTCGGTTCATAGACTCTAAAAAGGAAAAATATTTGTGGAAACCCAGCTGGCAATTTAGGGCCTCCCATTGTTTGAAATATTTAGTAATAAAATCCAGAATAGATGGTACAGGAAGACGTCTCTGAGGTGACATTTGGACCGAACCCTGAGTGATGAGGAGTCAACACATGGGAAAGTGAAGGGCCGGAATGATCCAGGCGAAGGCAACGGCAGGTGCACAACTTCTAGGGAAACGGGTCTGATGTTGTCAAAAGTGGCTTGAACAGGGTGAAGGAGGCAAGGTCAGAATAAAGGAGGGAGAGAGTGGTGGTCAAGAGGCCATCAGAGGCCAGAGCATTGGAACTCCCGTGTGGTGTGTGGGCCATCAGTCCTCACACCGTCTCCGCCTAGGCACAAGGGAAGGGGTTAAGAACTTACAGCATTTTGACATGTTGGCAGCCTCAAGGCATGTGATTAACAGTAACTCACTTTTGTTGTGTTTCGAAGAACACTTGGTCCACAATGGATGGGGTGGGGTGGTGAGGACTGGTTCTTCACCACACACATTTTAAGAAGCATCATCTAGAGTTTCGTATAGCAGAGTTCCCCGGGGAGGACTGGAACAAAGGCAGACGTTTCAGCAGAGAGAGCAAATAGGGTCCTGTTACGGCACCTGGGTGGCTCAGTCAGTTAAACATTTGCCTTTGGCTCAGGTCATGATCCCAAGGTCCTGGGATCGAGCCCTCCATCGGGCTCCTTGCTCAGTGGGGAGCCTGCTTCTCCCCTGCTGGCCCTTCTCCCTGCTTATGCACCTCTCTGTCTCTCTCTCTCCCTTCCTGTGTGTCAAATACATAAATAAAATCTTAAAAAACAAAACAAAACAGCGTCCTATTGCAGTAGTCAAGGGGAGTCCTGGATGTGGCCTGGGCTGGGGTCTGAGAGAGGAGATAGAAACATGGTATTGTAGGGGTGTTGGATGAGTTGGGGTGGCCATGCAGAAAAGAGAGGAATCGATGGTACCTTGGATTTTAGACTTGAGGAGCTAACACAGTATGCTCAATTGCTCCTTCACCGTCTTCGGTGTCCCTTCTCTCCTGCTCTGTCGAGGCTGTTCCGTGGAGAGTAGAGCAGCGGCTGCTGGTGACCCCAGTCGGCCGTCTTCCTTTCTCTCCCTTTCATCTCATTTCATTCTGTTGACTGATCCGCTCTCTCATCCGGACTCCCTTTTTGACATTTTCTTAATCTGTTATCTGTGCTCTCTTAGCTTTCCTTCCATTTCTTTCTTTCTTTTTTTTTTTTAAATACTTTATTTATTTGGGAGAGAGAGTGCACAAGCAGGGGGAGCTTTCTTTCTATTTCTAGCCATTCCTCTTTGCTTTCCCATCATAAATGCAGCCTGCCTGGACCAGTCAGCTACCCAGCGCTTTCCCCAAATGCACATTTCTGTAACTGGAACCATTGGCACCATTTCACATTTATCCAGTCTGGAGACTCGGTGTCATTTGTGACGCTCCAGGTCTGCACAAATCCGTCATCTGCCACTTCTTCCTGTACAAAAAAGTCCATTGCATCTCTCCTCGTTTCCATGCCACTACCTCCTTCTGGGGACAACCCATGTATCACTTATCTTGTTTTTTTAAAGATTTATTTATAGGAGAGAGCGAGTGAGCAAGAGTGAGCAGGTGAGCGACAAGCGGGGGTGGGTAGAAGAGAGGGAAAGAGAGAATCTCTAGCAGACTCCCTGAGGATCGGGGAGCCTGACACGAGGCTCCATCCCACAGCCCTGATATCATGACCTGAGCTGAAATCAAGAGTCGGATACTGAATCAACTGAGCCACCCAGATGCCCCTGTCTCCCTTACCTTTTGAGCCTCCCTGTAATGGCCCCTAACCATCCCCCCGCTCTCCAGTTAGTTGTGCATGTTTTTATGACTAATCCCTACGCTCAGCTGTGTCTTTTTCTCACTTTGTACATAGCAGGTTCCCAGTACATATTTTTGGAATTGCTAGACAAGGTGGAATTATGGCCTCTTGGAGGGAAATCGTGCTTCCCTGTCACTGTCTGTGTGGATGGTCACTGTCCCTTTTGTGCTGCCGGAGCAAGTTTTCTCTAAATTCCACTTGTTTTTCCACATTTGCTACGAAGGCTGTGGTTAACATTTCTGTAGGACGTACATTTAAGCCACGTATACTGGGTTCTCTCTGTCTGCCCATGAAGGATCTTAAATCACGTTGTTCACAAGACAGCAGTCTGTGAAAAGTATAAAAGCATATCCTTTATAAAAGGACAACGGACGAATGTTTTACCGCTGTCATTCTTATCCCTCTGGGTCTTTCTAGAGGAATGTGGGAGTTGGACAGCCCCCTTTGTCTGCCTTCATGAAGACGAAGCAGGGACAGCTGCAGCTAGCACGGCCGAGGGGCAGCACCTAAGTGGCGTCCCCGGCTTCCTGGGTTTATGGTGGAATTTGTGCGGCATTTGGGCCCAGTGTGTGCGGTGGTGAGACATCCAGGCGTGTTCAGGGATGAACGCACATTTTCTTTACCCTTTATGTTTAACTATAGGATATAATCACCTCAAACCATAATCAAAATTGAGATCGCTTGCAAAATTTCTCTCTCACTGAAAGAACTAGAAGCCTCGCGGATGTGGTGGGTCCTGTCAACCATCCAGACAACCAGTTCCCGGGCCTCCTGATAAAGGGGCATTGTTTGCTTGGAGTCTGTTGTGGCCTTCCTGCCTCTGTTAATGATTTAATTAACAACAGGAAGTAAATGGGATGGAAAAAAATTATAAAGTATGTCTGACATATTCTTACCCTTCATCCTCTAACAAAAATCCACAAGAGAGGATAATTTATCTGGGAAAAATGAGTTTATTAACAGGCGGTAGTATCCTCCCCTCAATGCATCTGGAATCCTCATCCAAGCCTGATCTCTTCCATCGTACAGTGCCCCTCAGATCACTTGGTCCTTTGTGACACTCATCGCCAACCCCGAGGAAACAGGAGGGCAGGCGACGGTGTGGGTCTTTTATCATGGAGCAAAAAGGAAATGGACCCACTTTCGGTTATTCCAGGGTTCCAGGCCCGACTCTTGTCTCATCAGCTGTTTGATATGACACACAAGAAATAGTGGCTTTAATTATGTAACACGTCATAAAATCTAAATTTTAGAACTCTTATTGTGGACATCGGGAATTATTTTGCTTTGGTTCGATTTTTTAAATTGGTGAGTTGAGTGTGTGTTCGGCTTTGTTAAATTCTGTTGTACAGCGTCACGAAAACCCTTTGACCCTTTGGGCTTTCTTTCATGGAGCCGTTCATTGAACTCAGCTGGTTGAACTGAATGTGTGAGAGAATGAATAAAAACCACCACCATCTTCACAATCCCACCCTTCACAGAGGCGTGAAGGACTTTTGCCCAAAGGCCATGGGTACAGGAGTTTGAAAAGGAAGTGTAGGCAAATTTGTAGACTGTGGGAAGGAACACAGAAAGTACTTGGCTGGCTACCACTGGAAGATGCTGCAAGGGAGGGTAGAGAGCCGCCACCTGGGGCGCCCGGGTGGCTCAGTTAAGTGTCTGCCTTCAGTCTGGGTCATGATCCCAGGGTCCTGGGAACACGTCCTGTCTTGGGCTCCCTGCTCAGTGACAAGTGTGCTTTTCCCTTTGCCCTCTCCCTCTGCCATCCCTCTCCACTGTGATTGCTTTTGCTCTCTCTCAAATAAATAAATAAAATCTTAAAAAAAAAAAATGCCATTGGTTGGCTGCTGGTTAAAACTCACTTCGGTGAAGTCCTCCATGGACACGCCCCACGCTCTTCAGTCCCCAGTCTGTGGCCCTGTGTCTTTGTTTCAGAGCCTAGTCTCCGTGCTCTTGGTACACATCTGTTTTCTAGCAGATGTCTGGTAGCCTGTGAGAAGTCCAGCTTTGTGTCTTTGACTTTTTTTTTTTTAAGATTTTATTTATTTATTTGACAGAGAAAGAGAGAGAACAGGTAGGCCAGAGAGGCAGGCAGAGGGAGAGGGGGAAGCAGGCTCCCTGCTGAGCAGAGAGCCTGATACGGGGCTCGATTCCAGGACCCTGAGATCATGACCTGAGTCGAAGGCAGAGGCTTAACCCACTGAGCCACCCAGGCGCCTCATGTCTTTGACTTTTGCACAGTGAGGTTTAAGCCTACTGTGTGACCGCAGTTGGCTCCTGCAGAGGGAGCCGGGGGTGCCTGATGGTATGCCGTGTGTGGAGAACTTGGGTCTTAGGAGAAGGCTCACGTGCAGATACTTATGTCCGATGTCTCTTCTCACTCGGTCTTCTCTCTCTCTGCGGGTGTCAACTGCCTTAAGCAGAATGTTCTACCACACACAGCCCGTCACACACTGTGTTGGATTCTGTGTGTTTGTTTTCTTTCCTCTCTGCTCCTTCATGCTGGGGGCTGCTGAGAGCAAGAGACCCTGTTTTATTCCCTTTGCAAGCCCGTCCTAACACAGGGCTCGTGCGAGGCCAGAGGTGCTCGGCGGTTGGCGGTCCACGGAAGTGGTGGCCGGGCGTCTCGGAGGTGATGTGCCCACGTCCACACGAATGCAGTGCTCCTCATTCTCTCACTTCATTTGGGCAAAGGGAAAAGTCTATGAACAAAGGGTGGGGCGGGCTGTGAATTCACACGGATTGTTTCCTCCTGTCCCCGGAGAAAAAAGCATCTTCAATCGAGCCCCACACTTCGTAACTCAGTTTAATAATGGGTATGTCTGTGCCCTGGGTTCTCTTGTTCTTAGAATTCCCTCCTCTGTTGAGGGAGTCTCCTCCCTGCTTCAGGGATGCAGTGCTTTCTGCTTCCTAGTGGGAAGGAGCTCCTTGGCAGGGCTCTCGGAGGCCCCGGGGGGGAAGTTGTGTGGTTTTGACGCCATGTGGGGGGGTCTGGGAGGTGGGGGACCGGCTCTATTGAAGCCATTTCAAGAAGCGGCTCCTTTCAGCGAGGGCAACAAGGAGTGTCTTGTTCTGTCCTCTCGAGGTTCTGTGAGGGGGCCGCAGTGTCAAAGGGAGGCCATTAGCATCCAGGCAGCATGCCACGGGAGTGAGAGGTTTCATCTGGACTTCTGGAAACTGGCTGCAGGGTCAGGCCGTCCCTGAAATGGGCCACCGGATGCCAGAAGTGGGCTGTGCTCAGGGCGGGACTCAAAGGGCCGCAGACGGGAGTCAGGGCCACGCAGAGGTGGGAGGCCAAGAGGAGGCCGCTGCCTCCGTGGTCGGCTGTGGTGCACAGGGATGCACATGGTCACCTTTCGTTTCTCTTGGTGAATGGGTCTTCCATCTGGCAAGTAGGACTTCGTTTTCAGTTGCCTTTGTGCTTTGGAAGTTCCGCATGAGCCCGAGTATAAAAATAGATCTTTTCCGACGAAGAGATGGTATCAAAGATGGAAGTGCTTGCGTGGGATCATTTTATTTTTATTATTTTTTTAAGATTTTATTTATTTATTTGACAGAGAGAGATCACAAGTAGGCAGAGAGGCAGGCAGAGAGAGAGGAAGGGAAGCAGGCTCCCTGCCGAGCAGAGTCTAATTCAGGACTCGATCCCAGGACCCTGGGACCACGACCTGAGCCGAAAGCAGAGGCTTAACCCATTGAGCCACCCAGGCGCCCTGTGCGTGGGATCATTTGAAAGGAGGTTGTGCTTTATAAAGTAATTGTTCTTCATAAAACCGCCCTGAAGCCCTTTGTGGCCTGTAGCAGGGTTTCAAAGAGCAAGAGGTACCATCAGTGTCTCCGTAAACTGCGCACGTCACTTACTCCTTGATGCACCTGTGTGACTGGGCCCTGGCCTCAGTTTCTTACAGGAGTCCGCCTTTCAGCACACTGCAGTTCCCACCCTCCCTGACTTCCTTCAGTGTTTGGTGAGCACCAGCTAGGGAGCACCGCCTTTTAGGCCCCGGACTCCCTGGCTTATATGCTGACTCTACCTCTTAGCTTTGTCTCCGGGAGCAAGTGCTTCTTAACCTTCCAGACCGGCTTCGTCCTTGGAACAACACAATGGAAATAATGATGTTACTATTTAATTTCCACGATTGTTGTAAAGATGAAATTCGATGGGACTTGCAAAATACAAAACAGTACTGTCGCTGGCACATAAGTGCTCCATAACGATTTGGAACGAGACCCAGTTCCTGCCCTTCTGAGGTTGATGGCCTAGAGGAGAAACAGATGAGTGAGGCCGTGGGGGGTGGTGCGTGATGGCTGACTGATTCCTTAGGTTAACAGCTGTTTTCAGGACTCGTTATGTACTGGGCAGTGTTCTGGAGATGAGGCAGTGGACTGAGCAGACAAGATGCCTGCGTTCACGAGGCTTACAGCTGGCTGGCAGTGGGATAGGGCTGTGCAGGGGAGAGACTGGGAGCAGGACCGACAGACTGGTTGAGGATGGAGGTTTGGGCTTCTGCATCTGAGGAGGCCACCTGGAGGAGGTGAGGCTTGCGTTTTCAGAACTGAGTGGACGTGCTGAACCAAAGTGGACGTGCTGTAGGATTCCATTTTCATAAAGCATAAGACAGGTGCAGCTAGTCTGTGGCGGTGGTTCCCTCTGTGGGCGGTTATTGATGGGGAAGGGACAGGTGTCGGGTGCACCTATGAAACCACCCAGGCATCTGTATACACTGAAGATTAGTGCAGGGTTTTATGTATGTTCTTTGTTGATGAGGAGTGAGCTGAATGGGTAGAAACAGGGGGAAGGTCCTACTTGAGAGCACGAAGGGCAGGGAGGAAAGGGTGTGGGACAGCGTGTGCCTCAGGCCAGCAAGCAGTCTGTCCCGTCCAGATGGAAAGATACCTGAGGGGCGGGGAAGGTGGTGTAACAGCAAGAAGCACCTTTAGGTACAGGCTGTTGCAGAAGAAAAAAAAATTTTTTCAAGCCCTGGGCATAAAGGCATCCCTTGCTAAGAAGGCCGAATGCAGAGTCAAAACTCACCTTGGTTTGGATCACTTGCCTCAGGACCTCCATGCAGCCTGCTCATCCTTTCAGTGGCCTTTTGGGGGATAATGTGAAATAACGGATGTCAAGTGCTTCATCCGCCATGTAGTATGGGCTTATTTCATTTTATTGTTTTAAGATTTTGAGAGAGAGCACAGAGTGAGGGGAGAGCAGAGGGAGAGGAAGAAGCAGAGTCCCCACTGAGCAGGGAGTCTGATGTAGACTCGATCCCAGGACCCTGGGATCATGACCTGAGCCGCATGTGCCCCTATAGTATGGGTTTGATCAGTGCTCCTGCTGCTGCTGCTTCTTTTTTTCTTTAAAGATTTTATGTATTTATTTTTTTTGACAGAGAGAGACATAGCGAGAGAGGGAACACAAGCAGGGGGAGTGGGAGAGGGACAAGCAGGCTTCCCACTGAACAGGGAGCCCTGATGTGGGGCTCGATCCCAGAACCCTGGTATCATGACCTGAGCCGAAGGCAGGGGCTTAATGGCTGAGCCACCCAGGCGTCCCTAATCCATGCTTAAGAGACTTTAAAGTCTGTGTGTGTGCGCGTGTGCATGCCTAATTTAATTAATTGCAATCTTGATACTTGACTTCCCAAATCAAAAACTGGGGATAACTGTATTATGGAATAATGCTTATCTGAGACTTCTGATCCTTCAGTTAAATAATTATTTTGTTTCATGTAATTATAGCTTATTAATATTTAAAAAGTCTCAGTTGTATTTTTCCTTAAAATTTTTTTTTTTTTGGCTCTGTTCATTAAGTCCTTTTAAGCATTTGGGAACAGTCTAAGAAAGTTCAAAGAATTTCTGTTTATTTCAGTAAGGCTCAAGTTTGGCAATCTCAGCCATAAGAGGAACTTTAAATATGTCTAGATTCACCTTTCTTGAAGTACTTTGAGTGTAGGGGGAGGAAGAGAGAATGGAGAGAGACTGACTTACTGGAATTTTTTTAAATGAAATTTATTGTTTAGAAATGTTGAGTCAGACGGAGTAGTCTAAATATCTTTATGTGATTATGTGTTGGTGTAATCCTCTCTTTATTAAATCTTAAACTGTCCTGTGAGAACTTCCACTTAATAAGTAGCCAGGTTCATTCAGAATCTTTTTAACGGCAATGACTAGCGTTCAGCCTAGATTCCCCGGATTATGTTTCTTAAGTAACTCACACCCCTTGTTCTAAAGGCCAGCCCTATAACTCTCCAGGGAATCTCCCGTTTTCTGGAACGGCTTTGCTTTCTCTGTCCCAGCACCTTGAGTCTCTCAGTTGTATATACCCTCTCTGTTTAGGAGTGAGCGAGCCCGCTGGATAACCGCCCTGGGACACAGCAGCGGGAAGCAGCCTCTGGACCGAACCTGTAAGTACCTGGAGGGCAGCCAGCTCTGGAACATGGAGGGGCTGTGCCCCCTGCTGGACGCTGGGTTGTTAATGGTTGACCACCACAATCCCTGCTCTGTGGTTCTTGTCCGAGCAGTAGTTCCTGTGGCCCTGCATCACAGAATCCTGTGATCCCTGCTTTGGAAGCCAGCGGATCTGAATTCAAATCCAAGGTGCAGTTCTTTGATTCAAATCCAAGATGCAGTTCTTTGTCATGTCAACGTGGCAAATTATTGCAAAACTTTCCTGAGCTTGTTTAATCTCCTGCGAGTCAGTTGCATTATTATATACAATACGGGGTTATCGTCAGGATTAAGTTAAAGAGCCTATGTTGAAAACCCTGCTTGTCCTGTAAAGCTCTTAGATTTTCAGCTCTTGTTAATGGACAAGAGTCTAATGTTTAAGCCTTCTCCATACGACAGTCTGAAGCTAAGCTGAAAGAAAATTACTTTACCATCCCTTTTGGCCTTATTTATTAAAGTGATACTATTAAGAAAATGCATTTCTTTCTTCTAGGGCAGTAGGAACGGATGCAGGAAAGGGCGGTGTCCTGTGCTTAATAGCGACTTAACTTTGATGTTAGGCATCTCTGGGTATTTCTAGCTGGAAGGTCAAATCAAAAGAACTAGAGCAGCAAAATTGGTTATCTTGGAGTGCTCAAAAACCATAGCTTTAAGCTTAGAGCCAAAACTAAAGTGATTGGTTTGAAAGTTGTCTAGAATAAAGTTTTCTATTATTAATAAATAACAAATTAAGAACTCAAGTCAGTCAGTCCCAAGTCACTGAAGTTATAATGTTTGCTTATGATTTAGCATTTTGGGGGAACTCTAAAATGTCCAACTTTTGCTTGGAGCTCCTTTTGTTTCTGAACATCTTTGGCAGCTTTCCTGTGCCGACCGGCTGGGGAGCCCCGTGGATGGAAGCCGGGGGAATGGATGTACTGCAGATGCTGGTGTCAGTTGCATGGCCTTGGCACGTTAATCTGTCTGGCCTCAGTTTCCCCTTATGCACAATGGGTGTTATCTGCTCTATTGTGTGTAGCTTGTCCTGGCTCTATTTGAGGGAATTTGTGCATCACAAAAGGCCTCTCACGATCCAGAGTGTCTAAAGTTCTAAGGCTCTTAGCCAAGTAAGTTCCTGGACAGTTTCTGTTTGGTAGACGCTTAACTTGTTTCTGCCAGCGCCGGCCTTGAATTGCACAGAAAGACTGAGTAAACGTACAGTATCGATTTGTACCTGTCTGGTTCTCCTCTGCTCAGCGTGTCCCCCGTTTCCCTCGCAGCACTGACCCAGGTGGAAATCATTAGATCGTTCACTGCCAAGCAGCCAGATGAACTCTCCCTGCAGGTGGCAGATGTGGCTCTCATCTATCAGCGGGTCAGCGACGGTGAGTGGAGGTTCTTACGGGCACACCCCACGCAGCTCTTGGGGTGCCAAAGAAGAGAGGAGTCTGGTTTTGTTTCTAACGCTCACATTCCATATCCCTTTGGTTTTCTCAATGCACCTGCCTTTCCTCTATCAACACTATTGCTTTTCATGTTTTCGAATAGGAATGCAGTCACATGGTGTATGATTGAAAAGCAACCTTGAATGGTCGTCCTTCCTTCCTAGCCCCCAGTGACTTAAGTGCTCATCTCCAGAGGTTCTTCCTTCCTCACTTAAAAAAAAAAAAAAATCAGTTTCCTGCTGCCCCCATCTATGTGTAGCGTCCCCTTCCTCAGCTCAGCCCAACTCCTGGGCTCTTATGCTCCCTTTGGGGCCACTGGTGGTGTCCCACCTCCGGTAAGTCATTCATTCCTTCTTGAGGCACTTCCCTCTGTTGCCTTCTCTGCTCGCCTTCTGTCCTCAGTCACGCACGAGCCAGGGTAAGCTGTAGCCGCTGAAGTTCGCTCACGTCCTCCCCGAGCCGGGCAGGGTTCCGGTTCCCCCAGAGCCCCGTCGCTTCATGGGGACTCTGCTCTCATTTGCAGGCTGGTATGAGGGGGAACGGCTGCGAGATGGAGAGAGGGGCTGGTTTCCTATGGAATGTGCCAAGGAGATAACCTGCCAGGCTACAATTGACAAGAACGTGGAGAGAATGGGACGCTTGCTAGGACTGGAAACCAACGTGTAGCCTCCTCGACGGCCTTCCACGAGCGTGAGATTTGCACTACATCCCGGCCGGCTGGTTGGTTCTGGGCCGGCTTTGTTGTTCATTTTAACGCAGCCTGTTTCATTAGAAGAATGGAAACACTTGCCTTTACGCTTGCCAGGTGGTTCTGCTCTCTCGGGAGAACAGCTACCAGATACAGTGAGTTTGCAAGTCTCAGTGTGAGCACGCTGTCCACGTGCAGCCTTCTCGAGGCCCGCAGATAGAGGGGAGTCTGCTGCGGGGGCCAGGAGGCTGAAGCTCCAGCCGGGCTCACCCTTTTCTGGCCTGGAAAATGGATATTGGAGGCTGTGCCCTGGTTTTCTTTTTCCTCTTTCACCAAGAATGTTACTGTCCCTCCTTTTAACCTCTCCTTTGTATGGTTCTCCCGGTCTTAGCAAGGGTCTGTGTGTTTAAGGAATGCCCAGTTTTGTAAATATTTTTTTCTGCCTCTTTTATTTTAGATCTGATTCTAATGCTAAGAGCATTTCACAAGGAACTTGTAGAGCTCAAAAGGTGAGCTGTTGAGTTTTTCTAAACCTCTTCCCGGGAAAAGGGAAACTGACACTTGAATTTTTGCCACCTCTTTCCTCATTGGGAGAGAAGCTTACTTTAGAGATTTTCTTTTTAAATCGATCTTACCCAGTATTGGTCTCCGATAAGTAGAGCCTAATGAAACCCTACTCAGGCTACTCAAATAAGAATTTAGATGGTTCGCATGAGTGAAAAAATGCTGAATATAGGAGAGGGTCCTACTTTTTTTTTTTGGAATGTTCCCAAATGAGCTGATAAACTGACATGAGGCTGCTTTGCCTTTAATAATTTTGCCTTTTATAATTTCTTTAATAAAGATTTTGACTGTTCCTACTCCTGTTTCTAAACAGGAAATTGGCCAAAACACAATCTCAAGGTAAAATTAGACCCTACCAAGGAATCAAGATGCCAACACGGCATCTAACTGAAACATTACATTTTGGTCTTAACGGGAATCCATTTTATATGCACTAAAGGTCTTGCTTGCTGGATTTGGAGGATCTCTCCACCATGGGTGTCTGCAGAACTTTTATTTCTTCCGTCTCCTGCTGGTGCAAGGAGAGAGGATTTTAATAGTTCGTTTCATAGAGAGGGAATGAGGGTTTGGAAGATGGAGGGGGCAAGGTGGTTTTTATTGGCAGGTAGGTTCCTCTCCATTCCATTTTCTTCTACAGAGCGATAAACCCTGGCAAAGGGTGCATTATTCAAGAACTCAGATCTGTGACACATTCCACCCATTACCCGCCAACCAGGTACCCAAATCATGAGCGAAGTGGGTAAAGCAGAAGCTCAGGGTGGGAGCTATGTATGCTTGCCTCACACACCCTGTCCTGCCAGCTCAGCTGTGAGCCACTCCAGTGCACCTGGGGCCTTCTCGTCCCTGGATCCGTCTCCTTGACTTATGCAGACATTTCTGGGTGTCAGAGACAGGCAATCCCCTGAGGGCCTTGAGGTCTGGGCCAGTCAATGAAGAGCAGTGGACACAGCAGATTTCTCCAGGTTGGTATAACAAGGAGTCGATCTCTTCTTTCATGTCACAGACCTTTTAGAGGAGAGGTTAAGAAATTGTACTCTAATCTCATGTGATGTTTGCATTTAAGAAGGCAAATGTTTTGCTTGCAAAGGGATCATTTTGTTATTTTTGCTAATATCCATTTGAAGCTAAAAACAACCGTAGGAATCCTGTGAATTAATTTATAAGTAGAGATGTTAAACGGACTTGGAAATACAGGTGTTTTATAAATCAAAGCCTCATCCAGCAAGCAGGTGAGTACTGTTACTGGGTCTTGTTGTTACACAGCGGGTGTGTAACACACCCAGTTTCATTTCCACCATGAACTGTCATTTTCATAGGACAGTACTGTTTTCCAGCCTAGTTCAGTTTCTACGAATAACTTCTCAGAACTGTACAACGTCTTCATTCAGTGACCTGGGGAGAACAAACACACTCATTTTTGTCCCAACGAATCGATACTGCTTGTATACTTTTGGTGCAGTGAGTTTATAAAGATTTTGTATATACTTGTTCTTTTGTATTTGTGTGCTTTAATTCACTATAGCATGTATTCATTTATATAATTTGCTAAATGTTTGGTCAACTCAGGAGTTCTACTCAGAAGGTTATCTACAGCTAACATAAAAGGGCACTGATCTTGTCAGGTACATGTTGCCATCAGCTGCCTTAGAAGGCTGGAGCATTTTTAAGAGCTGGGCCCTGATGTTTCTTCTAGTTTCCACAAAACTGCACAACAGAGTAACTTAAGTAGTCGGTGGTTCCCTTGACGCTAGCTCTTACTCATTTTGGCATCCTAGTATCTGAACCTTTGTGCTTGTGAAATCTCACCACCTTGTGAATCTTGGTGGAAGGCAAGAAAAGACTGACTCCTGTGTTAGTTTTCTTTTACTGCATAACAATGACCACAAACTTAATGGCTGAAACCAACATCCATTCATCATCTCACGGTTCCATGGTAAGAAGGCCGACATGGCATGGCGGGTTCTCTACTTAAGAGTTTCGGTCTCAGAAGGCAGACACTGACACCAAAGTGCTAGCCGGCTGCTCGCTCAGCCAGAACGTGCTATTACCTTCTTTCATGCTCACACCTGTTGTTGGCAGAATTCAGTTCCGTGTGGTTGTGGGACCCAGGTCCCTGCTTCGTTGTTGGCTGCCAGGAGTGTGGGAAGCTCCCAGCTTCTTGAACCTGTTCATATTCCTCACCATGGGTTCCTTCATCTTCAAGGCCCCCGTGGCATGTTGAATCTTCCTCATTCTCACACTTGGAATCTGACTTCATCTTATACTACCAGCTAGAGAAAACTCTGCTTTTAAGGAACTCATGTAATTACATTAGGCCTACAGGATAATCACCCTTACGATTAATTCAAAATCCACTGATTTGTGATCTTAGTTACACAAAATTCCTTTACTGTGCAATGTAACATAATCACAGGTGTGACACAGGGCCAGGCGGGTGGCACGGCGATAATGGGGATCATCTTTTAAGTTCTGCCTTTAATACTACTGTAAACCTTAAAACGCTAGATACTTAGTTTCCTTTTATCTTGTATTTATGAAAATACAGCCATGAGGTTGGAAACACCAATCAAAACCTTCTTTGTTGGAGTTCTACTCAAGTTAGTGATGGAAAAGGAAGGAGATGTACCTTCTCTGGAACTAGCAAGATACATTCCCCTTTGCCGCTACACTCTCCCTGGGCTTTAGAAAGCTGCAGAGACGGAGCTGCCTGAGGGGACATGAGTGCAAAATACTGCAGGGCAGAGCTCAGTGCCTCAGGTGCTCACTCTTGTGGACTGAATCCCCAAAGGGCTTACTTTGGAGTGAGGATATGAACTTGGAGGACCTCAAGCTTTGCTCCCTGAGCTTCTCGCACACTAAGGACCAGACAAAAGTTAGTTAAACCTTATTGTGAAGGAAGCTAGCATTATCTTAGTTCTATTTCCAAAAACAAATTCTCAAGAGGTTCGGCAAATTAGCAAACACTTCGAGACATAGCCATCCGTGATACAGAAGAAACAGATACTTACAGGGACTAGATATTGAAATCATTAGATATATCAAACAATTATTACTATCATTTTTAGAGAGAGAAAGCCAAACTTTAAAATGCAATATAGTACAGGGCGCCTGGGTGGCTCAGTGGGTTAAAGCCTCTGCCTTCGGCTCAGGTCATGATCTCTGTGTCCTAGGATAGGGAGCCTGCTCCCCACCCCCACTGCCTGCCTCTCCGTCTACTTGTGAACTCTGTCAAATAAATAAAGTCTTAAAAAAAATAAAATGCAATATAGTATTAACAACTCTAAGCAACAGAGGAAAACAAACCAAAAACTGAAACAACACCAGGAATTCTAGAACTAGGCTGAACAGATAAGATAGCTGGTGAACTGGAAGAGAGGCTGGAAGAGCCCACAGGGAAGCGTGTAGAACAGAGACAGAATGCAAAGATTCAGTTGGAGTTCCACAGGAGAGAGGAGAGAGGAGCACTGGCAAGGGGACCTTTGTAACCTGTTCTGAGTGGTCGCCAGATGCAGGCTGTCCCCGGGGAGAGGAAATGGCCTTGGGTAAAGTGGCTCTTTCCAGCTGAGGACAGTTCCTGCAGAGCGCTGACAAGTGAAGGCCATCATGTGACAGCACTTGTAGCAGCTAAGGGACTCGTCCTTCAATCCTGAGGGAGGATCTGGGCAGAACATCACAATATTCAATACATAGAGCTATTGTCAATATTTGACAAAATAGTCTTGAAGATAAAAGGTATGACCAGGGATAGAGAGAGCTTTAGATAATGATGGAAGGTTTATTGAACCAGCAAGACATAACGATTCCATATATTCCTCCCAAGATTATGGTCTCAATAGATATAGATATATATCTATATATAGATAGATATAGATATAAATAAAAAATAGATATAAAACAAAATTTGGGAGAAATAGAAGAAATCCAAAATCATAGCATATGACACTTAAACTCTTATTTGCTACATAAAAGTATAATAGATAAAAATCAAGGAAAGTGTGGAAGATCTGAACAATTTAACTTAATAGGCATATTCAGGAAATTGCAACAATTTAAACATGTATGTTCAAGAACACACAATATTAAAACATTTGACCATTTCCTGGGTCATAAATTTTAAATTTATGATTTAAATGTGGTCAGATTTTAAAGGACTGAAATTACACAGATTTCTAGGACTATATTTAGGTTAGAAATCAGTAACAAAAATAACCACTTACTTGAAAGCTTAGACCTAAATGTAAAAATATAAAGCTATAGAACTCCTAGAAGGTAACACAAAATCTAGGTGACCTTGGGTTTGGTTATGACTTTTTTGACAACACCGAAAGCAATGTATATGAAAGAAAAAGAAAATGATAAATTGAACTTTGTTAAAATTAAAAAGAATGAAAAGATAATCCACAGAGCCAGGAGGAAATCTTGCAAAACAAATAAAGGTTGGCATCCAAAATATAAAAGGACTCAACTCTCAACGATTAGAGAACAATTTAGCTAGGGGCGTCTGGCTAGCTCAGTGGGTGGAGCATGAGATTCTTGGTCTTGGGGTTCTGGGTTTGAGCCCCAGGTTGGGTGTAACTCAATTAAAAAATGGGTTCTTTGAAAAGATGAATACAACTGATACACCTTTTAGCAAAACTAAATAAAAAGACTAATTACCAGTGTCAACAATGAAAGAGAGGTGGGGCGCCTCAGTGACTCAGTTGGTTAAGCGGCTGCCTCCGGGCTCAGGTCATGATCCCAGGGTCCTAGGATTGAGTCCAGCATCGGGCTCCCTGCTCAGCGGAAGAGCCTGCTTTTCTCTCTCCCTCTGCCTGCTGTTTCCCCTACTTATATGCTGTCTCTGTCAAATAAATTAAAAAAAAAAAAAAAAAAAAGAATGAAAGAGAGGCTATCATTAGATTCCTTAGACATTAAAAGGATAAGGAGATATTTAAGTAACTCGAGACTCCTAAATTCAACAACTTCGATAAAATGGGCCAATTCAAGGAAAACCACAAACTATCAAAGCTCTAAATAATTCCATAACTAATAGATTGAATTTGTCTAAAAACTTAGACAAAGGAATTAACAAGGAATTAACACCAATTCTATACACCTCATCTAGAACTTGAAGAGGACTAATAACTTCCCAACTCATTTTATGAGGCCAGAATTACCCCCACAAAAAGGAAACTATAGATTAGTTTATATCATTATAGAAATAAAAACAAATTAAAACCACAATGATCTATGAACTCACTGAAGGCCAATATTAAAAAACACCAAATTAACAACTAAAAGTATGAAGTCCTGGAAAGGATCTGAAACACACGGAAGCCCCCCTCTATTGCTGGCAGGAATGTAAAATAGCACACCCAGTGTGCTGGAAATCAGTTTGGCAGTCTCTTATAAAGTTAAACACACTTACCATGATATAATGATCTTAATTGTGGGTATCTTCCCAAAAGAAATGAAAAGCTTTATCTACACACAGACTCATATACACACATTCATAGCAGCTTTATTTAATAAAAAAAAAACTGAAAATAACTCAAAGGTCCATCAATTAGTCAATGAATAAACAAACTATGGTATAACCATACAAGGCAATACAACTAAATGATACAAAAGCAACTAATTACCAATACATGCAACAACATGAATACCTCAGAAGTGTTAAGTAAAAGAAAATAGAGACAAAAGACTAAATGTGATTTTCCATTTATTGGGAATTCTAGAAAAGGCAAAACAAGTGACAAAAAGCAGATCTATGGTTGCCAATGGGTAGAAGTAGAAGCAGGGGATTGGTTGCAAAGGGGAACAAGGGAAATTCAGGAGATGGGAATGTTCTAGATCAAGACTGTGATGGTAGCAATTACAGGACTTTATACATTTGACAAAATTCACTGAATTATACACTTAAATTGGCAAATTTTATTATATATAAAATAATACCTTGAAGCTTAAAAAAAGCATGGAAATACATCAAAATATAACAGTGGTTAGCATGCTTTTCTTTGTTCAATTCTCAAATATTCTACAATGAGGGTATATTGTTTAAAAACCAGAATAAAAAGGTCATTTAAAAATAATTAGCATATTATATGATTATACCACATGATCCTGACAATTACTTAAAAAATAGAAACTCAGCGAAGAGTGGAAAGAAATTTACAATTTACTTTGGGTAAGGGGGATACTAAAATTCCTTCTAAAGCTTTCCAATAATCTCTACCTTTGTTTCACAACTACATTAAGAACAGAAAATTACTTGTAATAGGTATAAATGTACCTAGAGCTTTTGCTCAGGTTAATGAATGAGGAAGCAATACATGTACTCACTTTTCAAAGACACTTTCTAAAAGATTATTCAGTGGCTTCTTTTTCCCTCTTAGTTTCTGCTTCAGGGATTTTTTTTAAGAGTTAGTCTAGGTATCACTAAGACTGGCGAGGCAAACGATTTTTCTTTTTAATGTCTTACTCCTTAAAACTGCTAAAAAACATAGTTCTTAGGCCTGGAATAAATTTTCCACTCAGTAATATACTACTCTGTAAACAAAAGAAACAACACAAATAGCACCTTCAATCAAGATTTCCATCCTGATCAGCTGTACAGGAGACAGAAATTGGGGGTGACAGTGACTGCTTTAACCTCTTTCAATAGCTCATCTACTTAAACAATCCTTCAGGAACAATTTCCTCATTCTTATGAAGATTAAATACTGGTTTGGGAACATGGAACAAATGAACTAATAATCCTCCCTCCTTTTTATTAACAGATTCTTTAAATGCTATCTTCCAAGACCAGTTTGGCCTACTGTGAATTTAAACTGGAGAGTAAAGGCAAGAAAACACAGACACAAACATAAACACCCTTACAAACAGACCCTAATGTTCATCTTAAGTTTAAGAACAAGACCACAATACCATATGACTCAATATAAGAATTCAGTTAAGAGATCACTTTTGGGAGACTAGCCGAAAGAATGGACTTAGGACACACAGTACATTCAAAACCTTTAGAAGGCAACAGGCTGATATCATACATTCACAGAAATGGGAGCAGTACCTGAACCAGTGGTGCTAAACACATCATCACAGCACTATCAATAAATCCCAAACATTGTTTGATACTCTTCCTTTGGTTTCTCTGCATTTATTGGAAGGCACAAGAAAATGTGTATTTTTAAGGATGCAGCAGATGTTCTTCCTACATTTCTTTTGCAGTATGTTCAGGACTACTACTCTTACACCTTTTGTCATACATGTGGGTCAAACTTAGATCACAAAAGAAATGAAAGAAACAGGACTCAGCAAACACTGATGCAAACTATGTATTTCAGTTAATATGCTTTCTGCCAAGTTATATGAAATACACTACCCGAAAGTGGCTAATAAAGGAGGATTTATTTTATCAAAATAAGTCCACGTGCAAGGCAGGTCTCAAATTGGATAATTTAGCAGCTCACCAGCATTATCATGGACTCTGGTGAATTACATCTCCCCACTGAACCAACGTCATTATCCTCTGCAATGCTAAAATGGCTACAGTAGTGCCAGATTCATACAAGACAATGTCCAAAGGAGAAAACTTCTCCTCCAAGTCTACTAGTGAAGAAAATCTTTCTCAGATGTCCCCTTGCAGATCTTGTCAGTTGCAACTGACAACACAGGTTCATACGCTGATGACTCATGTTACTTGTAAGAAGAGAAAGACCATATACGATTGGCTTAGAACAATCCGATCTACCCTTGGGGAAGAGTCCAATATCCCTGGGCACCAGGCTACACAGAGGGGAAACCCTTGAACAATCAAGCAAATGGGGAGGGCCAAATGGCTGTTGGGATAGCAACCAACAATATTTGTCAGTCCGCTGAAAACACTAGCCTATCACTCACTAGCCCTAAAAATCACACGAGCTTCCATTGTCTGAGAGGGTAAAACAGGACTGAGAACATGGAAATGAGTGTAACGTAACAGATTGTTAAAAAAGAATAAAATTCAGGGACAAATAAAAACTAAGATTTAGTGAGTACATTCTGTGTGTCAGAAACTAGGCTATGCTCTTTAAATGTATCAAGATATTTAATCCTCACAATTGTTACCTGTATTTTATAGATAAATAAAAAACAGAGAAGCCAATAAGTACCTTGCCCAAGGGAGCTGGTAAGTCACAGCTGAAGTCTGAACTTAAGTGACCAAGTCTAGATTCACTTTCTCAATTGCTACATTATGCTAATGTAAAAGGGGTACAAATATATTCCAAAAAGATTTAAAAAAACCAAGTAAGCCAAACAACAGAGATGTAGAAACCAAGCCAAAATTTAGCTGAGATTTATACACTGTACATTTTATTAAATACTGGGCTTTATTACAACAAATTAATTCTGAGAGAAGTTTCCTTTAAAAATGTGGTTGTGTTCAAATTCTTGACACTGCTTCTTGCCATTCTTTTTCCTGTTTCCATACTCAGTCACTACAGGCAGAAAGATTAACTTCTCATAACAGAACAAAGGAATTTCTCAAGTGGTACAACTCAATATATAGCAGAATAGTCCTCCCAAAGTGTGGCCATGACCACAACAGAATATATGATCAGAGAACATATTGCTTTTTATGGTACATTTATAATAGCTACAGATAACACTGTTAAATCATGCACATTACGTCTTTACTACCCACTAAAGGTTTCTACTTTACATATGGAAATTATTCATGTCCCATGGTTTGGCATCTAGCCAAAAATTAAACTATGATGGAAAATGGCTATCAAATTTTCAGACCACCACAGAAAAGTTGTCAGCTGTAATATCCATCCTGGAATCGTGGCGGTAAGTTTCTGGGACTTGCTTTTTCCTGTGTTTTGATCAAGTCTATGATAGCTGACAGGACAGCACAGTCTCTGGATTTAGTATCTTTCCAATCTACAGGATGAGGACTTTCGATCTTCTCTTGCAGAAGGATATCTAGCTCCTTTCTTAATTCCTAAGGTTGGAAAAATCACATATGTTCAACAAAGGCAGATAGACTATTAAACTATGTAATACATAAAAGTGACTTTAGCTGTTACAAGCAAATTTCATAAGCTATTATATAAAAAACAAATATTTAGTGAACTACTAACTAAAGTATGGTTATGAGTACCCAACTGAAGTACAGTAAAGTTAAAAAATTCAAACTTCAATCACTGAGCCATTTAGGATGGCTGATTCTTAAGTACCTGAAAAAACAATCTGGAGAAACTATGCATAAATTTCTCAACACTGTTTGCTCTGCTGAAATAGAGCAAGAAATGTTTAATATAACATACATAACAGTTGGTACAAAAACCAAAGACCACGTGCTAACTCCCATGTAGATTCAGATAATCATGTAAAGTCAGTCACCTTAACAAGATGGGCAATTCTTGCTGGAGACTGAAAGACAATCCATTCATCTACAGCAATAGTTTCCTGATCATTATCCTTCTGGATGGAAATATCACCTCCAAAGAATAAGAGACAGTATGGGGAAACTTCTGTACAGTCATATAAGTAAATCTGTAATAAGAATTAAAACAAATTAATATATTCACTAGTCTAAAAGGATTTCCACATTAATTCGCTACCACCAGTATTGATCTATTAATGTTTTCCTTCTAAATTAGGTATTATCCTGCTAGTGTCAACTACAGAAACTAATTTTAAAGATACACCATTTTAATTTATTTATTTTTAAAAAAGATTTTATTTATCTGGGAGAGATGGAGTGAGCAAAAGCAGGGGCAGTGGCAGAGGAAAAGGGAAAAGCAGACTCCTTGCTGAACAGAGATCCTGGGATCATGACCTTAAGCTGAAGGCAGACACCTAATCGACTGAGCCACCTAGGCGCACTGAAGATACACCCATTTTCAACTGGCCAGTCTTCATTAATTCAGAGAACACAGGAGTTTTTATATTTTTGTTTCGATTCAAACAATAGCACTATACTTTAAACAAAATATTTTCTGAGTGACAAAATGAAAGCACTAATGTATCTGAAATTATTATTTTTTTAAATTATTTATTTATTTATTTGACAGAGAGAGAGACACAGTGAGAGAGGGAACACAAGCAGGTGTGGGAGTGCGACAGGGAGAAGCAGGCTTCCTGCTGGGCAGAGCGCTCGATGTGGGGCTCAATCCTAGGACCCTGGGATCATGACCTGAGCTGAAGGCAGAGGCTTAACTGACTGAGCCACCCAGGTGCCCTGAAATTATTTTTATCTACACATAAGTAGAATTTCACTCAATGTTCTGACCAGTACTTATATCTATATTGGTATGTCCACAAAATTCTCTGTATGGTGTAAACTCCTGTATACCCTAAAATGCCAGTACTTCTTGAAAGCGGGCTCTGAAGGAAAACTACGTGAATCAATTAACTGTCCAAAGTAATTAAAATACAAAGATCCATCATGACAGATACGTTGCACATTAAAAGTATAGATTTGCTTAAAGAACTTGTAATTCATGTCAGAAAAAAATATTTCAGAATTTTATGTTTAACTGTGAAAAGTACATAAGAGTAAAAATACATCAAGACTGATGTTCAGCTCCATAATTATTTTAAATATTCACTTACACTACTTGTTCTCATCTTCAGATGATAGATAAGCCAGTTGTAGTGAAATTCTGTTTGCTCCACATTAACAGATTTAGGATGAATAGCAACTAGTCCATCAGTTTTTGTGTAAACTTTGACCCTTTAAAAAAGTTAAAATGTAGTTTGTCAACAAAAACAATAATAATAATTCTGGGAGATTCCAAACCAATCCCAGAATCCAAAAAGAAAAAAATCTGAGGCCAGATTATTTTTGTAATATAAATTTACAAATCTATATTTGAGAACAAAACAATTTATCTCAATTGGAAAGAGCTTTTAGTTAACATAATTCAGCAGGGACATGTTTGATAGTTTATCTTTAAATAGTCAACGGTAATTACTTGTATTAAATGACAGCATAAAAACTGGTAATCCTCCCTATTTGTTTTTAAGAGCATCAAGAATCACGGTCATGAATCATTATTCAGAATAAAATCAAATTATTTGTCCTCACCACAGTCTATTTAACCAATCCCACCCTAAAGCCCTACATCACTACAGCAGTGGGGGCTGGTGAACTCTTTGCACAGGAACACAGAGTTAATATTTTAGGCTCTGTGGGCGCTATGAGTTCTGTCACAGCCCCACAACTCTGCTGACGTAGCAGGAAAGGACATGGACAACATATAAACAAATAGGTGTGGCTGTGTTCCAGTAAGAGTTTATTTACAGAAAGGACATTTTGGCCAAGCATGCTGAAATTTGCTGAACCCTGGACTAGACCAAAATAGAGCACCGATACAAACAGAACTACATTTTTTCTGTAAATTCTTCCTCGGATGGCAGAGAGATACATATTATGTATTTCAGAGTCTCTCTGTGAAGCTTCCTGTAAAGTCAGGAAGAGATAGGAAAAGAAATCTGACGAAGTATTGGTATCGAAAAAGTACCTGGATCACTTAAAATGAGGATAATCCAGCCACAATGATTAAAACTCATGTAACCCATAATTTCGTATGTTCAATACGGTTTCTCAACCTCTGCATTTTTGACATAGTAGACTGAGTAATCTTTGTTGTGGGTGCTGTCCTGGATATTAAAGGTTTAATAGATCCCTGGCCTCTAATCCACTAGATGCTAATAGTACTGCCCCAGGTCTAACCACCACAAATGTCTCCAGACACAGCCAAATAAAATGTCTCTTGGCAAGCAGAGTCATCCCCACTGAGAAACACTGCCCTAAAACAACGTCTGCACATCGTCTACCTGAAATCTAGTACTCTGTCGTCTTTATAGTCACAGGGTATCTAAATTTTTTCATTTAATGTCAGAATTATTTTGTTACTACACAGTTTTATAAGCCTATGAGCTTAAATGTCATTATATTATTAAATAATCTCCTCACTAGTATGGACATCTATGTTCTTTACAATATAGCTTTTAAAACACACGTGGAATTACTTCCCTAGGACATGGTGCTCAAGTTAATACATTTACCTGTGAATCCACTGAGCCACTATTTTCATGTCTTGACAACTGACTCTAATCTAGTGTGCCTTCTAAAAGGGTGGTTACTAATTCACATACTACTAGTCATTTGAGACTTTTAGTTTCTCCATTTCCTCACTAGAATGAACTCATTTGGTACGCAGAAAATGTGCCTCACAATCTGCAATTACTACTGAAGCTGATTATTTGTAAATATATATATTTAAAAGTTATACCTTATTTTTCAAAAGAGATAGATCATCACAATTTTCATCAAAGAGGTAAATCACAAAATTATGTGTCTTAGAAGAAGAAAAGAAATCCTAAAAAAATCTTCTCTAAGTAATATCCATCCACCATTGATTTTTAATAACTGGCTTAGTTTCCTAATATTTACTCTAGTATTGTATTTTATTAACATGCTTTGTGAATAATAGCTGATGCCAGATATGTGCTGTGAGGGAAAGCGATGCACATGTCAAACGACTGCCTTCATTAAGTGAGCAAAAGGAAAGAAGAATATGGTCCAGATATAAATAAATTTACAATATAAACTCTGCATTAAGAGGATTTCAAAAGCTTAAGGAGAGAATTAAGTAATTCATAATAATCTTCAATGCTTACATTTTCCTTTTTTTACCCAAATTTAGTCGGATTTTAGCAACTTTGGGATATAAACCAGCACAGATGACAGCTTTAATTATCTTCTCATTATCTATTGGGAGTAGGAAGACAGAGGGGAAAAAAAAGTAAAATACAGATATAACAAACAATGGCAGCAAGCTGATTTTTACACTGTATTTTCTGCTTTACCTGAATTTATATTAGATTTTGGATCTTTAGGATTTCTACTGCTTACAAATCCCGCTCCAAGAAGATGCTCAGCAAACTGTCCTTTCATGTTATGCAGCATCTAGGGAGCAATGGTAACAAACAGAACTAGAATACCTTTCACAAGGGCTTACAGGAGCTGTAAAGTATGTACTCACTGATACTGTAAGTTTTCCATGCTTTATAAAACACTGGCAAAAATGTGATGTTTTTAGAGCAGAGGTTGCAAAAACCTGTTTTTGTTAATGAAGTTTTTTTTTTTTTTTTTTGGAACAGTCACGCTCCCTCATCTATTATCTATGGCCACTTTTACACTTACAAAGGCAGAAGTGAGAGACCATTTGGCCTGTAAGCCTAAAATGTCTAGTGTCTAATTTTTTTTTTACAGAAAAGGTTTGCCTGCTACAGGGAATAACCACTAACGTTTAAGTACTGCTCCATTTTGCAAAAAAGATTCACTAATTTAATTTTGAAAGTTATTCTCCATCCTATATTTTGAAAAAAAATTCAGAAAATTAAATAAAATAACCAACATCCACATTTCTACTACTGAGAATTAACTGCTGTTACATACTGGCAAGAAGACTTTAAGGTCTGGTTTTTTGTTTTGTTTTGAAGAATCATAATTTGAATACAAATGATGCATGGCTCACTATAAAGCACACAAGTAATACAGAAAAATACAAATGAAGAAATTTCCCTAAAGTCGGTACTGTCAAAGTAACCATTAACTTAGGTAAATAATACTGTAGACACTTATCCATGTATACTGACAGAAGAATTGGACAGAAAAGCTATACTACCAATGGGATAACAGTATAAAAACTGTTTTAACAAAAGTATTAAAATTAATTTTAGTTCAATTTTTTGGGGTTGCTGAGTAATTTTATTTCAATTTAAGAAGAAAGTTAAATAGAAATGTAAGCTGATGAATCCTAAATTTTCACAACCATGAGATAATGAAGGATCCCTACAAACTTAAAATAAGACATTATGATGGGGTGCCTGGGTGGCTCAGATTAAGCCTCTGCCTTCAGGTCAGGTCATGATCCCAGGGTCCTGGGATCGAGTCCCACATCAGGTTCTCTGCTTGGCAGGGAGTGTGCTTCTCCGTCTGCCTGCTGCTCTGCCTGCTTGTCTCCTCTCTCTCTCTCACTCTTGTCCTATCTCAAATAAATGAATAAAAGCCTTTAAAAAAAAATGAGATTTTATGAAACAAAGTTGGTCTTACTTAATTGTATGCCCCTTTTATGAACTGTGAGACTTAAGCTTCCCTAATTTTTCTTACACTGACTCTCTAGACCACCTCCTGGTTTTTTATTAACATTACTTTATATTGTTCAAGATAATAACCTTTATATTCTATTTTGTACCTATAATTCCAATACTGTTTTGCAACTGTTCTGTATGTAAACAATATCACTGCACATGACCCACTGACTTAGCATGTACTCTCCATTCCTGAGACTCTTTTTGATTTATCTCTTAATAGACAGCATTTTACTGTCAGTGAGTTTTTCAAGAACAGTTCATGGATGTAGTATTTCAAGTGCTTTCTTGACTACCTGTCCTGTCTTTATAGTTGAATTAATATGCTGACTGGATATAATATTCTTTACACTTAGATTCAGCATTGTTCATACCTGTAGTTCATGCTATTTTTTTTCTATTTCAGGGAAATGCTCTTGCACATATCTCTGAATAGATATTCATAATTACACTTGAATTTCCTATGGAGAGACATCTATTGTCTTCATGATGGATCAGTCCTGTCTTGTCTACAAGCTTTTTACTTACTGCTTTAAATTTTTCCTTTTGCAGCTAAACCTAAAAACTGATCATCCAGAGCCTTTCTTTAAAGGGACTTCCACTTTGTTCCTTGTGATTCTTTTGGTCATGATGTCTTCTTAGGTCTTATCTTTGTTTTACTGAATCCATATTCTTAAATTGTTCCTTACTATGAAGGAGTTGTAAGGTATGTCCCATCTTTTCCCCCTTTGATTGTTGTTAACTTTCAGAATTTTCTGATTCTTCATTTTGTTAATGTTTGAGCAGTTTTGATTAGATTTGCCAGACATGCTAGATTATTGATTCTTTTTCTTTTTTGTTTTTAAGATTTTGTTTATTTACTTGGGGGTGGGGGTCGGGGAGACAAGCCAGAAGAGAGGCAGAGAGAGAGGGAGAAGCAGTTCTTGGCTGAGCAGGGAAACTGATGTGGGGCTCGATCCCAGGAAACAGGAATCATGACCTGAGCCAAAGGCAGGCACTTAACCAACTGAGCCACCCAGGCATCCTTAGATTCTCGATTCTTTTATCCCCTTGTAGATTTGTTAAATATCCAGTACCAGGACTCATGCTACAGAGCTAGAATGTACGTGAATAAGGCAAAGTGAGGAATTCCTCTTCTTACACTTCTCCAATTCACTGTAGAGTCTTAAGTCTGATGTCTATTTGTCCTATTTACTATCTGCTGTTTCACAAATGCTTCCTGTCAAGTGTTTTCGTCTAACACGAAACAGTTAAACTACCCAAAAGTTAAGGTACAGATATTTAGTATGTTAAAAGAAAGACAGTATTTGATCTTTTTAAAATAGATTCTTTTCAGGCTGAATCATCAAAACAGCAATTAGAGGGTAGGGGCAGACCAGGAGCCAAGCTTTACCACATTTTCCTGCTATACTTTGGATCTGGTTCCTTTTCTTAGCTATTAGCTTTATACCTTGTTTTGTTGCAGCTGATTTATTTAATAAAGATTCCTTTATACTGTATAATAATTTAACTTCCTATGGCAAACTTACACAATTAACATTTTGCTATAGAAAACGGGTACATATATACTCTAACATATCTGGGAATCATTTCAAAATATTCATCATTACCTGCAATGTGTTTGAAGACAAAAAATATTCCCAGCAGTAGTCTTTTTCATATCTGAAACCACGTCGCCTAGCTTCTTCCCAGCCCTATGGGGCAAAGAAATAAAGAAAACTATATTGTTCCTCAAAGCAAAGATGCTTACTGGTTTGTTTTTATCTTGGTAATAATTTAATCTTCTGATATTTCATTTTCTTTGTTAAAAAATTCAAAGAATTTTGAAATTTATAAAAAAACAAAAAACCATGAGCTCCCCACGATTCTAGTTGAGTGATAGCCACCAATGAATTTCCAGACCTTTCTTCATATAAACAAGTCCTACAGTAATATACTGTGTATTTTATATAAAATGTCAACATATATAGTATGTAATAAAAAGAACACTCTGTTGGACAATTTTCTAAAGCTACTGTATATTTTTCACTTTGCAAATATAGATATGTTTTCTAGAGAAGGGAAGCTGGGGAAAAAGAAAAGTTATTACTATGATGAACTCAAAGGAAAAAATATATGAACTTTCCCATAACATAAAGTACAAAACTGGATCTAGTACTACAGTAAAAAGATGTCATCTCTAAAAAACAAAATTACATTTAAATTTTGCAAAGATGGGTGATAAATCTTTTCCTCAAATAAGCATGACTTTTGGGAAGAGAAACAGTCTCTCTAAATAATGTACATGATTATGATACTCTATCAAAATGTTAAATCCAAATACAGTTTATTAATAAACAGAATGAGACCATCTTTCATGAAAGTAACAAAAAGATACAAATGAACAGTATCAAATAACATCAAATAGATTTCTGAGATTAAACTGTTCACTTGTTCTCAAAACACAAATATAGACTTTTTTCCCAAGAGGGTAAATTTTTTTTTTTTTTTAATTTATTTATCTGACAGAGAGGGATCACAAGCAGGCAGAGAGGCAGAAGTAGGCTCCCTGCTGAGCAGAAAGCCCGATGCGGGGCTCGATCCCAGGATCCTGAGATCATGACCTGAGCTGAAGGCAGCGGCCCAACCCACTGAGCCACCCAGGCGCCCCCAACAGGGTAAATTTAATGAACTATCAGAAAACTGAAAAATCATGTTCAATTTTTTTGAATGTTCACCTAATTTTCAATACTTAGCAGTTTAATCCTGATACTTATAATAATACAGATTTTAAAAAGTGAGTATGTGCCTCTTCGATTAGCAGCTTTTCACTTGAATGAACTGTCACAATCTAGGACAAGTCATTTTTTTTCTTTTCTTTTCTTTTTTTTTACCTCAAATGCATTTACAACTGTCAGGTGGTCACTTTTAGTATCTTTTGCCAATTCTTTTCTTCTTGCATCTGCAATCTTTTCTTTGCCCTTCAGAAAGGAGGAAGAAAAAAAAATGAAGGCAACTATACAGAAAGGCATTCTAATAAAAAGTTATGAAAAATGATGTAAGCAACAACTATTCTGAGTCTATAAAAATGTCTAGCCTTTTATTTGTATCTTTCTTACCAATGGAATGACAAAGGGATCTTTGAAGCTGAGACTAGCAGCAATGGTAAGTACTGGATCTAAACAACAGAACAGAGCTCCAAAAAGAATCATCTTCCCGATGTGTGGCTCAACTGGTAATCGTGCTAAGTGGACTCCAAGGGGTGTCAATTCTTCTTGTTTATCCAAAGCGTTCTGTAAAGCAAGGATTTATGTTTAAAAGACATACTGTAAAGCATCACATTCAAAGCTATTTTAGTTTCTTTTAAAATAAACAAACAGCAGGACAGTCCTCACTCTCTTAGGCCCAAATGCCCTAATATTGTTCAATATTTTTTTCTTCATTGAAATATAAGTTCTGAGGTCAAAAAAGGTTAGAAACTCAGATTAAAAAAAAAAAAAAATCCACAACCCATTTTACTCTAAATGTTAGAAGACAAATTAGAGAAATGCCACATTAGCAAATCTTCAATAAAATAATCACCCACTAGACTTGTGGGAAAAAAACAAAAAAAGAGACAACTATTATATATTTGGAATATGTAACGCAGAGCCTTGATTCTAGTAAGTAGTTTAAGAGACATCAGAGAGGAAGGCAAGAAATAATGAGCATATCCAGAACACTGAAAAATGGGGGTGGACTACTGCTCTGATTACCTAGGTAATTTGGTCCAATCATCCCACTGAACATAGCTAGAAAAGCTGGTTGAAGACACTGAGGAGTTAAAAAAAGAAGTACAAGAATTATAAATCTAGAATTTGGGGAAAAAAGGAAGTTCAGGGAGGTGAGCCCAGCAATGGGGCTTCTTTTTCCTGGCAGAAGCAACATAAATCCTCTCTGGAGAAAGTTATCACCATCCCAAGCTTCGAATTTATATCTACAAAGAATTCTGTAAATACAGTATTCAATTAAAATAATTAGGTATACAAGAAAATATCAACAAAAAATAAGATAAAATTATAACATATGTGTTTCCCATTAGAAACAGACTTCTACTAAACATATATGGCAGAAATAACCTTAATCTTAAAAAATTTCTTTCAGAGAATACAAACACAAAAAATATATAATGCTCCCAAACTTGTTTTTTGTACCTGGCATAATCTTGGTACCAAACTTGACAGGGACATTTGGAGAAAGGAACACTACTGAATAATCTTATGCATGAGAAACCAAAGCAAAGTCAGATTTGTTTCAGGAATGAAAGCTGGTTTAACGTTTGAAAAATCAATGTAACCCAATACATCACAAATTAAGCAAGAAAAAGAAAATCATCTCATAATCTTATCAGAGGCAGAAAAGGGATTTGACAAAATCAATTATCCACGAAAGATAAAAATCTTTTAGTAAAGTAAGAATAGAAACTTCCTCAATTTGAGTTTACACACACACACAAAAAATCAATAAACATGCTCTAACAAATAGTTGACAGCTTTCCCTCTAAGAATAGGAACTTAAGAATGCACACTATCATACCACTTCTGCTCAACACTGTGCTAGGGATCCTAGATAACTGGAAAGGGATATATAAAACTGTATTTACAGGGGTGCCTGGGTGGCTTAGTCAGTTAAGCATCAACTATTAATCTCAGCTCAGATCTTAATCTCAGGGTCAAGAGTTTGGGCCCTGCGTTGGGCTCCATGCTGGGAATGGAGCCTACTTAAAAACAAACTGTACTTACAGATGTATCTGTATGTGCAAGAAGAAATCTACATATAATTACCAGAATAAGTGGGTTTTTGTGACTGAATACAAGATCAACATTCAAAAACCAATTTCAGGGGCACCTGCGTGGCTCAGCTGGTTAACCTTAATCAAGGCTCTGATTTCGGCCTAGGTCATGAGCTCAAGCCCCACACTGGGCTTGAGCTCATGGCCTTTCCCCCGTGTGTGCACGCATACTCTCTTTCAAATAAATAAGTAAATAAATCTTTAAGAACAAAACAAAAACCAGTTTCATTTCTGTATATCAGAGTCATAAGAAAATGAAAAATTTGTTATGGTAGAATCTAAAAATACTACTGAGAAATGAATCTTAAAAAACTCATAAAACCCCTACACAGAAAACACCAAAATACCAAGAGAGATTAAATACCTAAACAAATGGGATAAATCATGTTCCTATTTGGTAAGACTCAGTATTGTTAATTAAGGCAGCATGGCCTGGTTCAACAAACACATACGAGAGCACTAAAGCAGAACAGAGTCTACAAATCCACAGACACTCGATCAAAGATAAAAGCTATAGAACAAAGAGGAAAGGATGAATTTTTCCATAAACAGCATTTCGTCAAGTGATCCAGATTCTGTAAAAGTTTTGAATCCTACCTTACCAACACACACACAAATCAACTGCGGATGGATTAAATATTTAAATGTGGAAGACCAAACAATCAAGTTAACTCTATCTCTGGGATACAGGCTTACCACAGGACAAAAATTACTAACATAAAAAAAGACTGATATATGTGATACGTTACTACATTAAAATTAGAAATTTATTTATTGAAGCAGTATTAAAAAAGTAAAAAAGCAGAAACATGAGCACATGCAATACACAGCTGACAAAAGCTCAGATCAAGAGACACAAGTATAAAATGAATTCCTTACACCGTAACAGAAAAGCAGGCATCAATAGTTTCAGAAGAGGCTATCCAAATGGGCAACAAACCTACAAAAAGCTGTCGGCACCTTCATTGTGATAATGCAAATTAGGAAATGATAATGCAAACTAGAACTACCACAAATCAGAACTACTGCAAACCTATCCGCACCCTCAGAATACAAGATTCCCAAGGGCTGGTGCAACTTCAGAGCAATGAGAACTCTCACTATCACTGGCACTGGCAGAATGTAAAGTGGTTTGACAACTTTGGAAAACTGTTAGTTATCTACCCAAGTTGATACATATATTTATATATATATAAATACACACCTTGAGAGCCAGTGAATTCACTCCTAAGTATATGCCCATGAAAATACATAAATATGTGTACCAAGAAAGTGAATACTGAAGATTACTCACACCAGCATTATATGCAGTAGCCTCAAACTGGAAATAAGCAAAAGGTCTTTCAGTAGTCATACAATAAAATACAGTAAAGAACTGAAATTGAATTAATTTCAGTTAAAAGCAATTATGCAGATGGATTTCACAATATTAAGCTAAAGAATCCAGAACGCCCCCCTTCAAAAAAATCCCTTATATCCTGTATGAGTTCATGTAAAGTTCACAAAATAGACCAAATTAAACTAAGCTCTTCAAAGAAATGTACACTTATATGGTAAAGTGATTACCATTAAGGTCATGATAGAGGTTATCTTTGGGACTAAGGGAGAGTGGAGTGATTGGGAAAGGGTTAGCAGGGGGCCTTTTAGGATACTGGGAATTTCTTACTTCTTTAAAATGTAAGCTTCCCACCAGCAGAAAGAAGGAAATAAAGATCAGAACAGAAATAAATGATATAGAAACTAAAAAACCACAACAGAACAGATAATGAAACCAGGAGCTGGTTCTTTGAAAAAATTAGTAAAACGGATAAACCTCTAGCCAGGCTTATCAAAAAGAAAAAAGACCCAAATAAAATCACAAATGGGAGAAGAGAAGTAACAACCACTATTACAGAAATACAAACTATTGCAACAGGGTGTTATGAATTGGACAACCAGGAAAAAATGGTTAAATTCCTAGAAATACATCAACTATTACCAAAACTGAAACAGAAAGAAACAGAAAACTCAGACCAATAATCAGCAAAGAAACTGAATCAATAATAATAATAATAATAATAATAATAAAAAAATCTCCCAATAAACCACGGTCCAGGACCAGATGGTTTCACAGGCAAAGTCTACCAAACATTTAAAGAGTTGATACCTACCCTCAAACTATTCCAAGAAACAGAAAAGGAAGGAAAAATACCAAATTCATTCAGCATTACTCTGATACCAGAGCCAGATAAAGACTCCACTAAAAAAGAACTACAAGACAATATTCCTGGGAAACATGGATGCAAAAATTCTCAATTAAAATACTAGCAAACCAAATTCAACAATACTTTAAAAGAATCATTCACCATGATCAAGGAGGATGTACTCCTGGGTTGCCAGGGTGGTTCAATATTTGCAAATCAATCAACATGATACACCACATTAAAAAAAGAAAGAATATTAAAACCATATGATCGTTTCAACAGATACAGAAAAAATACTTGACAAAATACAACTGTTTATGACAAAAATCTTCAACAAAGTAGGGTTAGAGAGAACATACCTCAACATAATAAAGCCCATATACAAAAATTTCACAGCTAATATCCTAAAAGGGGAAAAACAGAGCTTTTTCTCTACCTTCAGGAACCAATCAGGGATGTCCTCTCTCACCACCTAGCCTCAGCCATCGGACAATAACAAGAAATAAAAGGCATCCAGGGGTGGCTGGGTGGCTCAGAGGGTTAAAGCCTCTGACTTCAGCTCGGGTCATGATCCCAGGGTCCTGGGATCGAGCCCCACATTGGGCTCTCTGCTCTGCGGGGAGCCTGCTTCCTCCTCTCTCTCTCTCTCTGCCTGCCTCGCTGCCTACTTGTGATCTCGGTCTGTCAAATAAATAAATAAAATCTTTAAAAAAAAAGCATCCAAATTGGCAAGGAAGAAGCCAAACTTTCACTCTTTGCAGATGACATGATACTCTATACAGAAAACCCAAGACTCTAAAAAAAAAACCTGCTAAAACTGATAAATAAATTCAGTAAGGGTGCAGGATACAAAATTAATATATAGAAGTCTGTTGCATTTCTATACACAAATAATGAAGCAGCGGAAAGAGAAATTAAGGAATCAATCACGTTTACAACTCTATCAAATCTAGGAATAAATCTAACGAAAGAGGCAAAAGATCTGTACTCTGAAAACTATGAAACACTGATGGAAGAAATTGAAGAGGATGCAAAGAAATGGAAAAGCATTCCATTCTCATGGATTAGAAGAATACTGTTTATAACTACCCAAGGCAATCTACACCTTTAATGCAATCCCTATCAAAATACCACCAGCATTTTTCAAGAGCTAGAACAACCAACCCTAAAATCTGTAGGGAACCACAAAAGACCCAAAGCAATCTTGAAAAAGAAAAGCAGAGCTGGAGGCATCACAATTCCAGACTTCAAGCTATGAAACAAAGCTGTGGTGATCAAGACAGCATGGTACTGGCATAAAAATAGGCACACTGATCAGTGGAACAGAATAGAGAATCCAAAAATGAACTGACAACTGTATGGTCAACTAATCTTCAACAAAGCAGGAAAGACCATCCAATAGGAAAAAGATGGTCTCTTCAACAAACTGTACTGGGAAAATTGTGCAGCAACATGCAAAAGAATTAAATTGGACCACTTTCTTACACCATCCACAAAGATAAATTCAAAAGAGATTAAAGACCTAAATGTGAGACAGGAAATCATAAAAATCCCAGAAGAGAACACAGGTAGTAACCCCTTGGACATCGGCCACAGCAGTTTTTTACAAAATATGCTTCTTGAGGGAAACAAAAGCAAAAATAAACTATGCAGCCATCAAAAAACCTGATATCTTGCCATTTGCAATGACATGGATGGAACTAGAGGGTATTATGCTAAGGAAAATAAGTTAATCGGAGAAAGACAATTATCAAATACTCTCACTGACATGAGGAATTTGAGAAACAAGAGAGAGGATCATAGGGGAAGGGAGGGAAAAATGAAACAAGATGAAACAAGAGAGGGAGACAAACTGTAAAAGACTCAATTTCAAGAAACAAACTGAGGGTTGATGGTGGGAAGAGGGGTGGGAAGGATCGGGTGGCTGGGTGATGGACACCGGGGAGGGTATGTGCTATGGTGAGTGCTGTGAAATGTGTAAGCCTGAGGATTCACAGACCTGTACCCCTGAAAAAATTAATACATTATATGTCAATAAAACGAACAAATAGAACTACTGGAACTTAATAAAAATAAAAAGCTTCTACAAAGCAAGGAAAACAATCAACAAAACTAAAAGGCAACCTTTGGAGTGGGAGAAGATATTTGCAAATTACATATCTGATAAAGGGTTAGTATCCAAAATACATAAAGAACTTATGAAACTCAACACCCAAAAAACAAATAATTCAATTAAAAAATGGACAGAACACATGAATAGACATTTTCTCCCAAGAAGACATCTAGATGGCCAAGAAACACATGCAAAGATGCTCAATATCACTCATCATCAGGCAAATAAATACAAATCAAAACTACAATGATCTATCACTTTACACCTGTCAGAATGGTTAAAATCAATAACGCAAGAAACAAAAGGTGCTGATGAGGATATGGAGAAGGGAGAACCATCATGCACTGCTGGTGGGAATGCAAAATGGTGCAGCCACTCTGGAAAACAGTATGGAGTTTCCTCAAGAAGTTAAAAACAGGACTACCCTATGATCCAGCCACTACACTACTACTTACTTACCCAAAGAATACAAAAATACTAATTCAAAGGGATAGGATACATGCACCACCCCCAATATTTGTAGCACTATCTAAAATAGCCGAATTACAAAAGCAGCTCAAGTGTCCACTGATTGATAAATGAAGAAGATATGGTACATATATATTGAATGGAATATTACTCAGCCATAAAAAAAGAACGAAATCTTGTCATTTGCAATGACATGGATGGAGCCAGAGTATTGTGCTAAGTGAAATAAGTCAGACAGAGAAAGACAAGTATCATATGATTTCACTCATATGTGGAATTTAAGAAACAGACCAAAGGGCATACAGAAAGTAAGAGAGGCAAACCAAGAAACAGACTCTTAACTATAGAGAACAGATGGTTACTGAATTGGGGCGGTGGGTGGGAGGGATGTTAAACAGGTGATGGTGATTAAGGAGTGCACTAGTGATAAGCACCAGGTGTTGTATGGAAGTGCTGAATCACGATACTGTACATGTGAAGCTAATATTACACTGTATATTAACTGGAATTTAAATAAACTTAAAAACAAAATGCAGGCTTCAGACTCTTAATGTTAGCAAGGATTTGTTGGCCTCTTCATGATTCTGTTGTCTGCAAACAGCTAAGACAGGCTCTTCAATTTAGCTCAGAGAGAGGAAGTCATCTACTCAGGCTTCAGAGTCCAGCTATCTTCTGGTTGTCCATAAATAGCTAAAATGATTTTCTAATTGCCACCTAGCTCTATTCCATTAGATAAAAAAGCAGCAAAGCCCTATTCTATTAGATAAAAGCCTGGAGCGGAAGACAGACAAGTCAGTGGCAAAACTGCACTTGCTACTCTCCTAAAATACAAGTAACCTCACTATATCTAATACAAATTCCAACAAGATAAATTACAATGCTTTTTTATTTAAACCACTTATCTCAGAAGTTACTGCAATGTTCTGATATGGCCCAAATTCTCAAAATTAACTGTCTAGATGGCTTAAGTGAAACTCAAATATGTCAAGTACATCTTCAGCTACCTCTAACACAGTATTAGTCAACAAAACTTGTAGCAGTGACTGACATGTTCTATCTCTGCGCGGTCCAATGTGATACCCACCAGCCACATGGGCCTACTAGGCATCTGAAATGTACAAGTAAGACTAAAGATACTGAATTTGTAATTTACTTCAAAATTTAAACTGTCATATGTGGCCAGTGGCTACCTTACTGGACAACACAGCTTGAACCACTTTCTCTCTACTCTGAGCATTACCTTATAGCACCCTTTTCCTCACTCGGGATAACTCACAGCCAGTCCTGTGACTCTTCTCAATATGAACTTGTGCAGGGATGGCTAGTAGTCACTTGCCTAAGAAACTGAACTAGTTTCTCAAACCCTGACTTCATAAAAAAAAAAAACAAAAAACAAAAAACAAAACAAAAAAAACTAAAAACAAAACAAAACTCCAAGAATAAAATGATAGGCAGGGAGTATGAGGCACCTGTTGATATTCTTTCAAAAATATAAGAGCTGCCTTTAAGATGTTGAACCATGCTGTCATTAAATTACTTGATTTTGACAAAAGCTCTAAAAACATTAGGGTAATCAGAAGAGTCAATAAACCAACCAAATTCATTTGAAGAATACAAATGAAGACAAATACCAGTAAATTGAAAGATTTCAAGATTTTATGTAATTTTAAAACAAGCCTATAATGAAAAAAAATGTGGAAAGGGCCCAGAATGATAAAACTAACACAAAACTATGATTTTAAATCTTTCTAATTTGCATTTCATATACTAAGCTGAAGAGCCAAAGAGTAAATCAAATCTGGCACTATGTATTCACTGGTCTACCTTGCGGTAATGAGAGTAAATTTTTAAAAATCAGGTGGCTTGGGGTGCCTGGATGGCTCAGTGGGTTAAAGCCTCTGCCTTCGGCTCAGGTCATGATCCCAGGGTCCTGGGATCAAGCCCCGCATTGGGCTCTCTGCTCAGCAGGGAGCCTGCTTCCCTCTCTCTCTCTGCCTGCCTCTCTGCCTGCTTGTGATCTCTGCCTGTCAAATAAATAAATAAAATCTTAAAAAAAAAAATCAGGTGGCTTATGTGCACTAACATTATAAATCTAAGTTAGAATTTTTAAAAAATAAAATTTACCAGTTCCATCAGGTGTTTTATGGAGAGTGACACTGCTTCGTCTGATGGTGGATCCATTAACCTACTCAGAAAATAAGCAATTCCACCTAGCCTTAAAATCTGGGGGAAGACAAACATAATTAAACATATATATACTGACATTAACAGTTTAGTCCTGCCTGTCAATCACCTGAATAAAGCATCAAATCCATACATGATTTTCAAGTTACTACTTTCTATTACTCACCAACTCTATATTGATGGGAAAAGTAGCTGGTTAAAATCTCAACAACTAAGCTGATTACCAATTACTTTCAAAATAAGAAGCTTAATTGCATCAAAATATGTAGAAGATGGTGAAAATGGGGAGAAGTTTATCATGAGGAATAACACCGTAAGATGCAGTAATAGTACACAAAGCTAACATTTACTGAACACTTACTATATGACAGGCACTGTTCTAAGAATTTTATAAAACCTTAATTTAAAAAACTTGCCAACTAACAGAACTAGCTTGTCAGGCGGAGGAGCTGGGATTCAAACAGAGGCAGTATGACTCTAGAGTGTACATGATAAAAACGTGGTTAATAAACTTTTGAAGGAAGTTTAAAAACAGTTTACTAACACAAAAGAGACAAATGCATAGTAATAATTCTTCTTCACAGATAATATGCTACTTTCTTCTATAATAATGTTGAAAATTACAACCTTACCCCCCATTTACTTTTTTAATTTTCCCCGCTAATTTACCTTTATTTGTAAACAAAGTTCTTCCAAAGGAGTTCTCAAAATTTCTGGTAGCTGATAGTCATCCAGAAGGCTTGCTCTAAGACCATTATACAGATGATAGCAATGACCAGGTTGAACTCTAAAAAATAAATAAAAAAGAGTATTACTAATAACTTTTTAGAACTCCAGAGAAAACAGGAAGCAAAGTAACCAGTATCAATTTCATGTAAGGTACAGCATAACAAAGTTACTTAACATCTCATTTTTATTATCACATATTCTTTCTCATCTGTTTTTATAAAACCCTAGATCCACTATCCCTATGTACTAGTTTTAAGAAATAGATTTCCTCCCCAAACAGTTAATGTGGTTCCCTATTTTTAACTTACAAATTCCAGATTGCTATACTTAGTAACAGCAGTCTAATGGGGTTTTTACTTCTATAGGCCCTGTGATCATATTATGTAACAAATCCTAGCATTACATTAATCCATCTACAGCATTTAAAAAACTTTTAACTATGTGCTATTTAGTGAACTTTCAGAGGGATGCTGGAAATTTTTTAATTGTTAAGTTTTTCATTAGTGATGTGAATGTTGGACAATGTTAAGGACAGATGTGTAGAGGTGCAAGGTATTCACACATCTTCAAGCAGAACAAATATTTCTATGGGATCTTGCTGCTCAAGAAGGGGGACGTCCTTTTCCTACAGGAATAAAAATAAATTCCAAAAACCTTAGCTATTTCTGTCACAAGTCTACAAAGACTCATCACCTATTAATAAATCATGTGCACAGAAACTAAGAGTGCCCCCACTGATGACCCCATAATATAGTTTGCCCTAGCCTTCAAAATAATTATTGATCAAGCTTTGCTAAAGGAATCTACATCTATAGATTCTACAAGGAACTACTGTCCATTTGAATTAAAACAATGTAAATCTATAGTTAACTTCTACCAAGCTAGTGGAAATAAAAAATTATATGAAATGTAATACTTCATTTACTTCATTTTTGTAATTGTTTTAATTTCTGCTAATGTTTACTATTCACATATAAAAGTGTACCAAACAGTGAATACTTCCTGAATCAGTATCCAGTGGTGGTAAGTCTGCATGAAAAAACCTTAGTCTTGGTGGATCCTGAAATCAAGTTATCCCCAACAGCTGATCAGAAAAGTACAATTCTTAGAGTAAGTCAGGACATTGCCTCAAGAGCACCAACCTTATAATCTAATAAACTGTCTCCAAGTTATAATGGGATAATCTGCAAAAATTACAGCAAATAAGTCAGAGCTTTACTATGCTCAAATGTAAAAGCACTAATAATCTATAAAGTTTTCTTCCAAATAAAATGATCTATAAAGTTTTTTTTTTTTCAATTCTCCTTTTCCTACTTAAGTCCAGATCTGAAAATTAATGGAAATCCTTTTGTTCTACCTGTAAGAGGCAAAAGAGAAAACTCTCTTCCTGTAATTCTAGACACGATTCTACCACTCAGATGAATAAGGGTGTAAAAATACTGTGAAGTATGCATCAAAACAAACAGTTTTAAGTGCAATTATTTTTGTTAAAGGCAAATTATTTTTCCTACTGTTAAAACAGAGACGTTTTTATTTCTTATGCTACCAGCACATCAACAGGGAAAAGGTATGTTATCTGTGTTTTCACTGGTAACTAATAATGAAAAACCAGTATAGCTGCAAAGGACAGGATTAGGAGCCCAGATTGGAACCAGACTGTCCAGGTTCAAATCATGAATCTGCTGCCTACACAGCTGTGTGACTTGACTTTTTTTTTTTTTAAAGACTTTATTTGACAGACAGAGATCACAAGTAGGCAGAGAGGGAGGCAGAGAGCCGGGGAAGCAGGCACCCCGCTGAGCAGAGAGCCCGATGCCGGGCTCGATCCCAGGACTCTGGGATCATGACATGAGCTGAAGGCAGAGGCTTTAACCCACTGAGCCACCCATGTGCCCCACTTTTCATTTTTTTATACCTTCATTTCCAAACCCTTTAAATGGGGACAATATCCTACCTCATTACACTGTAGCAAGGATTAAGCAAGTTAATACATACAAAGTACTTAGGAGATACCATGACATCCAAATATTATTACTAGTTATCATGATTATTAGTAATATGTGCTTTTAAAAAAATAAAAACAAAATTATATGTAACAGAGTAAGAATAAAAATTTTAATTAACTATGTTGAAGAATTAAGAGTAGAAAAATCATGAAATAGAAAACTTGACAGGAATTTTTCCAAAGAAACTATGTTTCAGACAAAGATTCCATCTTACCTTCCAGCTCGACCTTTCCTTTGTTTGGCATTAGCTTTACTAACCCACTCAGCAGACATTGTACTGATGTTGTTTTGTGTGTCAAAGTGTGTTTCTTTTATTTTTCCTCCATCTATCACATAAACGACATCATCTATGGTAATGCTGTTTGGAAAATAGATGTATAAAATATTAAAAATACATCAAAAGCACATAATCTCGAACAGGGCCTACAGATGAGGATTTTAAAGAATTTTTTATTGGTCAAACTACCGTTAGCAGTTTGGGATTCTCACCACTATTCCCACATTTACCAACAGGACAGGGATCGAGCACCTAAATGTATAAGCAGCATCAGGAGCTGTAGCGGCAGCCAATTCTATAGATCACATAAGGAATTTATTTGCCCATGGTCAAACTTCACAGCTTACTTGATGACTTTTGTACCTAGCTTGGTGGGTCTAAGTGCCATAGTTTAATATCAGCTTCCACAGAAAAATGTTTTAATAACTGTATGGACATACTAATACCTCCAAGGGAATACAACAAATTTTAAAGGCTATTCACAACGGATTATCAAACAACATGACTCCCAAACAGAAAAAGGCAAAACCAAGATTGACCTCAACTCCCAGGTTTTTTTAAGAAAGCTTTAAAACAAAACAAAACAGAACAAAAACATTAAAAAGGTGGTTTGTAAAGAAGGCTAAACCATTACAGGATTAAAAAACAAAACCAAAAACTTATGCTCAATGCCATGATTATATTAAAACAACTTTATGTACAAAAATTATGAAGCATCTTTTGGAGAGAAAGAGTCTAAGGTATGTGAATAATTTATTGGGCTCAAAAATAATACAATCATCAGTAGCTGATATTTACCTAGTCTCTGCAATATTGGTAGCAATTACTATTTTCCGAACACCAGGAGGGGTTCTTTTAAATACCTGTAAGAATAAATAAATCAAAACCCCAAAAGTAATTAATTTCTAATACAGTATTCTTTCAGTCAGAAAAAGTACTTCAGATACTGTACATTTTTAGCATTCTGCGTTCATTTACATATGCATCTAATATGTGTAGATACATTTTATAGATATACATCATTTCAATACTATAAAATTCCTTTTTGGTAAAACAAACTAAACCTCCCAGATTTTGGAACCTTATCACAAACAAGATTTCAAATGCAATACGATTATTTGAATTTAAAGAATTCTTTATCAACAAAAGCTGAGAAGTATAAATGTCTTTTTGTGGTCAAACTTCTGAGACAGAGTTTAGTTTAGCAATAGGAATTACGAATTATCAAAACTGTATGGGTAAAGGCACCAACCAACCAGGCAAATGCCAAGCTCAACAGAATGGATGTCTGGCTGTAAACTGTATATAAGCTTTTGAAATCAGACTGAACTAAAAAAAAATAAATCTTCAAATGCTGAATCCTACAAACAGCACTCTTCACAAAGCCAGCCAAGCAGAAGATATACAGTCAAGTACCACTTGGCTATAATGCAAGGAAACGCATAAATCTGTCTCATTTATAAAAATGTTAATCAAGAGAAAATGTTTTCCAATCTAGTCATGTAATCTCTAGCAAAGGAATACATAATTTGCTATTACGGAGTCTGAGAGGAAGCACTTCCTCATTGGACACTGTTCTGTCTGGTCTTTGGAATTAAGAGTCTTCTCTCTTTACTCCTATCTTCCTTTAGGTATGCACGTACTATCCAATTAAACTGGCTAAGCCTTAGACTATGGTATCAGCAGGAAAGATGTTAAAAGTGCCTCAATAAAAAAAGGTTATTATTATTATTTTTCTTTTTTTGAGAGAGACAGAGGGAGAAAGAGCATGCGAGCACATGTGCGAGCGCGCATGCGCACAACAGAAAGGAGCGAGAATATCAAGCAGGCTCTACGCTCAGTGCAGAGCCCAATGCTCAAGGCAGAACCCGCTTTGGGGCATGATCTCACAACACCAAGATCATGACCTGAATCCAGATCAGAGTCAGGCACCTAACTGACTTGAGCAACCCAGCTGCCCCTGTCTTGATATATTCTTAGAAAAGAAGTGGAAAAACTAGAAGGGAAGACAGATTTTCTTCTGATCAATCTCATTCTACCTGGGCCTAGAGACACTGCAGTCCTGAAAACTATCTTACCTTTGAGAACACAGTTGTATTCTAACTAGGGATAACCCTGATGTGAAAGAAGGAACACATTCAAAACCATAATGATATATTATTGATAAAGTAGGAAATCTCATGCCTACAAATATACTAATTCTATTAAATAAAAAATCTCAAACATCAAGCTTTAGTATGTCACAGGTAAAAGAAACCCAAACAAGTTATTAGTGAAATCAATCTTTAAACTTTTCCCTGATGTTGACAAAACTAGTATTTGTTAATTTCCCTCAGTTATTCAAGTTTTTGTGCAATTATCCCCTGAAGACTCATCTACAAATGTTCTCAAAGAAGTCCTTTTTATATACAGATTACTAGAAAATTTGCCTTCAAAAAATAAGAGAAAATAAAACATACAATAAACAGCCCTTAAAGCTTGTCTCAATTTCAAAGAGAGTGAATAAATTTAAGAATATACCTGTGTCTGGTTAACTGTAGGCATCAGTGAATGTAGGGGTATAATAAGAAACCTGTCTGAAAATTTAAAAAGAAAATTAAACTTTAAGATAAACAGCTGCAGAAAAGCTCCAGCAGACAGACACAGAACAATGAGTTGAGATGCTAAGCCATGTAACTCTTATTTATATTCTTATGTATAGTCAGAGCAAATTTTTCTTTTTATTTTCTTTCCTTGGTGCTCCAACAAGTTCTTGCTCACATTTTACTGTCAATTTATTTCACACTGATAAGCATATTCCCCAAATTCCTAAAAAATGCTTAAGCTTAGAAGCAATCTTTTCAAATTATGCTAGAAAAACATCACTAACTCCATTCCCATCACCTAATTGAAGACCAGAAAATTTTGCTTTAACATGAATGTAAGTCTGTAGACTTTGGGTGATCCTCATTATTTTAATAAAGAATATGGCTTTTTTACAGAACATTACTTAGGAAATATCCTAATTTCCATGTCCATTTTTATGCTAAAAAATAACAGAAACAGCACTGACTAAATATAATGCATTCCAAAGGCGACCCACATTTTTAAACACAATTTCATTAGAAATGTAAGAAATCATATTCCTAAAGTTTTGAAATGAAACAACTCAGTCCATTCGTGGATATTAGCCAATAGGGAGAAAGTCTGGTGTAGTATCAGTGATGGAATTGAGGGCGTGTTATGGAAGCAAGGGTAGATTTCATGTTTAGCTATGGTTACAAAAAAACGCAACCTCACTAGAAGTTTTTCTAGAAGTGTCCAAATGACTCAAGATAGCTGTATTTTCCCCCGAAAAAAAACCACAATTGTTATTTAAAGGAGATATGATGTCCCCAGACTCTTTAGGCCCCTCTGAATAAGGGTTACAAATCTTCAAAAGTAGTAAAAAGTGGTTAAGCAACTGACACTGTTAAAAAGGATGCTCTGAATTATTTACTCTCAAACAATATGAAATACACATCAACTCAATCAATACTCAAGCCAAAAATATTTCTCAAATTGGATAAAGCCTTAAGATATAACTTCCAGTTTATAAAAAGTACAGGTAAGAAAGGATCAAATGAAATGACACTAGAAGGATTCAGATTCAGACAAATCTAGGAAGTCTAGGTGGACCTAGTATTTTCCACAAGACATTACCATGGGGAAAGTGAAGAGGGTACGGAAGTGATTATCTAGATTAAGACTTATGGGTTTAAGTTTTTCTGTAGTGTGAATGAGCTAGCTATAAAAAACACTTCGCAGGGAAAATCTGACTACAGATTGGATTATTAGATATGTTTAAGAGTTAGGTATGATAATGGCATTGTGGTTATAGAGAAAATTGTCTTTATTTTTAGAGATGCACATATTTTTTGGGATAACGTGACAGCTGCAATTTACTTTAAAAAGGAAAAAATTAGATCACAAAAATAACTGCTGCCTCTAGAGAAATCAATGGAGTATGATGTGCGTTATGATTCTCTAAGCTTTCTGTAAGTTTAAATGTTTCATTACAAGTTAAAAAATTAGCAGCCAGGTGAAACACTGAAAATAAAAATAATTCTGTTGAAGACTGTAACTGGGATAAAGACAATTTAGACTGCTGATATTGCACAACTGTAGTAGTCAGTGGGAACAGAGTCCACACTTAGGAAGTAAGAAAGCTGGTAAACATTCGGTCAATTGGGTTTCAAGATTTACCTTTCAATTAGTATGGAGTTAGAACAATTTTTTGACCCTTCTACAATGGCTAAGAGTATAGCTGATTATTAAGCCTAAATTTTAAAACTATAACTTGAGAAAAAAACATTCTTGTTAAACTTTGGAAAGAAAAGAATTGAGCTAGTAATCAAAGTATAAATTAATACCTCCTTCTTTGAGAATAAATTAGAAAACTAATAAAAATTACAGTAATCGATAATATCGTACCCTTTCCACACTTCCTCAGAAATTATAGTATTACATTTTGGTATATCTTCCCTGTATTTTTCTTGGTAAATACATACACTCATGTTTTTTGAAATTAAAAGTAGATCATACAGTAGCAACTATTTTGGGGGTAAGAGAGGGCCAACATTAGAAGGTTCAGCCAAAAAAAATTCCAGTTGTTTAAAAAAAAAAAAATGCAATTGCACTGTTTAATCATGACTACGGTTTCTCTATAGAGAAAGGTTATCACTGACCAGGAAAAGAAAAATCGGTATTTCATTACAGAGAAGTCATGGTATAAAATAAAAACATTTCAAATAAAAACATTTTCCAGCTAGAGAATAGCAAATAACTTTTTTTTTTTTTTTTTTTAAAGATTTTATTTTTATTTATTTGACAGAGAGATCACAAGTAGGGAGAGAGGCAGGCAGAGAGAGAGGAGGAAGCAGGCTCCCTGCCGAGCAGAGAGCCCGATGCGGGGCTCGATCCCAGGACTCTGAGATCATGACCTGAGCCGAAGGCAGCGGCTTAACCCACTGAGCCACCCAGGCGCCCCGCAAATAACTTTTAATTACAGATAATGTCTGGAAGGCATTACTATAGTGGGATTTAACAAAAAATAAAAAATACAGTTTTACTATTTCAGCCAATACAATTAGACCAAAATATTTTTAGTGCCTTAGAAAAATGTGTCAACACACTTCAAAAGATTAGAGTCAGAACTATCAAATACCAAACAGAATTTGCTTTGTATTCTACCGATTTGATGTTAGTAATTATTCCTGAAAATGCTCTGGCTGAATTTTATGGGAGAAAAATGGCCTCAAGTATTTCTCTAAAACCTAAGAGATTTTGTCTCTCAAACATGCTATTAAAGCATCAGAATCACCTGAGGAATTTTTAAGAACTAGAGATGTTCAAGTCACATTCTTAGATTTGAGGATCCGAATTTTAAAGAAGCACCACTAGTGACTGACTCTGTTGTACAGTCTGAGCTGAGAAACTTCAGAATAAGAGATAAAATTTCAACCTACTTTTCTGCCTAACTAAGTGCAGCAGTGGAAAAAACACCTCGAGCTCTAATATCTTAACTTTAAGGGCTCAATATTATTAGGCAAATTTAGGAAAAGGGACAAAACTATTCTTATAATACCAAATTAAGAACTTTACCATATACCTAACATCTTCAACTTGTGACCTAGAACTTTATTTTTAAAAGAGAGAGAGAGATCTAAGTTTTTAAAAAAATCGAGGCTGGGCTTAAGACCACCAAGTTCCTTTAGTAAGGTAGCCTTTGAAGCAATACTTCTAGAAATAAAAGAAAACAACCATGTTACATATGACTTAAGTACTATTCTTGGAGTTGCAATAAAATACATTTCTATAATACCTGATTTAAACATCACTTGTGACATCAAGAGATCATGTAAAGTGCTGATATTGTCCCAGCCTGGTAGAAAGACCAATATTGCACCATCCTGTATGGTGGGGAAATAATAATTACAAAAAAATCATGTAACAAAACACAATAAAAGTAAACTTCTGTACATATTTAAGTCTTCATTAAAATTTTATTAGCTTAAAAAATTTAGTTACTGATTATAACTGAAGAATACAAGGTCACTTTTTAAAAACAGGGTTTACAATCCAGATATTTCATTTGTCTATTCCTTCTTTTAAATAGATCAAAAGCCTAAATCTTGGTTATTTTGAGATTCCTATTTCTGGTGTCAAAGCAGTTTCTTCCATATGCTATTTTTAAAAAGCATTTAAGAAAATTATTCTTCTTTCCTCAGGGTCTTGTTATATTAATACAATTAAAATCATATCACCAAAAAACAATAAACTAACCTCTTCTTCTAAAACAATGTGTCGAATGAGGGCAGCAATCAAATTCAGATCAACTTTATCATCATCCATCATTTCCAGAACATCTACGGTACTTGCAGAATACCTATCAAAGTTAAACAGAAAATCAAACACTTGATAAAGTTTCTTAAGGTTCAACTTACTATAAAATCCTAAAAATTAACTCAATTGGCAAATGTGGAAAAACAATTAATATATAGAAAAGAATTACTGGAATAACAGTTATGAACAAGTTCAAGAAGACAATCTGTGCTTTTTTTAGTCATTCAGACCCTGTGCTGTAAAAAATTAAAACAAAACATAACACACACAAAAAAACCCAAAAAACCCACTTACCTTTTTCGCAGTTCCCTTACATAATCTGGCCAGCGTTCTTTATAGATTGCTTCTTTTTCTTCTTTTTCCTGTCTATTTACATGCCCTTGCATGAAACCCCTCTTAAACTGAGACCTGTGTTCTTTTTGTTCTGGAACGTATCTAAAATAAAAACATTAAGTAGCTTCACTTTTTGGAAACTCTTCTGGTTTTAGCAAATATCTATGACTTTTTACATTTGGATTTTAAAGAACATTTTCATTATGCTTTCTAGTGAAAGCTAATTAAATGTTCATTTATAACTATTCATTAATTTATAAAATCTGACATTTTAGATGGCTACCAAAGTATATAAAACCAAAGTATATAAAACCATCTGCCAAAGTATATAAAAACCTCTAGATGATTATCAGCAGTCAAAATAAAAAAAAGTTAACACTAGAGTCACTTTTACCTTTTAAGTTTACTCTACAAAGTTAACATTAACCTAAGTCCAAAATAATAGTAAATGCCTAGTGGAAAACTCAGATTTTGAATACAGGATTTCCAAACCGGAGTGCACATAAGAATCCCACAGAGAGCTTATAAAATATAGAATCCTGGGGCACCTGGGTGGCTCAGGGGGTTAAGCCTCTGCCTTTGGCTTAGTTCATGATTTCAGGGTCCTGGGATTGAGCCCCGCATTGGCTCTCTGTTCAGTGGGGAGCCTGCTTCCCTCCCCTTTCTCTGACTGCCTCTTTGCCTACTTGTGATCTCTGTCAAATAAATAAAATCTTTTAAATAAATAAATAAATAAAAATATAGAGTCCTGAATTCTATCCCTTGTAATTTGGATTCAGTGGGTCTGGCTGGGGTTTGCTAATCTAGGAATTTTAATTAGTGCCCCAGGAAATTCAGATAATTTATCTTCATTCTGCTCCATCCTATAGTCAGAGCTAAATGGTAGAGCCAGAATCAGTACTTTTACATGTCAGTCCAGTATTATGCCATGACTCCATCATGCCATTGTGACTGCTAAAAAACAGAGGTGCATCTCCCTAAGAATGCCACTTAATTTAAGTGGGTTTGGAGAGGCATGGGGGTGGGAAAAGACAAAAAAAAAAAAAAAAAAAAAAAAGAAAGAAAAAAAAAGAAAAAGGAAAAAAGAAAAAAAAAGAAGCTAACTGCATTTGAACTTCAAAGCCCCTCCGAGTTTGCCTAGGAAGAGAGCACCTAGATCCCAAAGGGGGATTTGGAGCATGGGCTTTAGAATTAGACAGAACTGGACTGATGTCCTTGTTCTGCCACTGACTACCTGTGTGACCTTGGACAAGGTATATGCCTCTACCCTTTGGTTTGCTTATTTGAGAAATTAAAACTCTTATAATTACACTGGCACGAGAACAAAAATCCAATAAAGCACAGTGCCTGACACATAGTAGGCACCCAGAAAGTGTTAATCCCCTTCCCTATATTCAGTACCTGTGACCCAGGATTCCCCTAAATCTTCGATACATATAGAGGCATCAACTTGAGGTAGGGCAACCTGAGACAGAGATTAGTCCTAGTCAGCAGGATGGACCCACAGTTGCCTCCTTTCTCATAGTTCCTAAAAACAGAGGTAACCTTCAACCCCCCAGAGCCCAAGTGGCCAGTGACAATCCTTTGTATCATCTCACCCTGCTTCCTTCCCTCTTACATCCCTATAGTGCAGCTCTTCTTTTGGGAAGGGAGAGCGAGGGCTTCTCTTGAAAACTTCTGTCCAAGGACTACACTCCTTCAATTCCCCACTTAGGACTGACTAGGGAATGACAAGTGCACAGACACCATCTCTTTTCTTCAACAGACCCTTCCTTCAGCTACAGTTCTCTGAACATTCCCTGCCTTCCAGGGAGCTTAAGAACGCAATTCATCATTTAATAACTTCAGAGAACTGTCTCCTGAAACTTCACTCACTGCTGGCAAGCTGTCACCTGTTATTCTATTAGAAAACAATTGGTAAATGTGCCACAGTAGGAAGTGAGACAAATGGTGGAATCAAAGGAATGCATCAATAAAGCTTACTGATGACAAAACCAGAGCATGAAAGACCAAGATACTCTCTCATACTTTTAGTATGTTCTACCCTCTCTGACATATACACTTCCCTCTTTCCTACTCCAAGTTTCACTGCTTTCCTGACTTGCCCAGTCTATCCCTGCTATATAATCTCATTTCCAGTATATTCTTTACTTCTGCTGGAAGTAAAGGTCAATCATACTTTGTATGACAGCTTCTGTGTCTGTCCACATACACGCTCTGAAGATACGTACCAAGTCTTCCCTTGTTTATGCTCAGACCCACATTTAATAAGAGTCTGATAAATAAATGTGCACACAAAATTCAGCTTTCCTCCATGTAGAATATGCTGTAGGATCTTGGTTTTCACCTTCCCACTACCACTACTACTTCCTGGTTTTTACACATAACAAGCAAGCTGTGACCTTGAAAAATCTCAAGTGTTTCTACATCTGTCTATGTATTTATTTCCATGTTTACTACAGGCTGGGCACTATACTGTGCAGTAGTTACAGAGACGAACAGGACAAAATTCTTGACCTCTCAAATTCTGCAGTCTACTGCAAGAAGCAAATATAAATATACACTATATGGCAATATGTTAAATATTATAAGAGAGATGATAAAAGTGATATAGGAGTCCAGATGAGGAAGAATAAGACAAGGCTTAACATGCAGTGAAGCTGGGATTTATAATTACGTAACTGAGTTTATAAAGGAAGGAGAAAGTGGCACATGTAAGTCTAAGAGGAGAACACAGCATGTAATAAAGCACAAAGTGCTTGAATGAAAGGGCACTGGCTGGCATATTAGGGAATGGTGCATTTAGCATGCATAGGCCATGAGATACACAAAGCTAGAAAAAGACAGGGCCAGATTGTAAAGAACCTCACGATGACTAGCTAAGGAACTGGAACCCGATCTTACGGGCTGTGTTTTCCCAACCCTTCTCTCATCAAGAAAGTCAAATATAATTTGGTATAGTCCCCTAGAGAAGGCTGCTGGTAGCTAATGGCCTGGGTATTGAAGGGATCAATAATTTGGGCATACTAGCTGAGGTATTCTGCTATAGGCCATGACAAAACACAGAAGTCCTTAAACAAGTGTTTCTCTAAATTTATCAATCTACCTATATATGCTGTAACTGACAACTATATTAATTTAGGGAAATGATATAGGAAAACAAAGCATAGTCCTAGTCTTTTTTCTAAATTAATGTAGTATCAACTTTGTGGAAGATAAAAAACAGTTCTAGGTTTTATTACTACTCTCAAGTCATGATAAAGTCATTGTGAATGAGTGTTGTTAGTTTTATGATTACAGCACATAGTTTTCTAAATATAAAATGGTTTCCCACAATAAACAGAATATTAAGAACTGTTTTTAAAACTGAAGGTCCTTAAACAAGTTTTGAAAGAGAAATCTCAAGAGGCATGACTAGGGGAAGAATGGGCACTTAACCAGATTTTGTAGAAAACTATATATGTGACAGTGAAGACAAAAGTGCCAAAAGAAGAACTGTAAGTACAGAAGAGATAATGAAGACCTTAAGTAGAAGAAATAAAAACAAGAAGGCATGTTCAAGGAGAATGCTCTCAGGTTTGTGTTGTGGGGCAGGCGGGAGTACAGAATGATTTGGACTAAGTTAGTTACTAAAGCATGTAAAGCAGGTAACATATTCTGGTACTTAACTGCTTGATATTAGCTCTTTTGATTTACAACTTAAACAACAAGGGGTGGAGAAACATGCCAATAACCACTGAAAGACCCATTTCGTTTTAACTTTGGGTATAAGATAACATTTTTAGTTGGAAAAATGTGAGGTTCAGGGTATCTAAGGTACTAGAATGCTGTTGAGTACAGAGTCAGATTCCAAATTTAATATTCATGAAGAGCTTCAGTTCTGAGAGCTGTGAAAATGTGTAACTATGGTCATGGAAACAGGATTGCACAGTGAAACCATAAAAGACTGAGAAAAGGATAATTAAGAACCCTCAGAGGAAATCCTATTTAAAAGGTAGGCAAAGGAAGCCAGCAAACAAGAATGAAAACCAGGTAGGAGAACCAGAAGAGACGTTTAAGCCCTAAGGACAAAGATTCCCAAATGCTGCTGCCCAGGGATCTTTAAAAAATTCTGATGGCTGGCTACCAGCCCAGACTTTGTAATGTAATTTTGGTAGGGCGTGAAAATGGGGCAACCCAGTTTCGGAATCACCGATATAAAAAAAAAAATGTCTTAGAAGGAAGTGGCTAAAAAAGAGTTTCTGAGACTAAAGTTCAACAGAACAAAAGGTGACAGTTTAATATTTTTACATCTCTTTTTATTTCCTAATATTTACTTACCTTATTTTTTCAATTATATCTTCCAAAAGATACTCCACAACCGGGAAAGTAAAACCAGGTATGTGTATCATTGGACAGTTACCTATTATGGCAGACAAAAGATAAATCTGTACTCAAATGTTCAAAAAAAAAAAAAAAAAAAATCAACAGACAATAAAGAGGCCAATAACTCTCTTTCTTTCTTAAGTTCAGAAATGGTCCTGGCACTTTCACAGTTCTACCCTATTTTTTCATACTGAGTTTAATGAACTAGCAGTCTATTCTTCACTACCATTTTACTGCTACCAAACTGTACACACACCTCACAGTTCTACAAAGTAACCCAAAATACAAAGAATAGAGCACTTTAAGTTGGACTCAAAAGTCATTACTTGAGGTGTATTTCCTCCCCATCATTAGCCAAGATGGTACCATCAGAACCCAAATTTTATTGAAATCAACTTAAGAATCACTACTCCTATGGCCCCCAGAATTAGGAAAAAAGAGAAAAAGTAGTCAAAACAAGACGTAACAAAATACTGAAGTGTTACCTACTATTCTAGAATCACCAGTTAAAATAACTGTCTCCTAGTAATGTTACTTAATGTTACTTAGTATTTCATACCAAGCAAAACAAGCAGGACGCACTATTGACAAAGACCAACACTGCATCACAGATCAAAATATCTGAAAGTGGTATCACAGCTCTTCCTCTCCCAAGTCTGAGCAAGTTACTCAATGTTAGTTCTGAATAGCTCATTGCACACACAAAAAATAAGACATAATACAATCAACTAATTTCATGGGTCTCTGAAGGTCAACCAAGCTGAATATAAGAATATTTAATTAGAGCTCTATTCCATTTTAATCCCACCCACTATTTTCCTCTCCTTCCCTCATGACTGTAAGGCAAAAGAGGCATAATATTAAAAAAATGTATTCTACAGCTAGTTAAATTTAGTTTCAAATCCTCTCAACCGTCTCTTAATTATGCAACCATTATAAAACACACTGGGAAAGACACCTATAAAAATGGGATTAATAGCACTTACCTCACAAGGTGTTATGAAGATTAATGAAGACAAAATGCCAAATAGAGCACATCTGGCATACTAAAGGTGTTCCATAAGTGGTCACTACTATAATTACCAGTAAACTGCCACCCTAGCCTGTGACAGTACATAAATGCCACAGAACAATCACAAAAAAGTGTTCAAAAAATTATTCAAACCTTTGATTTGACTTCACGGATGCCACCTTAAATTATTATCTGATGGTAGCACCAAAAATCTACATGTCTTCGCTCTAACACAGACGATGCTGCCTTTTTAAAAATAGGCTCACTTCTCTAATCTGTTGTAACTAGAAAGATAGTCTCAGCTATTTAAGACAACTTACAGTATTCTCTTGAATACTTAAAATAATTGCTAAACCCCATTTTAACTACTTTGTACCTAGCAATGTATTTTTTTTTTTTTAAACTCTCAATTCAGTGGCTTTGTGGTAACTTTCTAAAGCAATAATCTTAAAATTTACTTACCGAAATATTCTGAAAATTTCTCGGCATTTAAAGTCGCACTCATCAATATCACTTTCAGGTCAGGTCGAAAACTGAGAAGATCTTTAATAACCGTCATTAAAACATCTGACTGTAGATTTCTCTCATGGATTTCATCAAGCACAATATGACTAACGCTGGACAAATGCCTAAGCAAAAGTGTGAAGTATGTAACAGTACAAAATTTAAAAACTGAACCATTCTACCTTCACAATTAGTAAAATCCAATTTAATAATTACATCTTTGATAATGTTTAACAAAATGTCTGTCTTGAAGTGAAACATACTCACGAGTCTGACTGGAGCCACTGCAGGATGATTCCTGTTGTGCAGTATAAGATAGAACCCTGTTTCCTTGGCAACCGACTGTGAATGAAAGATAGGAGTTAACAGTTTTTGGTTTTCTTTACTAACAAATTAGCACCGCAAAAGTTTAAAAGAAAACCTTCAATTTAAAACTGCTTACTGTTTTAATGAAAATCTTCACAGTTAAGTTTTTGGTCCTAAGAACGCCTACTGTAACAGACTAATGTGTAATACTACATTCAAGTTCACTATACATTATTTTCACTGTCATGATACAACATTAATGATGTCTTTTTAAAGGCATAACCATTAACATAACTTACATACCAGTAACCAGGCATAACCAGTAACATAACTTAATACACAGGGGCCTAAACTTCTGTTCAGTGACTGGAAAGTCAGTTCACTTAAAAAGATAAATGGAATCCTGAGCTCCAGAAAAGGGCTATAGAAATATAGAGGAGTGAAGAAGGGGTTAAAGATACCAGAATCAATAGTCAGTCGGGATGGTGGTAGCAAAAGATATGAGACACCAACTCCTTTCGTGTGCAGTGATGGCCTACTGATATACATCCAGGAAAAAGTTATTTCTCTAGCCATTTCATAATGTAAAAGCATTTAAAGTTATTTCTTTAGCTGTTTCATAATGTAAAGCATATTTTAAAAGGCATATTTAAAACTCCTGTTTGGATTTAAAAAGTTGCAAGCTTCCTATACTGTAGTTACTTTAAATGTTAATTTTAATCGTAATCAGCATAACAACAGGGAACATTTTTCTCCTTAATCTCTAACTTCACAGTTTCACTAAAATCTACCTGACACAACAGGTGAATGTTCTTTACCTCTGGAGACGAATCTGGTATCCAGTACTGTTACCATTGCCACAAGATTCTGCCCTTTCTGCAGCCACTCTCTCTGCGACCTTTTAGCAAAATAAAAGACATTTACAAAGAAAATATAATTTCCTTTAGGAAGAACATCTGGAATATCCACAAAATCTGGGATTGTTGAAAAAATGTTCATCAGTTTTTCCGGAGTTAAAAAAACAGAGACAGATACTAGAATCCCAGGGATCTAAAACTGTGTGTTGTTCTTTAAAAGCTCCAGACTACTTGCTTCTTAAATTCACTTTTCACCTCCTCTTATAAAGCCCTCCAAGGCCAAATTCTCTCTCATCATTATTTTCAAAGTGCCTTTCTACAGCGTCATCCTATCTTTCTTTTTGACTTTTTTGACTAAGAGTTAAAATCAGTGAGGCGCCTGGGCCACTCAGTCTTTAAACATCTGCCTTTGGCTCAGGTCAGGATCCCACGGTCATGGGATCAAATCCTGGAGCCGGCTCCCTGCTCAACACGGGGAGCCTGCTTCTCCCTCTCCTACTTTCCTTGCTTGTGTTCCCTCTCTCCATCAAATAAATAAATAAATCTTAAAAAACAAAACAAAACACCCACATTAAAACCATAGTTAAGCTTATAAAACTTGTGTATAATTTGAGTGTAAATACATGTTGATACTTTTCTTTCTCCAGTTTTTTGTTTGTTTCTTCTTAGTAGAGACTGCTGTTGCTTAATTCCTGGTTCTTGGTTGTGTCCTAAAAGTTATGGCGGCCAAAGATGAACTTGGAATTGATGAAATGTTATTATAATCCAATAATAATCCATAATACTGATTTATGTAACTAAAAGTAACAACAGTCACCTTGTGACAGAACACTGATTCATGAGATTAGAAACAGAAAATGGCATAATTAAGAAACAATACTTCAGAAGTAGAACTTTCCAGCCAGTACATCCTGTATTCACAGACTTAAGACCATTATTTCACTTTTTATTACTTACTAAATTGCCCATTTGAGTATTAACAGAGCTTGGAAAAATAAATAAAAAGTAACCTAGTTAGCATATCTTCCTACTGTCAATATATATGGTAATGCTGTATTAATGAAAATGATAATATTAACTTACTTAAATCTAGCTTTATAATTGTATTATAACAAAAGTGGTTTTTCACTGTTCTGTGATTTTATGTATTTCCTAGGAATATGACTGTACCAAAGATTGTTACTGTACTTCTTTAAACAGTATTTCTTAGAAATCAGCTTAAAATGCATACTGTATTTCCTCCAAAATACTGCCTTAATTGGTAATGCAGCTCCTAACCAGATTCTGTATTAAATGACTTAGCGATAATAGACTATCATGTAACTAAACACAACCATAAATTCTTATAATCGAAATTTACATATAAAATTACATCAACACTGAAATAAACTTACTATACACATCAAATGCTGTCAGAAACCCAAACATCTTTAAAGAACATATAACCCATACATTTAACTAGGTCATCTAACTGAACAAACAAACAAACAAAACTGCTGTTTGCCCTAAACATGTACTTACAACTATTAATAGGATAAATCTAAAACAATGCCCTTTTTTTTAAATGATAATTCCCTCTTATTGAACAACTGCATTAAAAACTTAAAAATGCAGTTAAAATACTGCAAGGCTTCCAGTGTACTTACTGAAAAAACAGAACCAAAAATAATACTGAATCAATGAAGGAGTAAAATTTAAAGCATCTATATGGATGGACACTTTTCGCAGCTTATAACCCTATAAAAATTTATCAGCTTTTTCTTCTTCTGGTTTTATACTAAAATTTGCCTGCATTTATACTTAAACTTGCACACCTATTATCAGTAATTATCAGTAACAGGTCATTTGAGCTTTTGGTGTTTACTACCAAATATCTGCTGTCATAGGAACATATCCTAAACCCAATTAAGAAGTCACTACAAATGTTCAAAATCCGTTTATTTCGAGCAAGACTAGGAGAATGGAAAATAAAAAGTGGGGAATTTAAAAAAGTGAGACATTACTTACTGAAATGGCACTAATTCTTCTTGGCTGTGTACAAACTATCCTGCATGCAGATCCTTTCCCTCTTTCAATGTAGTTATCCAAAATGAACTGAGTAACTTGAGTAGTTTTTCCACATCCAGTTTCACCACTTATTACTGTTACTTGATGGTTATCAATCATATTTACCAATTCCTATTTCAAAATGGAAAATAAGTGAAGGATATCATGTGGTAACTAAGTCCAAAAAATTAATAATCACAATTCTATCAAAACTGAAGGTAACTGCTTTTAACAATCATATTAGGGGCACCTAGATGGCTCAGTGGGTTAAAGCCGCTGCCTTTGGCTCAGGTCATGATCCCAGGGTCCTGGAATCAAGCCCTACACTGGGCTCTCTGCTCAGCAGGGAGCCTGCTTCCACCTCTCTCTCTCTCTCTCTGCCTGCCTCTCTGCCTAACTTGTGTCTCTGCCTGTCAAATAAAAAAAATCTTTAAAAATATATATTTTAATGCTTTTGTTAAAGTTTTATTAAATGCAATGCTGGCAGTTTGGGTATTGGATCCACCTGTTTTTCAAAAGAATAACAGCACCAAATTATAAAAAGAAAGCAAGGCACTGTTAAGAAAAACACACCACCACCACCAGCACCACCAAAAAAAAAAAAAAAAAAAAAAAAAAAAAAGAAGAAGAAGAAAACACACTAACAAGAACAAGAGACAACAGGTAAGTTTTATGCATAAGAATGAACACTGATTAAAAAGAATGCTGATTTGTAAGGCTACTGAGTACAAGACAAATCCCAATACCTAAATAACACTAAGGACATTAAAGTTATATCACAACCCATACAATATGGCTCTACATTCAGAAAAAGTTTGGTACACTGTCTTAAAGAGAACAAGAAAGAGTGTAATTTATCTTAAGATTATTTCCTTTCAGTTAATTACAATAAAGTTTTTAAATACCTAAATCAAATTGGTAAACTTCAATTACCTGGAAAACCTCACATTTGGTAAAGATCTTTTTTCTTAAAAATTACAAACACTAATATTTTAATAGTAATATTCACTGTATTAATAAAACCATCCTACTACTTCAAAGAGGTATTAGAGGTGACTTTTATCTACAAAAGTTTAATCAAAAATCCCAATTTTGTCCATCTACTCTAACACAATATATGTATCAGAATAAGTTCCAAGACTGAACACTGAAATTATAGCTTGTAAATACAGAGAAGCAATATGGGACTTATTCACTCAACAAGTATTAACTGGGGGTTGAGAGAGTGAGTATCAGGCACTGTACCAAGTCAAGTAATACAGAGTGAACACTGTCCTCAAGAACTTAAAATGGCCTAGGAAGGAAAGACACACTATGGCAGGTCGTAGTTAAGTGCTATGAAAACCAGTATCAAAACAAAGCAAAGCTGAGAGAACAGAGCAGGATGGGGAACTATATTATTCTCAGGTGACTGTATAATAAAGCATAATAAATTAAATCACTATTTTCAGTAGTGCCTCAATATTAATTAAAACGTTTGTTCTCAAAGTAAGAGCAAGGGTATTTATCCAAAGTAACATATATAAAAATTCTGTTTTTGGAGTTCTAAAGATTTCAGTTATAGACAGAAATGAGAAAACTTAAGGAAAACTGTTTCATGATCATTTTTTTTTCTTTTGGGCCTTCAAAAATTCAAGACTAAAATGAACTTTCAATAATACCCTTTGAGGGGGCACCTGTGGCTCAGTCATCAGGCATCATCTACCTTCGGCTTGGGTTGTGCCCCAGGGTTCTGGGTTCGAGCCCCACATCGGGCTCCCTGTTGGGTGGGAAGCCTGCTTCTCCCTCTCCCACTCCCCATGCTTGTGTTCCCTTTCTCACTGTGTCTCTCTCTGTCAAATAAATAAAATCTTAAAAAAAAAAAAAAAAATACCCTTTAGGGGAAGGTCCATTTACATTTTTTCTTGATATATAGATTTTAAAAAATTATATTTAAGTATTTTGCAAATCAAATTAAATACTGTACATTCATTTTACCTTTTGCATTCCATATGAAGGCAGCTTTTCCCTGAAATGCTGAGAATTAAAAAAAACTATTTTTAATTTTCACAAAAGAAATGTAATCAAATTATAATCATGGTAATCAGAATATATCATAAATATACTAGAATTCCAAAATATTTTTATTACCTTACAGCTTATGTCAAGTACCAAGACCTAAAAAAGAATTTTTATAAAAAGGACTAACGTACTTAGCAATCCTTTATTTTTGAAACACTGAAAAAGAGAATTCTATTACAGTCAACAGAAGGGAGATACTTTCTTAAGTGGCAGTAAAATGAAATCTCATCTGTCACCGAACAGTATTCTTATAATCCCCAAGTTACTCTTACTATTTTTTATTTTACATATTCATCTTAGATTTGTTTTCCATATCACAGTCATTTTCCCACCCATCAATCCACCATTTAATAATCCACTAGGCACTGGAGCAGATTATTGCTGGGTACTGGCTTTTGAGAATAAAAGAAAATTTAAAATAAGTAATATCTGAAACCGGAAAATCTGGTACTGCCATTTAAGAACTGTGATCTTAAGTCAAACTTGGATCCTGAATCCCTCAAAAGTTTTATCTCATAGGGTTGCTACGAAATCCGCATGAAAAACCTTTATAAAAAAAACCAAGTAGGGGCGCCTGGGTGGCTCAGTGGGTTAAAGCCTCTGCCTTCGGCTCAGGTCATGATCCTAGGGTCCTGGGATCGAGCCCACATCGGGCTCTCTGCTTGGCCAGGAGCCTGCTTCCCTTCCTCTCTCTTTGCCTGTCTCTCTGCCTACTTGTGATCTCTGTCTGTCAAATAAATAAATTAAAAAAAAAAAAAAAAAAAAGCAAGTAGCAGTTTCTGACACATAAAAGCTACTTAACAAATTTTTGGGTGAATTACAACTGGAATACTAGAGAGGAAATGATTAATTTCTTTATCTTTATTTGATAATGTTTTTCTAATTTTGAAAACTTTTATGGAATCTTAAACCTACACTACACAAAAATGACATACACTTAGGAGTGCTCTGGTTTACAATAACCTACATACATGAAAAAAACTTCAGTGGTATAAAAAAATAAACCACAGCTTTAAACAAACTCCCTTTATTGTAAAGGGAAAAAAAATACATAAAACTAGAACTGTCCTATTGCCATCATATTTTTTCCAAATTTTTATTTCTTGAAACACCGTTATTTTTTACCTACTTGTCAAAATAGGAGACTAAAAAAATCCCCCACTATTTTCTATTGAGCTATAATTGACATTTAACATTGTATTACTTTCAAGTGTACCAACATAAAGATTCAACATCTTTGTGTGCTGTGAAATGATTACCACAATAAGTCTAGTTAATATCCATCACCACATATTTACCATTTTTTCCCTCTTCAGAGGAGAACTTTTAAGATCTAAGCAACTTTCAAATATACAGTGCAGCATTATTAACTATAGTTATCATGCTTGACATGGTCAATCAGGTAATTCTTATCAGTACCATAAAAAGGGTCAATACAATGACTTAAATGAATTCTAGCAATCTGAAATAACAAGTTGCCACAATTTTCTCAGTAATTTTTTAATTATATTTAAATTATTTAAAACATTTACTGATTTCTAAAAGTACTTCATGTACTCAAATGTAACCATCTCAATATATAAGTATATATAAGCTAACACATTAAACTTGAAACTAGCAGTAATCACTTTTGCTTTTTAAATATGTAATGCTGATGAAGACAGTTAAAACCCAGTATTCTTTCTCAAGATAGACAAACCGAATTTCTAATTTCCTAATTTTGGGCTGTAACCCGGAGAAAACAGAGAATGAGATCACACGCTGTCTGAGGGCAGGAAATGTCTTAATTTTCAGAAAACAGAGCACAATGACAGGCATTTAGCAAGTGGTAAATTAATGTTTATTATATGAATGATACCAAAAAAAACATGGCATATTACCAAAAAGGATTAAAAAGTTGAGCTCTTAAACACATCTGAATTTTAAACCTGATTCTTTTACTAGTCGTGCAACTGTAGATAGGCCATTTAACATAAGATTCTTTTTCCTCCTCTATATAACAGATGTGCAACCTCTTACACAGAGCTTTTGGGAGATTTAAATGATGTAGCACAAGTGAAGTGTCTGCAAGTGTCAAGCCAGTAAGAAGATCAACTAGTATTATGTTGGGCGCATTTCTTCTCCTAAGTTGCTTTGAATTAGATCACTCATCTTCAGAATCTGAGTTCTGTCCTCCATACAAACCAGACAGTAGCTAACTCTCCTTCTTCTTAAGCCTATAAAAGAAGTTCTTCTCTTAACCACAACATTCTGAAATAATTCAACTTGAAATCTCCTGCCTTCGAATCTTTTTTTTACTAAATGGGCATCAAAGGGCTACAGCATTCTAGCCCTGGACAACCTCACCTCACCTGTTCTAATCAGGATATCCAACTTGATCATCAGCGACAGTCAACAGATCCTTTCTTTCCCACAGAAGATGTGATATTCTGGCTTTCTCACCAAGGGCAGTAGATATGTGCATATTAAAAGTATGGCCCTCAAAATTCCGTCAGTATTTTCTCTTAAAATACATGTGAACATTTTATTACATCTATCTCTAGAATATCCACAAAGCATAAATCTTATGTTTTAATAGGAAGGGATCTTAAAATATCTTGCCTAGCATGGAAAGAACATACTGAAAAACTCAGGAGAATTCCTGCTCTTGTCATAGTCCTATCCTCAAATGTTAAGCATAAGCACATCATAACTTCGGGGATTTAATTTCATCATCTGTCAAAGGAAGGAGTTGGATAAAATGGTCTAGAAACCTTATAATTCTAACCACCTTGTTTCTTATGATATCTCACTAAACTGGCCTAGAAAAGTTAAACTAATTCCTTCTTCTCACTATATAAGGTCCTGTAGATGAGACAGGCTACCTTAGTTTATACTGTACCGCAACTACATTTCCACTGCTCTTCTCTAGTATACAAGAAAGAATTCCCACAGGGGATGGTCTACTGAAATACCACTGATCTATACCATGCAGTACCTCTAAACATAAATCTATTTTTATCCAATGGGAGAAGAAATGACAAATAAAAACTTTTTCCACATCTTGCTTTTCCATTACCTGCATTTCGATATACCGGAGGTCACTTTTTTTCTTTTGTAAATCTTCCAACAGTTGTTGGTCTAAAGTTACATCTGGTTCATTTTCTTGCAAGAGATATTCAGAATCTCGGTCAATATATTTGTCCCTGATTCTAAATGCTCTCTTTTCTTGACTTATCAATTTCTTTTCCTGGTTTTCAAGTTTCTTCTCTGAGTTGGGTTTGTTCTCAGTAGGAGATTCAGTACCATATCTATTTTGACAAAATAAAAAAATGATAAAAGGCTAAATGAAGAGCCACTCAAACCCTGAAAACAAAATAATATGCTATTTATTTCAAAATCACCAGCTTCTATTTTTTCTTAGATCAATAAAGAAAATGGATTCTTATAATGAATTCAAGATTTCCCTCCCTGAAAATAGGTATTACCAGATTAAGTTATTCCTTGTCACAGTTAAAATAAAATGAAGTTCACACAATAGCCATCCCTCCACCATTGCAAAAACTTACAGTATTTTTTTCAGATTTTCTGAACTTTATTTCACAACTTCATCTTCCTCCTGCCACCCTTCTGAGTGCTATAAATGGGATGCTATATTACACAGTTCCAGAAAAACCTCTACTAATTTTTCCTCCAAATGAGAAAAACTCCTGTGATCATCATAAAACAGCAAGAATTTAACTTCTTCCAGATCTCTCTCACAGGATAATTTTGGAAATACAAGATGAGTAGGAAAACAGTAAATAGTAACTTAATAAATCTCATATCCAAATAGACTATTCTTACCATTTAGCTTTTTGTGTAATGATTATGTTGTTCAATCTCTCACCAAATAAGCTCAGTCTACATAAGAAAAAAAAAACTTACTTCAAAGTTAAATTACACTTACTGAAGAGCCTAAAGATGTCATTTTTATTATCATTCCTTCCCTAGCCAATGCTATTAAGAAATGTTACTATGACGGGGCGCCTGGGTGGCTCAGTGGGTTAAAGCCTCTGCCTTCGGCTCAGGTCATGATCTCAGGCTCCTAGGATTGAGTCCCATAACGGGCTCTCTGCTGAGCAGGGAGCCTGCTCCCCCGCCTCTCTGCCTGCTTCTCTGCCTACTTGTGATCTCTGTCTGTCAAATAAATAAATAAAATCTTAAAAAAAAAAAAATGTTACTATGTCCACTCTGTCAAATAACATGTTTTGTTTTACCCGTGATCTTCAGGAGCAAACCAGGAGATCTGTGCTTCTGAGTCTTTACCATTCTTTGCCTGGACTGAATGCAGCAGCTGCACAATCTGTTCTTCTCGCCGTTCATCCATGTGTACTACAGCTCTCTATTTTGTGCAAAGCAAAAAGTATCCTGATCAACGTTAGAAAACACATGCAAAATTACTTAGTAACAAAAAAGTAAATGTCCAACAAATGTATATAAAATTTAAATTACCCAACACTTGCCCTCTAGTCCAATTTCACTTCATAAACCTAATGTTAAGATCTTTGCATATATCCTTCTAAACTTTTTCTGCCACATATCTATAAAATTACCTCTAATATGACTGGCAAAAAAAGTACATTTATTTCCCTTACTAAAACTTTGGTTCCTTTATCTTCTAACCTCTCACATACTGATTATTATCAGTTTTCCCCTATTTTAAATTTTCAGAGATACTCACAATTAAAGTTTTTAAAACACAAATGTATTTTGCAGGGGGGGAGCTGAGTTGAAAACTGGAATTATTTTGGTTGCAATGAGCATTTTAAAGTTCTTACACTAAAAGGATAAATATTTGAGGGAAGCACTGTAGAGAACAGTGAGTCAGAGCCATTATTTATACAGAAGAAAAGGCTAATAAATGCTAAATCCATACACAAAAAAGGGTGAATATATGGAGAAGAAGGCTGAGCTGAGACGAATAAAACTTATCAACACTCATGCAGGTAATGCCCGATGCAGGTGGCTATGATGCAGTTGCTTCAAAGAATGAGAATAAAACAAACCAAAAAAACACCAGAGAAGATAGAAGTTACACTGTAGACAGTAAGAACAAGAATTTCTAAAACTGCTCTTTTATCATTGCACATTATAATTAGTTGAATTTAAACCCAGTAGTTAAGACAGGAGAGATTTTTCTTTAAGTATGCAAACAGGAAAGATAATCAAGGTATTAAATGGAAAAAAAAAAAAGCTGCAGAAAATATATGCAGCAGGATCTTATTTCCATTATTATTAAAATAGATTATTGACTTTACATTCTACATTTTTGCAGTATTTCTTCCAGATATATTTCTGACACATGGCAGAGCTACGGTGAAGTTTGCCAAATGGATGAATGACTGAATTTATCTTTTACAATGAGCATGTGTGATTTCTGTGTTAAAACCATTTTTCTCTTTAAAGAAATACACAGAAAGAATACTCTTCAGGGAATTCCAGAAGACTTCTTCAACTTACTAAAGAGTTTACAGACGTAGTAAATAGGGCCGCCTGTACTCCAATGTTCATAGCAGCAATGGCCACAGTTGCTAAACTGTGGAAAGCGCCAAAATGCCCTTCAACAGACGAATGGATAAAGAAGATACGGTCCATATATACAATGGAGTATTATGCCTCCATCAGAAAGGATTAATACCCAACTTTTGTATCAACATGGACGGGACTGGAGGAGATTATGCTGTGTGAAATTTGTCAAGCAGAGAAAGCCAATTATCATATGGTTTCACTTGTGGAGCGTAAGGAATAACACAGAGGGCATTGGGTGAAGGAGAGAAGTGAGCTCGGGGGAAGTTGGAAGGGGAGACGAACCATGAAAGACGGTGGACTCTGAGAAACAAACTGAGGGTTTTGGGGTGGGGGTGGGGGTTGGGAGGGCCTGGTGGCAGGTTTTAAGAAGGGCATGTATTGCATGGAGCACTGGGTGTGGTGCATAAACAGTGAATCTTGGAACACGGAAAAAATAAAATTAAATTAAAAAAAAAAAAAGTTTACAAAAAGCATCATTATCATACAATTGAAAGTCCAATCTAGTAAAACTCTGGCTGATAAGAAAGGTTTACAAAATTACAGGTTGCAACAAAATCTGTTTATAGACAGGTACTAAAGCCCTCTCATTTTTTTTTAACCTTACAGCATGAAATCTTTTTAAATGGTTTCTGTATCAGACTAACGATTCTCTTCTTCATAGCATAGGATATACTCCACAAGGGCTAGGAGCTTGTATCTGGTTTCTCCTAGATTCTGCCCCATGCATCTTTTTTTTTTTTAAACCTCTGATGATTTTAATCTGTAATCATCTGTTGTAAAAACAAAAAACAAAAAAATAAACAACAAAAAACAATAACAACAACAACAAAAACCATTACTGTCAGTACACCAGAACCTAAGAGTGGCTCTGGGGACTTCCAACATAGAGGATCATTATTAGAACATTTCGTCCTATATTTTAAATTCTGTAATGCCTTCAGCACTTGTTAACATTCATTGCTCTGTGTACCTACACCAGATGGCTATCAAGTTAAGCTTTTTCTTGGCAGTTAGAATCTACAGTAACACTTTAATGATTACAGACTATACTGGAAGGAAGCCTCAGGACATAAAGTCATTATCAAGCAAAGTCACCTTAAGGCCCAAAGGCACAGTTTCTTCCATTCACTTTCAAAATGAGAAAGGTAAGATCAAGCATTTTTTAATCTGAGGAACAATTTCTTTCCAACTGAAATTCATGCTATATCAATACTTCAACCAACCAAAACTTTACATATTGAAGTTCTTACCTCTATTAGCAGAATAAAAGTTCTCCCTACCTTGCTATACGAAATTTAGGTATTCACAAAAAGGGAGGATGATTAAAAAATGAAACAGCCCCTGAAAACACAATTTATACTTTCTGGAAGTTATTTTTAACGTGGTTCTTCCCACAATGTGGTTCCAGAGGCTCTGGGCAGCTGAGAATTTAGGAGTACCAAAATTCCAAACCTGGATCTAGCCTGTCCTCCCCCCACCCCGCCGGAGGCACATGAACAAGAATATAGCCACCCCACTACCATCTGGCATTTACCTCCACTGCTCCACAGAAAGGGCTCTCATCAAGGTTACCAATGACCTTGTTGCTAAATCCAATAGACATTCTGAGCTCTTATGGAACCTCTCTGTAACATTTGCCACTCTTCACTACTTTTCCTTTTTTATATACTCTTTGCTCCTTCAACACTGCTCCTGGATTCCAAAACAACACCCATCTTACTTTCCTCTTCGCTGGCTGTTTCTTCCTAGGTAAGAATCTAAGAAATTTCTCTTACTCCACCCCTTAAATTTTCCTGTTCCAGTGATGCACAAGCTAGAAACACTGACACCATTTGGGTGTCTGTAAGGAAAACAGAATCTCTGGCTCCACCCCAGTACCACATTTTAACAAGGTACCAGTTGATTCCTCAGCACATTCAAGTTTGAAAACAATGGCCTACAGAATTTAGGCTTGCACCCACTTCTCATCTTCTCTGGTCACTTCCTACTATCCACAGGACTACAAACTGCCAGTCTAGATTTCTTTAGGCATTAGAATCAGATGGGCTTCTACCTCCCCGAAATCCTCGTGCTTTTTTCCCCCATGGATTTTATTTATTTTAGAGCAAGAGAGCATGCACATGTGTGCACACGGTTGGGGGGACTCAGACTGAGCTCATGACCTGAGCCAAAATCAAGAGTCTGACGCTACGAGGCACTACGTAGGCACTGCCAAATCCTCACTTTTTGAATTATAACAGAATCAAACTCCATCCTTAAGCTGAGTTCATCAGCTTCCTCCATCAAGCCTGTTCCTTATATAATCATCAACACGTGATTTATTAATACTTGCTTTCCCCTTGCCTCCAGATAAAAGCAGTTTTGAATCTACTTCTTAAATCACTTTTTAAATCACAATTTTTTAAAAAAAGATTTTATTTATTTGACAGAGAGAGATCACAAGTAGGCAGAGAGGCAGGCAGAGAGAGAAGGGGAAGCAGGCTCCCTGCTCCCTCCCTCCCGAATCCAAGCCCGATTCAGGGCTTGATCCCAGGACCCTGAGATCATGACCTGGGCAGAAGGCAGAGACTTAACCCCCTGAGCCACCCAGGCACCCCTCTTAAATCACTTTAATCTGTCCCTTTTGCTCCATCTCCACTCCCAATGTCCTAATTCAAGCTATCATTTCTCACTTTAGTTACTGCAAAGGCTACAAAACTGGTTCCCTGTCCCAGGATTGCCTCTTTTCAACTCAATTTCTATATTGCTGCCAGAATGAACTTAAGCACAAATTCAATCACTTAATTTTTTGCTTCAAATGATTTAATTGCTTACAGGAGTTCTTAGGGAAAGTCAATAAATTTCAAGGCTCGCCTTATTTTTCTAGCCCTAGGCTTTTCAAATTGCTGCTTATAAAATTGAAGGATCATGACCAATATTAATAAAAGAGAAAGCAAAAAAGGTACCAACAACACACCCAGAGCAATATACAGATAAATTAAGTATTATTTTATGATACTTTTTGTTCAATTATACATAGGTGTGTACTGGGTGCAAATTAACATATATTCCTTTATGTGGGAAGTGGTCAACAAGTTTGAAAGCCACTGCTCTACCTTCATCTCATCACACTAAACACCCTATGCCCTATTCTTTCAGTTCCTTGAGTCCTCCTAACCTCTAAATTGTGGCACCTGCTGCTACCTCTGCCTGAAAATCCCTTTCCAAATCCCCCAAATCCAAACACATACACATTTTGCTATCATTCAGCTTTCAGCTTATGGGTTACTTCCTCTGGAAAACCTGGAATCTTCTTAGTTTGAGTTTGGTGACAGCCCATATTCTCATTATAATACTGTAACATTGTACTCTATCCCTCTTGTAACCCCTAACATATCACAATTTCTGTAAGATAGTGACTACTGTCTACTAACATAGTGCTTAAGATAGTGTCTCAGATATTTCAGATACTCAACTAAAAAAAAAAAAAAAGTTGAAAGAAAAAGAGCACATTGTTAGAATGCAATAACTTGGTAAACAGGAATTACGTGAAAAGTAATTAAAGCTAAGGGAGATGACTGGGAAGCAATCACAAATGGCTGAACGTGGTCCAAAAAAAAAAAAAAAAAAAAAAAAAAAAAGATAAACCAATCATTGAAAACGGTCATATTTAGATTGAGAAGATGGAGATGAATTTCAGAGAGAATGGTATGGGACCTGTAATAAAAAACAAAAACAGAAGTGTATTTACAAAAGCTGTAATTACATCGTATTGGGGACATGGGCTCAGTACACTGAAGGAAACCTGGTATACTGAAACTATGTTACCAAGATTTCCTGTAAAATATGTTAGGATGCAATGTAAATGTATTCAACTCAGACAGAAGTGATCTGGCTTCCAATCCCAAGTTGTGAGCTAGAGAATGAGATGACTTAATTTTTGCTTTTGAAAGCACCATGAGTGGTTCTATAAAGAACAGACTTAGTGGAAAGCAGGAGTGGAAGCTAGAAGACTCGTTAGGAGGCCAAGAACACTGAACAAGATAGTGGCGTGATTTGTGGGTTAACTGCTGCGGAGACAAGTGGTTGGATTTGGAATATATTAAGAAAGCAGAGCAGACAGATGTGCTGAAATGAAAGAAATATCAAAGATAATTTCCGTTTTTGCCTTGAAACATTTACCAAAATAAAGTTTGGAAAGAGGACAGAAATCCAGAGTTCCCTTCACAAGGATCCATCATGCAACTAGCTTCAGATGGAAATAATAATGAACAGTTTTTCCTGATTAAACTTTTCACCTGTTTAGATCTTATTTTCCCAGCATCATTATTTCTTCAGATCCCTATGGCAACATGCATAACACCTTGTGGGAAACAGGGGCTAAATAAAATAAAGAGTAACTTTCTAGTTACCCCATACATCCTTTTATAGCAATCAGCCTGTATTATTCTTCCAATTTTAAGATGACTTAGATAGGCTTCCCTCCGTTTAAAAAAAAGTTTGTTCAATGAACAACTTTGGGCTGATGTGTGTGTGTGTATTAAAAGAGAAGAATGTGATAAGGTGTGAAGATAAATGAATAACGCCAAAAAACACTTCGATGAAAAGACAAGGATAAAGAACAAATAAAGAAATAAAATGATTTAGAAACAAAAGCCTAAATAAAGGTTTAATTACACACATTCTTTATCTAATATGAAGGATTTTTTTTTAAAGATTTTATTTATTTATTTGACAGAGATCACAAGTAGGCAGAGTGGCAGGCAAAGAGAGAGAGGGGGAAGCAGGCTCCCCACTGAGCAGAGAGCCCAGTGCGGGGCTGGATCCCAGGACTCCGGGACCATGACCTGAGCTGAAGGCAGAGGCTTTAACCCACTGAGCCATCCAGGTGTCCCTGAAGGATGTTTTTAAAGAAGTTACTAGGGTGCCTGGGTGGCTCAGTTGGTTAAGCAACTGCCTTCAGCTCAGGTCATGATCCAGGAGTCTCAGGATCTAGTCCCTCCCCGGGCTCCCTGCTTAGCAGGGACTCTCTTCTCTCCTCTTGCCCTCTCTCTCTCTCTCAAATAAATAAGATCTTAAAAAAAAAAAAAAGTTACTAAAAAGATGCCTCAGACTTACAGTAAAAAAACTTCTGTTTAACAAAAACAAAACGCAATTAAAAAAAATTGAAGTTCGCACCAAATGAACTTTGATGCGTCCCTTATTACAGATCTTCAAGATATAAATCAAATGGGCAATCACAACCTGAAGAGACTAAATCAAATCATTTTTCTGAAATTTCTTCTGTTTCCAGGATCCTAAGTTTCATTCTCAAAGAGGAGCTGCCAATCAACAGAACTCTCCCCAGCCAACATAAAAAAAAAAAAAAAACAAAAAAAACACAACAAAACAGCAAACCACAAACCTGTAAGTTTATGATCATTTTAATACTAAAAATGAAAGCTAGACTATTCAGAACGACCTATATTCAGAAGAGTGCTTGACAGCTTTTATTCTGCGCAAACCTGTATGTTACAAAGAAGGCCGCTGTTTTCGAGCTCTTCAGGCAAGAGTGGCCATAATTTTTCTAACAGAAAGGGTGACCAAGGATACTATGACACGGACATCCTAATAAAGTTAACTTCGGAAAGGACCTGAACTTACTAAGTTTTGTTCACCGTTCTCACATCCTTAAAGAAAAATACACTTTCACGTTGCATAAATCTAAATGCTGAGCATGGCTAACGAAAAACGACAAAATATCCGCTAACGCAAGTTTGAGCAGAATACCTTTGCACACTTTTCACTTCACAAAGCACATGAACCAGCTAAGAAACAAACAAAAAGCAAGGAAAAGGTTAGGGGCGGCGAAGGTGGAAAAAGTGCCCCGTCTCATCCCTCTCCACTATCAAGTCTCAGATTTACCTCCTGCCTCTCCGCCTCCTTGTTCTTCTGTCCCTGTTTCTTTGCATACCACAAGCCGATTTCGCGGCCTTTCAGGTGCCCAGGATGTCGGCCTCGTCCGCCTCGACCACCACCTCCTCCTCCGCCGCCGCCGCCGCCGCCGCCGCCTCCGGAGCCTCGGTTCCCTCCATGGCCTCCTCCATGGCCCGCCCCATAACTTCCTCCATAGCCCCCGCCGGAGTTGCGGGGTCCACCATCCCGGCCCCAGTTCTGATGGTAATCATAGCTCATTGTCCCAGCGGACTACAACTCGTGAGAACCCGCAACCGCTAGAAATGGCGCCCGGGCCCGGAAGCGGGTGTACATCCACTTCCGTTTTGCTTCCGGCGCCCAGCGCGAGAGGGAGGGCCGTTTGAGCGTCACAGCAGCTGCTTCCGGTGACGTCGCAGGCGGCGCCGTCGGTGGTCCGGAAAGTGGCTCAGGTGAAGTCCTCTTTGACGTGTCTTCTGTTGTCTGCCTTTGTACCTGTGGACGGAAATCGAGCAAAGCCTCGCAGGTTTCCTTTACCTACGCCCAACATGTGAGGCAATGGGTTTTGGTTTTTACTTTCTTATTACCCGTAGTGAAATCCGAAGTTTGCTTCCAATTAGGGTCTGGAAAATAGACATCTATTGACACAATAAAAGAACCTGAGGATGGAGGCATTTTTTCCTAAAAGCCTCAAAAGAAATGAGTTCATTTTTTTTTTTTTTTGGTAGCTGCGTCTTGAAAATAGCTTCACACCTGTTTCAAATAAGTACAAACTGTCCCTTCCTCTCTTAAAGGATTATCATTTATTGCTTTTATCCAACAGCGTAACAAGGAGCATGGCTGGCAAAAATAAAAAAATGCTCTTAGGCGGGGCACCTGGGTGGCTCAGTGGGTTAAAGCCTCTGCCTTTGGCTCAGGTCATGATCCTGGGGTCCTGGGATCGAGCCCCAGCATCCTCTCTCTGCTCAGCAGGGAGCCTGCTTCCTCCTCTCTCTCTGCCTACTCTCTCTGTCAAATAAATAAAATCTTAAAAAAAAAAAAGGTCTTAGGCAATTTAAACAAAGGCAGTTGAAGAATCATATATGTTCATGTGAAGCCATTTATTGTTAAATGACCAGGCCACTTAGTGTTTAGCAAAGCTGTTTTTGAATAAATCAAATGACTGGGCCACACAGGCCTGGATGTCACCAGAGGACCTCCAGTTCATTTACATATTTTAACTGATTTAAAGGTGCTGGCCTCAGCTTTCATTTGCTTACAGTCTTGGAAAGGCAAAAGAAATTACTGTGCGATGAGGTTCAGACTACACCTCTGTGGCATAAAAATTATTTTGAGCAAAGGCATTTGAGTTTCTGAAATATTTCAGCTGCCTAGAAGCAGAACCCCCCAAAGGAGTTCAAAAGAACTCAATTGTCATAAATCCCTTCCCCTGGGAGAGAAACTGACAAAATTGAGTCATTACTGGAGACTAGAAATCAGCATCACTCCTAAGCAGGAATTGTCACAAGACTATTATATATTCCGTTAGTTCTCATAAGAGCCCATTTTTTCCTTCCTAGAAGCTGCTTTCCCATGAGTATCTTTTGCCTCCTCCCCTTCCCCTATTAAGATAGTATGTAAGCCCTAAGTTCTAAACTTCTCCTTGAATTACATTTTTATATGTAGTCCCACCCATTTGTGATTAAATCTGTCTCTTCTCTTGCTAATCTGTCTTTCATTCTTTTAATTTTCAGGCCCCCAGGATAAACCTAAGAGAGTAGAGGAAAAGATTTTCTTTCCCAGCAGGCATTAGATGTTACAGCAAAATAATTTAATTTTAGAATCAGGTAAGTCCTTTCTAAAGAATGAGAGGTTAAGCAGTGACTTTTGAGATAAGTAGACTTTAGCCAGACTAATGGGGAGTAGAGAGATTGTTACAGGTGGAGGAAACAATGTGTGTGAAGAGAGATGATAAAATGTTGGAGAGTGAGCCACCTGCGTGGCTCAGTTGGTTAAGCATCTGTTTTCAGTTCAGGTCATGATCTCAGGATCCTAGGATCTAATCCCATATTGGGCTCCCTACTCAGCAGAGAGTCTGCTTCTCCCTCTTCTTCTGTCTGTCCCCCCGTTTGTGTTCTCTCTCTCTCACTCTTGCTCTCTCTCTCAAATAAATAAAATCTTTAAAATATATATATTGAGAGTGAGAAAAGTCTACCCTTAAACTTTAAGATTGTTGGAGAAGACCAAAGAAGTAGAAAGGAGCGTAATCATGGAGGACCTTATATGCCACATAGAGAACAATATTAAACTTTAAGGTGAGTGGTTATTTTTGGCTGCTTTGAAGAAAAAGGAATGGCGGAGGCAAGAATGGATAAGCAGAGGCTAGTTAAAAGGCTATGATTTAGGGGAGGCAAGATGGAATATGAAAAGGACTAGAATTAAAAGATATTGGGAGATTAAAAAAAAAGAGATATTGGGAGATTTAAAAAATCTCAGATTTGATGATTCACTGGATGTGGACAATTAGAGGAAAGGGTCAGATAACTCATGAGATTAAGATTTGAATGACTACCAAATAAAGAGATACCATATCCTGAGATGAAAAATACAGGATGAGGAGGTTTTGTTTTTTGTTTTTTGTTTTTGAATGGGGGAACAGTTGAGTTAATGCATTTAAATAATACATGTGGAGGTGCCTGGGTGGCTCAGCTAAGCGTCTTCCTTCAGCTTAGGTCATGATCCCAGAATCCTGGGATCAAGCCCCATGTCGGGCTCCCTGCTCAGTGGGGAGTCTGCTCCTCCCTCTGCCCCTTACCCAGCTTCTCTTCTCTTCTCTCTCTCTCTCTCTTTCTCTCGTGTGTGCACTCTCTCTAATAAATAAATAAAATCTTTAAAAATTTTTATATAATACATGGTGGAATTTGAGGAACCCATGAAACATAGAAATTGAGATGTCTAGAAAGTGGTTGGTTACATGAGTTAAAAACACAGAGAGAGCAGACTGAGATACATTTTGGTAGTCCTTGGCAAATATGATTAAGATTAAGGAATGAATAGTTCCAATAAACGTATTGGAATTTATTGGACATACCTGCAGTGACAAGTATGTGAATTTTCAGTGGGTGAGATTGGGTAGGCATACTGGGGATCGTTGGGGCAAAATATGAAGGAAATAGTGTGGATTGTTGTTAGCTAAGAGAGTTTATGAACTGAATGGGTCTCCTCAAAATTTATATGTTGAAGACCTAACCCCTAGGGTAGGTGCATTTGGAGATGGGGCCTCTAAGGAAACAATTAAATGAGGTCATGAAGTTGGGGCTCTAATCTTAAGTATTAGTGTCCTTATAAGAAAAGATACCAGAGAGCTCATTCTCTCTTTCCTAAGAAGAAAGGCCATGCGTTGTCAAAGACGTCGCCAAGCTAGGAATGGTGCTCTCACCAGGAAACAAATCTGTCAGCACCTTGATCTTGGACTTCCCAGCCTCCAGAACTTTAAAAAAATAAATTTCTGTTGTTTAAGCTGGAATAATACCATAAATGTATGGTACTTATTTATTAATAAATAGCATTTATTTATTAAACCAATAAAGTGGTTTAATAGCGCTGAAACCAGTGGCGTTTTACTGAGGCAGCCTGAACAGACTAATAGGGTAATAAGACTAATAGGGAGTAAGTGGGGAAGAAAACTAGCATTTATTTGTTGCCTAGCATGTTGGCTAGGCAGTTCACATTTGTGGTCAGCAGACTAATGACCCCCATAGATCCACATCCTATCCCTAGAACTGTCACTATGTTAAATTGCATGGCCAAGGGAAATTAAGGTTGCTAATCAGCTGACCTAAAAGTGGGGAGGTTATCCTAGATTATCTAGATGAGCTCTATATAATTAAAAGTGTTCTTCAAAGTAGAAGAAAGAGACAGAAGAGAATTTCATAGTAATGTGATATGAGGACTCAAGCAACTGCTACTAGCTTTGAAGATGGAGGAAGAGGGCCACAAGCAATGGAATGTAGGCAACATCTAGAGCTGGAGAAGGAAATGTAGTCTCCCTTAGAGCCTCCAGAAAGGAACACACCCTACCTACCCCTAGATTTTAGCCTACTGAGGACCCTTACTAAGCGTCTAAACTATAGAATCATAGGGTACTACATTTGTGTTAATTAAGACTGAGTTTCTGGGAATTTGTTATGGCAGCAATGGAAAAGTAATATAATATTCCATATTTCACATAATCCTTATGACAACCCCAGAGAGAGGTAGTATTATCTCTCTTTCCTGCTAAATTCTTTCTTTTCACCTCATGTTTGTTAATCCTAAGCAGAATCTTAGTTATCAACTTAAAATTATTAATTTATCCTGACTTTTTAAAGATTTTTAAAAAATATATTTATAAGATATTATTTATTTATTTGACACAGAGAGAGAGATCACAAGTAGGCAGAGAGGCAGGCAGAGGGGGATGCAGACTCCCTGTTGAGCAGAGAGCCTGATGCGGGGCTCGATCCCAGGACCCTGAGATCCCAGGACCCTGAGATCATGACCTGAGTCAAAGGCAGAGGTTTAACCCACTGAGCCACCCAGATGCCCCTTTTCCTGACTTCTTTAGCATGAAGTAATATGGTATTGCTTGAGGCTATTGCTTTGGGCAGACACTTTAGAGCAAATGTCACTGTAGTAAAAATCTGCCCAAAAGGAAGGTTTTTAAGGAAAGACCACAAAGGTATTAGTGAAAAGAAAAGTAGCAGTTGATACTTTGGGTTTTGTTTTGTTTTCCTTCTTTGCTTGAAATCTGCAAGAATTCTTAGGTTACCTAATGCCCAAAAACAAAAGGAGTGACTGCCTCGTTAGAGTTGCCATTGTTACTCTTGCTGATGCTCTGCTTTATCCTGTGCTCTGGGCAGGCTAGAAAGATGTCTTTCTTAAATGTGCTCTCCACTGAGCATGAGCTTTGATATTTTTACAAACTTCTTGTGTTGTATCACAGACACATCTGCCGCTATTCATAGGACAACTAGAAGTAGGAAAAAGGATGCTAATACTGCAAGTGATATTTACTGAGCGCTTATTATATGTCAGGTACTATGAATAGGCATATTTTTTCCCTATTTTATTATGGTTAGGGTAAGAAAGTCAAGGGATGGAAGGACTAAAAAGAATGAGACCTCCCCAAGGCAACGATCCCACTGTCATTGATATATTTCATGAGGAATAATGTAGTCTTAAAGTTAGAAAAAACTAAGTGTCTGCAGCAGTATTTATTCCTCCTTGCTTTAAAAACTTCCATTTTCAGTCCCTGAAATCTCATTTATCTATTTATCAGAGACACTTTTGTAATACTAAATCAACATATTTTTAGTCCTCGCCCCTATAAGTCATGTTCCCCAGTAGACATTTCACAATTATAACTCCAGAGAGGGGAGAGTGTGAAGTCTGCCTTAAGGAAGATGATATAAAGGAATGAAAACCCCTGATACCTAGGAAGTAAAAAAAAAAAAGAAGGAAGTCTTGGGGCACCTGGGTGGCTCAGTGGGTTAAAGCCTCTGCCTTCAGCTCAGGTCATGATCCCAGGGTTCTGAGATTGAGCCCCACGTTAGGCTCTTTTCTCAGCGGGGAGCCTGCTTCCTCCTCTCTCTCTCTGCCTGCCTCTCTGCCTACTTGTGATCTCTGTCTGTCAAATAAATAAATAAAAATCTAAAAAAAAAAAAAGTTAAAAAAAAGAAGGAAGTCTTACATTATAAGAGAATATGGGTGAAGGTGGAAGGGTGGGAAAGATGTGTTTAAATTTTGACCTCCCTCCTTCATCTCAGCTTTCAACGTATTTCCTGCTTACCACTTTGAAAGCACACCATATTTTGAATATTTTTTAAATCTCTGGTTATAGTTTTTAGTATATCCAGTGTGCTAAAGAGAAAAGTTAATTATTAAATCCCTGCATTCCCCTGGAATTCTGGGAGATTTTACTTTTTCTTTTTCTTTTTTTTTTTTTAAGGTTTTATTTATTTGTCTCAGAGAGAGCAAGCGAGCTAGCGCACAAACAGGCAGAGGCAGAGAGAGAAGCAGGCTTCCTGCCAAGCAAGGAGCCCGATGCGGGACTCGATCCCAGGACCCTGGGATCATGACCTGAGCTGAAAGCAACGGCTTAACCCACTGAGCCACCCAGGCATCCTGAGATTTTACTTTTTCATTATCTCAAATTGATCTGTCCTCCTTTATGCCTATTTTGTCAGCTCCTATCACCAGTTTCCTTGCTTCTCTGACTTTTACGGAATCTTTTAGATGAGTCAGGATTTTGTCCTGGTCTTCATTCTAAAATTGGTAAACACTCCCTGGGGCTAATAATACATTATATGTTTATAAGAAAACAAAAAAATTATTAAAATTGGTAAACACTGAAGTGTCTTTATCTAAGAACACCAAACCTCTGTTCTACCTAGATCCATCAAGGGTATTCTTGAACAAAGAAGAGAATCATATCTTTATCATAGTACGGTTTTCATAGAAGAAGTAGGGTTTCAGAGAAGTTGCAGATTCTTAACCTTCATTTAGTATTTAAAAATTTTATAAATAATGGTATGACTAAAAGTTTTTACAGATAATCTTATCTGCTTGTGCTCTCCTCATCCCTAATCTTTCTAACATCCACTCAAGAATAACAGAGCTCTGGAGAGTTCAAGTGTAGGTCAAATAATGGTAGAGTTAGAATCAGAATCAGAGGTTGAAACTAAGCCTTCTGATTCCTAGCCCAAGGCTCTTCCACTGTACAGCCAAGATAGTTACACACTTGAAAGGTTATAGATTGTGGATATGTCAGTTACAGTCTCTATAGAAAATAGATGGGTGTCTGCCTTCAGCTCAGGTCATGATCCCAGTGTCCTGGGATTGAGTTCGGCATCACACTGGGCTCCCTGCTCAGTGGGGAGCCTGCTTCTCCCTCTCCAGCCTGCTTCTCTCTCTCCAGCTCCCCCATGCTTGTGTTCTCTCTCTTGCTATCTCTGTCAAATAAATAAGTAAAATCTTTGAAAAATGTATATTAAAAAAAAGAAAACAGGGGCACCTGGGTGGCTCAGTGAGTTAAGCCTCTGCCTTCAGCTCAGGTCATGATCTCAGGGTCCTGGGATCAAGCCGCATCAGGCTCTTTGCTCAGCGGGGAGCCTGCTTTTCCCCTCCCCCTCTGCCTACCTCTCTTTCTCTCTTTCTCTCTCTGTCAAATAAATAAATAAAATATTAAAAAAAAAAAAAAGAAAACAGGTAATCTTAAAACAAGGTAATTCAGAGAACATTTGATATATACATGTTAAAAGTATGTACACAAGTACAAAAGATCTTTTAAAGGAACTATAAAAGATTTCATTAAGCTGGAATTAGTAGCAACAGAGATATCATTATTTCTAGACCCAAGGTGAATGAAGAAAGGGAATGAGTACCGGCATCCTGAAAGAAAATGGCATAGAGTCAGCTTTCTGTAAGAAGCAGTGACTGCTGATAAAAGGTAAGATCCAGTCCAAGGTGAAGAGGAATAAATTTCCTGACCTCACTTTCTTCCTTGTCTCTGATCTCTTGCTGGAAGTCCCCATTGTCCAAACCCAGAGAGCATTTGCTTCTGTCTGTTTACATGGTTGGTGCAAGTCAATCTCTTGGTGCAAGAGAGTAGGATGGAGAAGAGTAGAGAAATTTGCAGGAGAAAAGTTAACATAACCAGTGCTCTGGTTCAGAGCATGCTCTGATGCTTTTAGTTATAGTGAACTGTAAATATTTCAATAAAAGGCAAAGATCAATCAGAGAATTTTTCTGTCCCTTTATTATTTTTCAAAAGCAGATATTATCTGTTTTCAGCGTCCTCTTTGAATTTAATTGTCCAAGCATTCAGTGGCTCCAGAGGTACTGCTTTCTTTGTGATTTGGTACTTTACAGTTAGCAGTAGGAGTGGGGTGTCCTCACCTTTAAGCTAAGCTTCTGAAGGCATGACATACTTGTCCCCCTTTTATTACCTTCTTTCAGGGTAAGTCTTGATGACATCGAAGCATAATTTTCTTATTTCACGCAAAATACAGAAAGAGAATATTTTTAAATTCTCTAATAGAAATATGAAAAGCAAATGAAGGACTTTTAGCAGGAAATGTATAAGCATTACCTAGTTTCCTTTTTACTTACTATAGGCATCCTGTGTTTTGGGGGGAAAAACATACAGATTAGGTATAACTTGCTTTACAACTATAGAGTGATTGTGTAGTTTATTGTCCAATTCTGTAAAAGTTAAAGAGAATGCTATTAATTTTTATGCCAGGAAAACAATTGTAAATTGGGACCAGCCCAGGCAAACCAGACATTTTGTCATCGTTAACTATGAATTATTGTCACTGTCTGCTAATTCCATCTGTTTCTTATGAAAGGAAAAAGAAGAAAAAAAATGGATGCCAGGATCCATGTTAAAGATCTTCTTGAGCATCTTGCATAACATACTTTCCCTTGAAAACTACATAATCTCATTAAATTATTGGATTTTTCTCTGTCTACTGTAAACAGATAATCTGGGATTTCAGAGAAAAAATATTATGAATGAGTCCCGAAAAAAAAAAGTTTAACAATGAATTTTCATCTAAATAATGAAAATACAAAGTCTTAAGGCTTCTATGAAGCAAGTAGCTATGTATCTTTACTCCTGTAACCAGGTGACCATGGATTTGTCCAAACCCTAGTATTTTTTGATCCTCACATTTTAAAGCTTCTGGGAATTGTATTTCTGCTGAGTGGCAGAAATAAAATTTGCTTCAGAGATTTTTTTTTTCTTTTTTTCTGGACAAGTTACTCAGTGAGACTATGCGTATGTGAAGGTAAAGATTTTCCTCTAATAAAGTGTTTCAAGATGAAATGAATCCAGGAATCTAAACTGTTCTACATAATATTGCAAAATATCATCATTGTAGTCATTTTGTATTGGGATTTTGACTGTCCAATGCCAAGTCCCTGCTTATTCTAAAAAAAAACCCACAAAACATGTGTTTTTGTATATGTGAATGTTTGCACGTGTGTTCTTTATGTATTTTGAAGTTGAGATCTCAAGACTGTAGGAAAGACATACAGATATGATTTTCTTTGTATTGTAGCTAAAGAAGAGATCATATAAACAAATTGACCTAGGTTTGGAGCAGTATAGTCTGGTCTAGACTCAAGGCCAAATAACTCAAACTTGGGAAAATGTACCATTCTTGGATTATGGTATGCAGTATCTCTGCATCTCATGATACCAGGGAGGGGGCACTATTTATGTTCTATTATAGTATGGTATATTATTGTCTAGTTAGGGTCATAGCATGTGGCAGAGACCGGCTGCTAGCTGTTCACCAAGTTTAGGTGTCTTCTTCCTGTGCACAGATAAATATATCCATCTGTCTCTTTTGAAGTTGAGGATGACTGTATACTGAGATGTCTCCAATATAGCAGAAGCTGCAGTGGCTGAGCCTCTGTTCTTCCAGGCCACCCCGAAACAGTCCTTGCAGGATCCTCCTTGTCCTTTCTCCTCCTGCCAACTTAATACAGATGAACATAATGATCATAAAAATTGAAAAGGTGGAACTGCAGGATAGAAAGAGCCTAGACTCCTAAACCATGTCTTAGAGGAGAAAGCCTCAACTGGTTAGGAACATTCATTTAACTGCTGCTGCTTTTCTTCAACTTTGTCCTCCAAATCTTGCACAAATACCTCTCTCTGGCAGATGCTAAACCTGAAACTCACCGGCAAGAAAGAATGGAAAATATACTTTTCAGGCTTCTAGTCTCCGTGATATATGGAAAACACTAGAAACACTGGGATTTTCCAAGGTGTTAACAGAAAATAGATTGCCATAGGTAATTTTTTTCCTCAATTTACAGGCTCCATAAAAAAACATTTAAGAAGTGAGTAATTTATTTAGTAACCAAGGAAATTCTTCCTATTTATTGAATTAGAATACAATACCATCACCATCTCCACTGCTATCACCCTAATCCTAGCAAATATCACCTCTAACTCAGACTACTAAAATAGCCTCCTGTTTCTTCTGTAATCATATAGTACTTTCATAGTCATTTCCCTTGACAACAATAGACAGTGATTTTATATTCAAACGTGTCATTCCTTTGCTTAGAACCCTCAATGACTTCCTTTAAATAAAATTTAAAATTAGATTCACAGTCCACACCTGGTCTTCAAGGCACTAATGATATGTCTCTCCCTGCCCTTATCTGTCTTTATTTCCAATTGCTTTTTCTCTTTCTCACTTATCTGCATTTGCATTGACCTCCTCAATGGTTTCACAAAATACAAAAGGCATACTCCCAGTTCTGGGAATATGATGTTCCCTTTGCTAGAACTATGATTTCCCTAGATATATAGTGTGTTTTATCACTTTATTTGATTGATAAAATATTACCTTATCACTGAAGTCTTTCCTAACCAAAATATTTGAAAAATTACTCTTTCCATCATTGTCCTCTTATTTTCATTTTTTTCTTATCATTTTTATTATCTCTGGTACCTACTTTCTGTCAATACATTTAACATTACTTGAGATACATACATTTATACATGTATGGTATATAAATGTATGGTGTGGACCTTAACCCATCCTTTAAAAAGAGGTCTCTCCCCTCTTGGGGAGGTTGCCTTTAAGCCCCTGAAACATGTCGCTTTATAAGAGTGACTTTGTCTGGGGCCATGGATCAGCCAAATAGTAACAGTGTGATTTAAGGTAGAAGCTTTGTGCCATTCCTTATCAACTTGACTTCTTTAGAAGCTGGAAATCAGTCATGTGAGCAGTGAACCATGCTTACCCCTACTCCTAGCCTGATGGAGTCCCAACAAAGAACTTGAACACCAAGATTCAAATGAGCTTTCCTTCTTGGCAGTAATCCTTGTATGTTGTCTTACATTGATGTCTGGGAAAGTAATGCTGTCCTTGACTCCATGGAGAGCAGACAACAGAAGGTCCACATTCAGACTTTTTCTGGATTCTGTTGTATATTCTTCTTCTCTTAGCTGATTTTAGACTATATCGTGTAATGTACTATAACTGTGAGAATACAGATTTCTTGTGAGTTCTGTGGATCCTTCTAGGAAATTATGGAAACTGATAGTGGTTTGGGGGATATCCTAAACTTGCACCTGGTATCAGGAGTGAGGGAAGTCTTGTGTGAACTGTGTTCTCTAAATTTGCAGTTGGCTCAAACTCATTTCGTGTGTGTGTGTGGGCGGTGTGCATTTTGTTTTTGTTCATAGTCATAATCTTAAGTACCTAGTACAATTTCTAGCATATAGTAGGTATTCATTAAATGTTATAGTGAATAAATTAATGAAAGTAGCTGAATAGAATAAGTAAGAAACCTAGACAAAATCTAATGAAATTCAGTATTAAAGAACCATGTTGAGAAAAGCTTCCAAATAATGTATATCCAAATGGTTTTTATTATATTCACAATAATGCTTTGGTCTTCAAAATGGTTGCCTCTGCCAGTCACAACTCTTTGAGATTATACATGTGTTTATATTAACTGGGAGTCTTAGATATGTCTTTTCAGTTTGTAGAAGTCACCACCAGATGGTGATATTTTTATTAGATAATAAGTAATTTTAGTCTTCAGATTCATCAGTTTATGGAGAAAAGAAATCAGCTATATGCAATATAGTACTTATTACTAATAAAATATAACAGGGTAAGCTATTTAAAAAGTACAATATATCTACGAGGGTATTTCTTACAGAAACACATTTTTACATTTTTACTTTAAAGAGTAAGTAGACTTTATACTGATGTAGCTTACCTACCCTTACTCTTTCTAAACAAGGATTGGGAGGAGCCATTCATGCATATTCATAGCCCCTATAGATTTTTCTTTAGCTTCAACTACAATTGTCTTGGACAACAACAACAATGGCAATGTGGGGCCCCATCACAGGACCCTGACCTGAGCTGAAGGCAGATGTTCAAGTGACTGAGCCATCCCTAATACACCAGAACTTTAAAGTATATCCAGTGTATAGTTAATTAAATAGCCAAGGGCAATTAAATGGGAATATCCTAGTTTGGGGTTTTTTGTTTTGTTTTGTTTTTTGTTTTTCCAGTTCTCCCAGCATAGGCCCAAGTCCAATGAAAAGAAAATAGTACACAGGAGGGAAGGAGTATTACTGTCTTCCCGTCCAGTTCTTGTGCTCTTTAAATCTTGACTTCCATCATCTTCTCCTCTGTATTAAAGAGCTATGCCAGTTATAAAGGATTTATTTCTATTTAAATCTTTATTATTTTCTTCAGTTTTATTATGATTCTGTTTCTGATTTCCTTGCTGCCAAAAATCATACTGTAAGGGAACAAAATCGCCTTTCTCTTTCATAAAATTATACATCTAAATTTAATATATCAAAGCTTATCTTTTACAAAGCATTATTAGAATATTCAACTTCTGTTTTTATAACAGGCATTCAGTGCCATTAATTTATAATATTTGATTGATCTGGTCATTTGTCATTATGTTAAAATAGCCCTCCATTAAAGGGAGCCTGGGTGGCTCAGTTGGATAAGCAGCTGGCTCTTGATTTCGGCTCAGGTCATGATCTTAGGTTCCTAGGATTGAGCCCAGTTCACCGCAGAGTTGGGCTCTGGGCTCAGTAGGGAGTCTCCTTCAGGATTCTCTCTCTCTTCTCTCCCCCTCTCCCACGCTCTCTCTCTAAAATTAATAAATCTTTTAAAGAAATAAAATAGCCCTCAATTTTAGGGATATAAAAAGGCATTTTAAATAAAATATATTTGTAATAACGTATTTGATTTTGAATTTATACATTAGACATTATTTGAGGCTTGCTTTACAAACTCTACTAATGCCATTACCTTTGCTTCCCAAGTTTAGAAGAGGAGATATTGAGAGAGTAAAAGAGACATAAAGTCCACTGAAATAATTACTTTGAAAATGAGTTCTTGATGGCAAAAAAAAATAGTCTTCTGAAGTTGAAACAATCTGAAAGTCCATATGAAGTAATTTAGAATTCTGATTCAGTATAATAAAATATAAACCCGAATTAATCATTTAAAAATATAATTCACTCAGTCTGTAAATAGTAAATAAGATATGTGAGTGAGGTGTGGCAGTGCACAAAGTCAAATACATGTAAAATGTCAACTCAATAACTTTGGAAAATAAACATTTAAGTAATACATTTAATGTATGTTTAAAGAAAGATCAAATAAAGCATTTTGAAGTAAAATCACTTCATAATTTTTGAAATATACATTACTAATAATCTGATAAGTTGATTCTTGCATTTTTCCAATGTAACACATTTTAAAATTAGTGCCCAAATGTATACCGTACACTCATGTAATAAAATATATTGAATTTGCTTGAGATATACATGCCTTTGAGGAAAAAAACTGAAAAGCACCTAAAATTAGAATAATATTTGTATGAAAATTTTCTATACTTCAAGAATGGCTAAAAAAGTTTGCCAAATCTGCAGCTTTAGAAACACTTTTATTTTTTTACTTAGTGGATTTCCTCGGCTTTACCCAGAACTTTGTTAATCTAATTGAGCATACCTAACAAAACTTAATCTGGCAGAGCTTTTCCCCAATATCCATTCAAATAAAACAATTCTAGAAATGATAATGTGCACATTTATAACCTTTTCCAATAATGTTTGAGTTATGGACTACTAATTCCACTTGTAACATACAACATTTTGTTTCAAGGGAATCTTGACAAAATGGAAAGATGAAAGGAAAATACTTACATTTAAGAGAGAAAGGAAGAAAACATTTAGTAAGCAATTTGTACTTTATGAAGGAAACTACTATTTACAGACTATGGGCATGCATGTTTCAAAGTTGGAAGCTAGCTAGTTTGCCATTTTACATGAAAATATATTTCTTAAACATGGGTATAAAGCTAAAGCAGTAACTGTAATAAGCTTGATTTGCTAGGCACATGTAGACAATTCTCTTTAAATACAACACAGAGTTTTGCTACATTTTTCCATTCCCCAAAATATCTTCTTACTCCTTGCAATAAAGGCCAACCTTATATGTTGAAACATGAGCATGTGAACAATATATTCATTGAATTTATGCAATTTTCTGTTTACTCTGAGGATGACAAACAGGCAAAAACATTAGTAAATGAGGCTGATATTTGATCTAGAAAACAGCTTTAGGAATCAGATAAGAAACAAATTTTTAATTACCACAGTGTGTGATCTACAGGTAATACATCAAAAGCACTTAAGTGTTTATACTAGTTCCAGCTGCTTACCCTAAAAACAGTTAACTACTAAATCTGTAATGCTTATATAAACCAACAAGTAATAAAGGAAATCAAATAGTGGAACAAAAGTGTTAGGTCAGCAGTTTGAACTTGCAGACCTGTTCTTGCCTTTTTTAGACCAAATGATCACTAGTTACCCTTGCTTTCTTCCTCTCTTTTTCTGTAAGCTTTATTTAACAACTGGATTTCCTCCTGGTAGCCATCCTTCTCTTGATGCTGCCTTTTACTGTTCTGCCTATGTGCTTCAACAGTGTCCGGAATGGAGATGTTGATATCAGCATCGGGATTACTCGTGGGTAAAAAGAGAGAGTATGAGGCTGTTTCCCCTAAATCACAAGAAACAAATCTGTTTTCTTTCCGTGAGTAGCGTAGGGATGGAGATCTGACCTGTGTAGAGGACTGGCTGATGTTGCTAATGATTGACACAGTGTCCAAGGCTTCCTCATTATCACAAATTTCAAGAACTTCCAAGTGTATTTTCACACTGGTGTCCGCAAATGTGGAGGGAGAATCTTCTGAGTTTGGTTCATGGCCAACACTTTTGGATCGATAGACTTCTATTTTCTTAGAGGCTGGGGTTATTTTTTGTCCTTCTGCACTTACCTCATAGGTAGAAAGAGAGAGGGTTTTCCCCGTAGGTGCTTGAAGAGACACAGTTCCCTGGAATGCACACAAGGGAATGGCAAGGGCACCAGCAGAACGCTGGGGACAAAAACAAAATTGTTACTACTGAAAACTAGTTTCTGGAATTAGGACATTTAGGAATTTATTTTATTCATCAATATGATAGAGTTTTTTCTATTTCAGACCCATTTCCCTAGAAACCTTTATCAGTGATATTTAAATTCTACCATCAAAACATTATAGCTCAGTTTCTCCTAGGTCAAATATAATATCTAAATGAGGACAGTCAGGAACATTTCTTTGAAGATAAAGGACATATTCCTGTAGCTTATGGCAAAATTTGTGTATTGTTGGGGGGCAGCAGTCAGTGCTTCCAAAGGCAGAATATGGATATAAAATTGAATGCATATATATAATCTGAAATTGCTTTTATAGTTTTGTTACATTAAAAAGTTTGCATAGGTTGAAAGAAATGCAGACTGTGTTATCAAAATGCGCTATTTTTCCTGTTTAGTATGTCACAGAGAATGATAATTGTGAAACTGTGATTCAAATTAAGTATAAAGTATTATTCAGCTGTTAGGTTTGAGCATTCAGAAGAGGAACCAAATGTCCCCAAAACAGTGCTACACTGTGCTCACTTTTCCATGGAGAAATCAAAGTCATTAAAGTAAATCTAATTATAGAGAACTCTCCCACATCTCTGCAAAAACTTTCTTGAAGGTTAGAAACTTTTATATTTTATTTAAAACTCTGTATGTTAAGATTTTTAAAAATCCGTACTTGCCACTGATAAGTGTTTAAGAAATGAAAGAAAACAGACTCTTACAATAGCCTGTGTTTTATATTATTGATTCATATCTTCATACTCCCAGTTGACTTGTTTTCTTTTTTGATTACATGTGAGTCTCAGAAGGTACCAAGCTTCTTGAGCGGTGCTGTCAAAGCTAGATCCCCAGACTAACATCATCAGCATTACCTGGTAACTTGTAAGAAATGCAGATTTTTTTGAGCCCTGTCCAGGCCTACTGAATTAGAAACTTTGGGGGTGGGTTCTAGCAGTCTATTTTAAACAAGTGATTCTGTTACATTGTAAGGTTTGCAATCCCTAATTAAAGAAATGTTGTAGTCCAGAAAAAGAAGGGGAAGGAAGGTGTTTAACACTTTTCATACATGCGCCGATAATCTAAAAAGCTGACTTACCAACTGGATTGCCTTAAATGTGTCTTTATAGAGGAATTGGCACGAGGGTTCATGGTATTTTGCCAATTTCGGATGATCAACCTTTCTGTTTGCCTGTAACTATGCCAGCTTTAGCACTGAAATTCTTGCATCTCAGGAAACTTCCCAGTTCCAGAAAAAAGCAGGATAGTTGGTCACCCTATTTGCCTTGAGCATTTTGTATCTGGACCTAAGTGTGGCTTTAGGAAGCCCAGGACTACAATTTGGATTCTCTTCTACTAAGAGAAAATTTTAAGGGAGGATTTATCATGAGATTCATTTGAGTGCCTTCATGCCTAATTCTTTGATTTTTAGGGACAGTGAAAAATATAGTCTAGGGTGTACAAGACATGTTACTAGTCTTTTTTAGTTATTCTCTATGGAGAAGTCTTGAATCCTCTTTATCCATAAAGGGTCCTAAGAACCTAAGTTTAGGGCCTTGTACCCTAAAGGGCTGAAAACTTTGAAAACTTACACTGTAAATTTCAGTTTACCCTTCTGCCGAGACAAAGAACTTCACCAACTTCATATGTGCGACTGAAGCAGAAAAGACAGGAGCAATACTTAGGTTCATTACTGTACCAAAGCATTGTTTGAGTGGTAACAGCTTTTCAGCAAAGGGGAAATGGCCTTCATTTAATTTTTTATTTATGCTTTCATTAAACATTTGCTGAGTATTGCAGTAGTCCTTCCTATCAAAAGTTTCACTTTTCACAATTTCAGTTACCCATAGTCAACTGCAATTTGAAAGCGACGATCCTTCTGCCCTATGATCAGAAGATCAGTAGTAGCCTAACACTGTGTCATAGTGCTTATGTCATTCACCTCACTTCATCTCATCATGTTAAGTATTTTATCATCTCACATCATCACAAGAAGAAGGGAATGAATATAGTATAATAAGATGTTTTGAGAGAGACATAACACATTCACAAACCTTATATACTGTTATAATTGTTCCATTTCATTATTAGTTATTTCTGTTCATCTCTTACTGTGCCCAATTTATGAATTAAACTTTATCATAGGTATGTCTGTTTAGAAAAAAACCGATAGTATGTATTGGGTTTGGTACTAACAGTGGTTTCAGACATCCATTGCAAGTCTTGGAATGTATTCCCCATGGATAAGGAGTAAGTACTGTTTGTGCAAGATTTTGAATTTGCATTGGGTATACAGATGAATATACTATTTCTTCATTCAAAGACCCCACAGATATAGTTGGGTGACAAAAGCATGTGAGAAAGAAAAAAAAATGAGTTCCAACTATTTTAGTAGAGATAGGAACCAAGCTCTGTGGAGTCCAGGAATGACAACTTTTGGTAAAGAGATTTCATACAGGTTGGCATTTGAAATTGATCTTAAGAAAAGATTTGCAGTTTTAAAAGCTTTGCTTTGTGAATGATAAGTCATGAGTGGAAGAGCCAAATTAAAGACTTTCCATCTTGAGAGAAAATTTTATCAAAGGCAGAAATTTCAGTTTTTTAAAATAAAAATGGACTGAGATATTACTTAGAAAATTTGTCATTTAATAATGTGAATTATAAAAATAACGTCCTTCATTCTGAGAGCTAGTAATATGAAAGCTGGACTTCCTTAAATCATACTTTACTGCAGGAAGAAAAAACAACCCCAACTCGGTGCTTAAAAAATTACTTTCTCTTTGACATGGTATACTGTGTAAACAAAGTCCTATGGAATATACTAGTTTAAAAAAGAAAATTGAATGAGAAAGCTGAGTTATCAGACAGTGTGCTCAGCAGTACTGGCATGTCTATTTTAAAAGACCTTCACTAGAGCATCAGTAGTATGACCATATATTTATCTGTACCAACTTACATCACTGATGAAAAGTTAATATAAGGGCGCCTGGGTGGCTCAGTGGGTTAAGCCACTGCCTTTGGCTCGGGTCATGATCTCAGGGTCCTGGGATCGAGTCCCGCATCGGGCTCTCTGCTCAGCAGGGAGCCTGCTTCCCTCTCTCTCTCTCTCTCTCTGCCTGCCTCTCCGTCTACTTGTGATCTCTCTCTGTCAAATAAATAAATAAAAAAACTTAAAAAAAATTTGAAAAAAAAAGTTAATATAAAAGCAAATGTGATTTTTTTTGCATCTGATTTTATACATCCACATAATGCAGATTTCAATAGCTCTCATGCTAACTTAAATGAACAAAAAAGCTTTACTGAGTTATCAAATGACATCTCATTAAAACTGGCATTTGAGAATTGCATAGCACCAGAATTTAGCTAAGTATGAAGTCTGTTATTCTGAAATTGTACACAAAGTCTTGAGTTATCAAAATTAAACTGTGAGGGACACATGGGCGGCTTAGTCGGTTAAATGTCAGACTCAGTTTTGGCTCAGGTCATGATCTCATGGGTTGTGAGATCAAGCCCCAGAGCCCCATGTTGGGGTCCATGCTCTGCAGGGTGTTAAAGAGTCCCTCCCTCTGCTCCTCCCCCACTTGCATGCACCTGGGTCTGGGCTCTCTCTCTCAAATAAATAAACCTTTTTATAAAAAAAATTACACGCATAACATTCTTATTCAAAGGGATAGTCTCCATTTGACAGTCACAGAAGTAAAAACACAGAGACAGATTATATAGAAGCAGATCTGATGCTGGCGAGGATGCGGAGAAAGAAAGAAAGAAAACCTATACTGTTGGTGGGAATGCAAGCTGGTGCAACCACTCTGGAAAACAGCATGGAGGTTCCTCAAAATGTTGAAAATAGAACTACCCTATGACCCAGCAATTGCACTGCTGGGTATTTACCCTAAAGATACAAACGTAGTGATCCGAAGGGACACGTGCACCCGAATGTTTATAGCAGCAATGTCTACAATAGCCAAACTATGGAAAGAACCTAGATGTCCATCAACAGACGAATGGATAAAGAAGATGTGGTATATATACACAATGGAATACTATGCAGTCATCAAAAGAAATGAAATCCTGCCATTTGCTACGACGTGGATAGAACTAGAGGGTATTATGCTTAGCAAAATAAGTCAATTGGAGAAAGACAACTATCATATGATCTCCCTGCTATGCAGAAGTGGTGATGCAATGTGGGGGGTTTGGAGGGTAGGAAAAGAATAAATGAAACAAGATGGGATCGGGAGGGAGACAAACCATAAGAGACTCAATCTCACAAAACAAATTGGGGGTTTCCGGGGGGCGGGGAGGGGCGTAGGGAGAAGGTGGTGGGATTATGGACATTGGGGAGGGTATGTGCTATGGTGAGTGCTGTGAAGTGTGTAAACCTGGTGATTCACAGACCTGTACCCCTGGAACTAATTATACATTATATGTTTATAAAAAAATAAAAAATAAATTATTAAAAAAAAAAGAAGCAGGTCTGAGCATACATCTTTGCACTATTAATCCAAAATTGACATGTTAATTTCAGCAAAATGGTACTGTCACTTTAAGCCAATTTAGCAGTTTTAATGTTACTGGTTATGAAAATATTTAATGTATAAATTTGTTTTGGTTTTAGATTTGTGTAAGAACTATAAATGTAAGGAGTTTTACAAAATATTGATTATTTTAAAGCAAAAACATAAGAATTTGATTTGACAGTAAGATTCATAGATTTTTTTTTCTTTCAGAGAGATCTATTGTTTAAGTTAAAGGAACATTCCTCCAGATGAGGGAAAATGAGAGCTTGAATGAAGGGAGAAGTAAAGGGATAAAGATTCAGGGAGATATCTAACAATTTGTGTAAAATCAACAGAATTTCCACCTCTTTTAGGAAGGATATGGAGGGCAGACTAAAATGGAGAGAGATGGGAAGCAAGAGAACAGACTAACTGAACCTCTAGTATTAGGACTGGGTTAGCTGGTAGGTCTATAGCAATGGAATGAAGAGGTTGTCATATCTTGGGTTCACAGAATACACAAATACCAAGCTCATAAACAATTGAGTTTCCATGTGACTAATACTACAATATAACCAGGCTGGAGAATTATAAGAATATGGAATAAGTGTACTTACCCTAGGTGGAGTGAGAGAAAAGGAGACCTGGGCAGGGCTCAATTTTTATAGATGAAAAGAAGTACTTGATATCAGTGCAGTTATTTAGCATTGTTCTAGAGGTCCTAGCTAGATAACAGTCAAGAAATACTCAGCAGGAAAAATAAAATTATCATAATTTTCGGGGCACCTGGGTGGCTCAGTGGGTTATGCCTCTGCCTTCAGCTCGGGTCATGATCTCAGGGTCCTGGGATGGAGCCCCAAATTGGGATCTCTGCTCAGCAGGGAGCCTGCTTCCCCCCTCTGTCTGTCAAATAAAAAAAAGTTATCATAATGTTCATGTGAAAATATTGTATGCTTTGAAATTCTAGAGAAGGGACTCTAAAAAAGAACTAATTTGGGAGTTTTGTAAGGTAGCTAAATTGTAGGTAAATGTTAAAACATCAATAGCAGTTACCAGTTAAAAAATATATTTTAAAAAGATCCCATTCAAAATAGTAACAAAATTATAGAAATGTGTGAGAAAATATGAAAAAAAACTATAATTAGAGAAATCCTGAATAAATAGGAGACAAAAGAAACAATATTTCCACGTGGAAAAATTCTATCGTAAATATGAGAATTTATTTTATTGTATTGATTTAATACAATTTAAATAAAAAACTTAATAGAATACCAAGGAAATTTTACTTTAGAACATGAAAAGTTCCTCCTAAGATTTATCTGCAGATTTATAACCAAGAGTAAATGTATAACCAAGAAATTTTGGAAGTAAACTAATAAGGTAGATTTACAAATATGATATGAAGCTACAGTAATTAATACAGATTGTTAATTGCAAGATATAATAATTTAAGCAGTCAAGAAACAAAATATAGTCTATCACAAAGATGGCATTTCAAAATAAGAAAGGAATCAAATGGCTTTCCATTACAAAACTCAACTGGATTCCTTTTCATGTTATAAGCAAAAATAATTTCTTGAGTCTTAATAATGCTTTCAAAATGCTGTGTGAAGGAGACCTTTACAAATCTGCAATGAAAAGCAGAAGTGACAAAAGAGGGACAGATTTGATTGCAGAAAAACTGAAAATATCTATGTAAAAATATATGCTGAAAGCAAAGATAAAAAACAAATGGCATCCCAGGAGAAAATATTTGCAGCATACATAGGCAAAGTTTAATAGTTACATAGAGAGTTTCTCCAAATCAGTGAGATAAACATCCCAGGAGAAAAAAAGAAGTGGGCAAAGCAATTAAAGGAAGAACTACAAGTGGAGAATAAACATACAAAAACATACTCGATTTCACCAATAATCAAAAAAATATAAGTAGAAACAATGGTTCATTTTTAGCATCTCAGATTACCCTCCACACACACAAAAAAAGTGAGAGAAATGAATAAAATGATAGATGCCATCTTTAGAGTACATCTTGATTGTATTTGATTATAAAATAAAACTACATATACTTACCAGCAATCCTATTTCTGTGAGTCAGTTCTACTACCAAATATCAACACACATATTATTTGTTTATTTCAGCACTGTTGTAAGTCCCCAAATAGAAATAACCTAAATGTACTCGAAACCTTTCTTGAAAGAATGAAGTAAAGCTATAAATTCTGCCTGGGTAAAATAATTTCAATACATTTTGAGTGATAATAGCAAGTTGCAAAACAATATGTAAAGTATGAACCAATTTTCTTGTAGAAAAACATCTACCAGAAAATAACTCAGCAAATTATACATGTGTAGGAATAAAAGATATATAGACACACAGCACACGTATGTATTCTAGGCGCAGAAAAGATTTGAAAGGCTACATTCCAAACAATTATTTCCACTGAAAGTAGATGGGGGGAGGACTTCATCTTTAATATCTTTAATGGTTTATATATCTAAATTGTTCGATGATGTTGATGATTTTGCTTATGGAAGTTTATTAGGTAATAGAGAAGGCAGAGAGTGCAAAATATTATTAGAAGGGCATCCAGGGTGTGGAGTAGGTACTGAGTGTGTGTTGCCTATGATGATTGCTCAAAGTTCAGTTTGGTAGTCAGTTTGGAGTTTGTGCTGCATTTGGGGTTTGTGCTGTTTTTAGGTTAGAAGTGAGGAGACAAGGTGTGTGCAGGGTACTGTCTCAAAATTTTGCCCTAATAGTTTGATTGTTTAGAATAAGAGTCCCAATTGGGATGCAGTTTATTTTCTGTTTGAATTTTTTAAAGGGTAGCAAACAGCACTTTTGACAAGAAAAATATTTTAAATTTTCAGAAAGGGAAAGGATCATCTTGTCCTAAGCAGACAAAATAAAGTGACCAGGGTCAGTAATGAGTTACTAATTTTGCTCCTCACTAATTTTGCTGCAAAAACTATTATAAACATTTGGGTCCAGCAATCTGTCAATGTATACATTAAGTTCCAATAAAGAATCCCACTTCAGAAAAAAATACTATGTAATTTGAGTTACAAACCACAATATAGTCCACAGATTTCAAAGCCGTTCAAAAAGTTGAATCATTTCAAAATGAGACTAAAAGTAAAAGGCACTAAATCTTAAATGAAAACTAATATTAATTGTGAGGAGATAAAACATAAAAACCCTGTTATTATTGATTTAATTTGTCTTCATCTTTGTACTGGGTTGACTAGCATGTCCCCTCCAAAACTTATGTCCACTTGTATCTTGTGAATATGATGTTATTTGGAAATAGGGTCTTTTCACACATAAACTAAAATGAGGTCATAGTGGATATGGGTGGGCCCTAATCCAGTGACCAGTGTCCTTTTTTTTTTTTTTAATTTTATTTATTTATTTGACAGAGAAATATCACCAGTAGGTGGGGTGCGGGGGAGTGAACAGGCATTCTGCTGAGCAGAAGCCCGATGTGGGGCTCGATCCCAGGTCCCTGAGATCATGACCTGAGCTGAAGGCAGAGGCTTAGCCCACTGAGCCACCCAGGCGCCCCAACCAGTGTCCTTTTAAGAAAAGAGAAATTTGGACACAAACTCACATAGAGGGAAGATAGCTATGTGAAGGAGGAGACAGCACTTAAGAGTTATTCTATTGTAAACCAAGAAAGGATGGCTGCACTGACACCTTGACTTTGAACTTCTAGCCTCCAGAAATATGAGACATAGATTTCTGTTGTTTAAACTATCTTAAGTTTGCAGTAATTTGTTACAGCAGCCCTAGGAAATTAATACAGTTTTGTGCAAACACATAATGAAACATTTGCAAAGTTCTGCAACTGCCAGTTTTCTTCTGGAGACCACAACTGCATGGCATTTTTGTCTAGTCCACATAGAATGTAATCTCCTCCAGGGAAAGGAACATTTCCTTGTGGGTCTTTATTTTCTCTACCATCTATACCAGTGCCTGACACATGGTGGGCCCTCAAAAAATACTTGTTGAATGAATAAATATGTGCATGAATGAATGAATCTGCAACATTGACCTTGTAGATTTTTTTAGATTCTGTATTTTAACTTCCTAAAGCAGAAAAAATAAGATCATCTTTCAAAAGTATTGCTGTTTAAAATTTATTTTTTTATATTTTAACAGCCCTATATAATAAATGATAATTACAAATACATCAGAAGAAGGTGATATTAGAACATACCCTTTTTATAAAAACAAAATAGAATATTATGGGACCCAATTGTGTGTGAACATTTACTTCATGATAAAAAAATGATAAGATTCAGAGAGCATAAAACTAGTCATTTCATAGTCTCTGCTTTCTTCCCATTTAAAAGTCTATGAATTAGCATATGCTGTCAGGAATAATGATAACCCATTATTGCTGTACTCCTGAGCGTAGGTGGCTGGGAGCTTTTTTATTTGGAAATGAAAAGCAGTCTGTAAACCTCGCAAATGCTTCAGAAGGGGAGGGCATGCCCTGTAAACACGTTAGCACAAGTAATCCGCTCTGATAATTGATTCAGACTTAACTGACCTTGGGCATATTGAACTTTTTATTTCCTCACTATAAGCCTCTAGGTGAATTCAGGGTGAAATTATAACATGAGTTGCTCCAAATTTCTCTCCTAACAAGGTGAGGTATTGTGTTATCTGAATCACTCAACTTAAGAAAGACATATTATAACACGTAAAATCATAGCACTTACCAGAAACTACAAAGTTCTGATTTCTCATTTTATAAAGGGAGAATTGACACCCAGAGAGGTGAAGCCACTTTCCCAGGGTTATGCAAGTAATAGTAGTAGGACAGGTATCTTCATGCCCAGTTAAGTGCTCTTTTCCAATGTACCATTTTGTCACTTTAAAATAAATCTGCTTTAGTCAAGAATAGATCAAAGGTTTTTTGTCCTGGAAGCCAGAATTCTATCACTAACTCATGAATAATCTAAGTGACTGACAATTTTAATCTAAATTAAAATCATATAGATGATCTTTAGGTTATTTAGGTGACTTTTAGGCTTCTTAAAGTACAGACTCCAGAAATTAAGTCAAACAGACCGTCTAAGATGGTTAGGGGAAAAGAGATAAAGACACTAAAAATAAACGAACAAAAATAGCAGGGAGAATGAGAACTTTATGAGAAAAACAATAAACTGGTTTTAATAATATTTTTGGAACATTACTTAAAACTATGACTGCAATATTTTCATATATTCAACATCTAAAATATTCCTTGTGTCATCTTGCCACCTTTATTTAAATGTTTAGTACACTAGAATAAGGAGGACACATGAATTACTCAAAAGAGAATAAGGGCAAGAAAATGAGGGCCTTTATAAAGGGCACCATGTATCATAGAAAGTGCTAGGTGTTTTAACACATATCCCATTTAATCCTCACAGATCTTCAAACTGTAAATTAAACTTTTTTTAAATGATGAAAAGTTTCACAACTGAGTAACAAATTTAAGATTGATATTCATCATAAATAATTACTGATTCTGCTAGACACAAGCCATATGTCAGACTTCTTACTAAGTACTTTATATATATTTTCTTACTTGATTTTCATATCAACCTTATAAAATAGAGACAGTTGGGGCACCTGGGTGGCTCAGTGGGTTAAGCCTCTGCTCAGCAGGGAGCCTGCTCCCCTCCCCCCCCGCCTGCCTTTCTGCCTACTTGTGATCTCTCGCTCTCTGTCAAATAAATAAATAAAATCTTTAAAAAAAAATGAAATAAAGGGGCGCCTGGGTGGCTCAGTCATTAAGCGTCTGCCTTCGGCTCAGGTCATGATCCCAGGGTCCTGGGATCAAGCCCCGCATCGGGCTCTCTGTTCAGTGGGGAGCCTACTTCACCTCTCTGACTCCCCCTACTTGTGTTCTCTCTCTCACTGTCTCTCTCTCTGTCAAATAAATAAATAATCTTAAAAAAAAAAAACTCTAAAAAAATTAAATAAAATAGAGACAGTCATTATCCCAATTTTATAGATAACATAATTGAGTCATGAGGATTTAAGTAGGTAATGCAATAGTCCAATCCAAATCCAGGATTATCTGTCGCAAACCCCCTGCTCTTAGCCATTCTCCTACTTCAAGGCATAATGTTTGTGATAAAATATGAATAATATACCTCATTCTCCTAATCCAGCTAGAACCCACTATGTCCTGTGGAAACAAAGGAGAAGTGGGATTAATTATTCACACAAGGAAGTGAAAGGAGTATGTATGTATGTGAGTATGTATGTATGTATTTATTTTTAAATATTATTTATTTATTTGACAGAGAGAGACACAGTGAGAGGGAACATAAGCAGGGGGAGTAGGAGAAGGAGAAGCAGGCTTCCCAGTGGGCAGGGAGCCTGATGCAGGGCTTGATCCCAGGACCCTGGGATCATCACCTGAGCCAAAGGCAGACACTCGACCAACTGAGCCACCCAGGCACCCCTGAAAGGAATATTTAAAGATAATTGAGAAAATATTTTCTAAATAGGGTTTTAGAAGATGATTTCAGTAGGCAGAAAGTAAGGAAAATGTATTCCAGGATGAGGGAATAGTAAGAACAAAGGCAAATGGAATTTGGAGGGAATGACATCGTACAAGTAAATGAGACTAGAAATAGAGGTTGGGCCGAGGGCCAAGAACCCTGTACACCAGTATAATGAGTTTTGATTATATTCCATGGGCAAGAGGTAAATGTGATTTTTGTTTTCACATTTATGGAAAGGAAAGAAATTAAGATATATGGAAGTCCTCAATGTGTAGGCAGTACACTTGGCACTTTACATGTGAAATCTAATTTAATACAATAATCTATAAGGGAGGTAAAATTATTTCCCTTTTATAGTAAGCAAATTGAGGTCTGGAAAACTTAACCAACTTGCTTAGGTTATAAACAAAGTTAAGTTTTGAACTGTGATTTAAACTCAGCTCAGATTCCACATGTTTTCTACTATCCCATTTAAAGTCTAAGAAGATAGTGGGGAGCCCTGTGAAAGATGGATTGGAGGAAGCGGACCATGGTGTCAGGGAGACCCGTTAGCAGGTTTTTACAATCATTGTGTGCAAAAGGAAAGGGAATCTGAGTTTCAGTACTGAGAGTAGAAATGGCAAATGTGGGATGGACTCTGAGGTAGTTGCAGAGGCAAAATTTGAGAGTGGGGAGGGTCATGGCAAAATATTGCTGTTGAATCACATACACCTGCCATAGAACTCAGTTCAGTCACTATTGCTATAATCCTTACCTCTAAGTCTCGGTTTCTCATTTCTAAAATATAAAGAATAACTGAGTTAATAGATGTAAAATGATTAGCTGAGTGTTTCACACAAGTGCTCCATAAGTATTAGCGGTTAGGTATGATTAGGAGGTGAGTAAGAGAGAGAAATCCATGATGTCTTTGAGATTTCCAGTGTTAGTAGCTAGTATCAGTAATTGACATAAAGAGCTTAGGAGAATGTACATAATGTAATTCTACTTTTGCAGTCTTCATCTCCTAATCAGGCAGCATATTCCTCTGCAGTATTTTACCCTAATGGCCTAAATATGCTAAATAAAAGCCAGAGATTAGCAGAAGAGGTTAAAAACATGACAGCTAGGGGCGCCTGGTGGCTCAGTGGGTTAAGCCTCTGCTTTCGGCTCGGGACATGATCTCAGGGTCCTGGGATCGAGCCCCACATCTGCCTCTCTGCTAAGCGGGGAGCCTGCTTCCCCCTCTCTCTCCATCTGCCTTTCTGCCTACTTGTGATCTCTCTCTTTTTATTTGACAGGGAGAGAGAGAGAGAGATCATCTTTACAAAGATGTCCATTCTTTCTACATTGAAATGTAATACCTTTAAAATCCCATCAAGATTTTTTTTTTGCAGATATAGACATGATTATTCAAAAATCTGTATGTAAGGGCTAATGAACTAGAATGGTAAACTTATTTTGGAAAAATGAATATAGTGGGAGTATTCAGTCTACCTAACTTCAGTAAAGCTATGATAATCAAGACTATGCTGTCGGTGGAGAGATAAATAATAGAACTCAGAATAGAAGACCCACACAAATATGCCCAAATGCTTTTAGACAAATGTGCAAAAACAATTCAATAGAGGAAAGATAGCCTCTTCATCAAATGGTGTTGGAGCAATTGGATATTCATAGGCAAACAAAAACCCTAGAACTAAGTTTCATATTTTATTCAAAAATTACCTCAAAATGGATCACAGTCTTCAATGTAAAACTGTAAAAGTTTTATTAAGAACATAGGAAAAAAATCCTTGAGATCTAAGGCTAAGCAAAGAGTTCTTAGACTTGATACCAAAAGTATGATCTGTAAGAGGAAAATTGATAAAATAAATTCCATCAAAGTTAAAAATTTGTGTGCAAATTCAGATTCCGATTCAGTAGGTATTTGGTGGTCTGAGATTCTGCATTTAATGAAAGCTCTCAGATGATGCTGAGGCTGCTGGTCCGTGGATTACGCTTTTTGAGGAGCAAAGGACATACAATCTGTAAGGCTTCTTACAATAAAACAAGACAAAATCAGAGACCGAGACAAACCATAAGAGACTGTTAGTCATAGGAAACAAATTGAGGGTTGCTGGAGGGGAGAAGGATGGGAGGGATGGGGTAACTGGATGATGGACATTAAGGAGGGCATATGATGTGAGGAGTACTGAGTATTATATAAGACTGATGAATCACTGACCTCTGCCTCTGAAACCAATAATACATTATATGTTAATTAATTGAATTTGAATAAAAATAAATTAAAAAATATATATCTATGGCTCCTTATAATTCTAAAACTACATGATTTCATGAGTAAATAGATTTTATCATGTTAGCAATTTACAGAAGTAGAGGAGAGAATTCAATTTCAGTTAAAGGAATGACAGAAACCCCCCAAAAGCCAACTTTATAGATGAACAGAATGAAAAACAAAGTTTTATCTTTTTCAAGATCTTTAATATATTCTAGTGCCTTATTCGAATGGCACTTATTTCATTGGTAAAACATTCTGATGAAAAATGATTAAGTTTCAGTATCAGTCTTCATTTTACATTAATCTTATGGACATAATGTAAGGTTCTAAAATGAATGTATCATTGTTTTTTATTTATGGAAATTGGTATTCTCATATTTTCAGTTCATACTTCTTGGCTTTATCTGAGCCCATGAGCACAACCATCACAGCCTACAAGAAATCCTGTGAGAATTTTGAATTTAAATATGTTGTTGCTCTTGGGATTAGTGGATAGGTTTTTCTATTCTCTGGTCTAATAGAAACTAAAACCTCTTATCTCTCATGATGGCATTTAAACTCAGATGTGATATGTCCAAATTTATTTCCATGTATTTCCAATTCTTTTGGCTTTTCTAACAAAAAGAATGAACTGTAGCTTGAAAGGAAGCACACATTGATTCTAATTAGAAAAAAATGAAATTTTATCAGGAATAAATGAATCCTAAGAAATAGAAGTTTTTCTTATCTTAATATGCATTTGTTCAAATGGATGTGGTGCCAATTAGAAATATCCTACTAAAAATGGTTGCATGAAAAATTTGTTTTACATTTCATTGACCAGAATTAAGTCAGGAAAGAGAAACCTCTTTTCATTTTTAAGACAGTTTCAAAGGATAAATACAGCGTTTTTGGTAAGATTACTATACTCTAGAAAGGGTGTTAGAATCCATGTTGATGGTATTCATAAAACTATAGAAGACAAAAATATTTTTATCAGACAGCATAATGTAGTAAAAATCAAACAAACAAAAAACAAATATGTGTAGATAGAGATTAGAGGTATCCTGGGACAGGGAGTGGTGATAGACTATGGGTAAACAGGCATGTGAGATCTAACTGATGTAATGAAAATATTCTAAAACGATTTATGGTGAATGCACAACTTTGTAAGTTTAGTAGAGATCTTTTGATTGTATACTGAAATGGAAGAATGATATGATATGTAAAATATCCCTCAATAAATGTGTTTTTTTAAAAGAGCATCTGACTGATCAGGACACCCTGAAGTACAGCACTTGTTCTGCCACTTAATAAATAGCTGTGTGACCCTAGACAAATAGTGTACTCACTATAGGCTTTTAGTTCATTATCTATATAAAGGGGTAGTTGGGCAGATGAACACCAAAGTATCTCTTGTCTCTTTACGTTTCAATATTCTGTGACTCTGTTTTAGCAGTTAGCCTCAAAGAAAGCACTTCTGTTCCTTGAAAATTATGGAAGTAGAGATGCTCTTCTGAAAGAAATTAGGATCACAAAATTTACTTTAAAAACTTGCCAGAAGAAATTATAGATCCAGGCCCTTTAAAAGACCCTCTTTTTTTTAAAAATCAATCAAGCACCATTGCTGATGGAACATGTTCTTTGCTTTCAGAATATATGAAATTTAAGCCACAATGCACTCTGTGCAATAAAAATGTCTGTTATAGGAAGATAAAATAACAAGAAAGAAAATGAAGAAGTTTATATACCAATGTCTAGAAAGAAACCTGTAAGGAGGGTTTAACAATGCTTATATAATTCTGATTTAAATCTCCAATCATGGGAAACATTTGTTGAACACTAGACAGAGGTAAAAGACCACACAGAATTTTGCATGTGTGAGTGTGTGTGTTTATATATACGTAAATATATGGGTTTGTGTATGTGTGTATTACATGTGTATGTATAATAACTTATAGTTTTCTCTGATGATAAAATAATACATTAGAGCTTATTTTTGCAATTGAAATGATATCTGAAGAGTATGCACCAAACAGTCCCTAAGTTACAGCAAATTAACTAAAGGATGACTTCCATATGACTATAATTTTAAGAATTCTAATCCTTTTGAAAAAAGAATCATTCAACTCTATATAGCCTATATGAATATTATGAGTTATCTAAATTAAAAGGATTTTCTTCTAGTTTTTGCAACTTTTTTTTGCAAAATAGGGGCAAAATTCTGTAGAAAGTTTTTATATATCTTAGGTGGAAGACCATTTGGTAAGGCTAATATTTATACCTTTAAAAAAAGACAATACATGCCATTAGACCCTGGTGGTTTGTGCTCTGTGACTGTAGTAAGCTGAGAATTACTTTTTCAAAAATCCCCTTCCTTATATGCTTCCAGGTTAGAATTGGCCAAGATAGGAACTTGCTCAGTACTTGGAAGGTAGAAACAAGGCAGTGGATATAACCATCTGGAGCTCTTTTCACAGGCAGATACACACCCTGCTCCACATCTAGCTTTTCTTCCTGGCTACTGGCACTGTTGACCAATAGTGGCCACATATTCACCCCCCAGGTGCTTGGCTGTGGACTCACTGAAGTCGTGGTTTGTTTATAGGCAGCAGTTTTTCATAGACCTCTACACAGATTCCCACTTCCTATTCCTACATTGGTGGCTAGACATACTTGGCTTCTCAAACTGTGACTGATTGGTAACTCACATCTCTGACTCTCCAACTTCTCTTCCAGACCTTTACTTCCCCACCTTTTCCCACAACTCTAAATAAGTCTCTTACTCCATAGCACTCATAGTGGTTCTGCTCCCCTGACTAAATCCCAGTTGAGGCAAAGTCTATTCAGTGGAAGAGAAGTCTCAAGCTTAATAGCAAAACAACAACAACAACAACAACAACAACAACAACAACAACAAACAACAGTGGTTTTTAATTAATTATAAAACCCAAATGTACTTATGGATAAAGGTAGTAGAATGCATGTAGTCCAATCACGGAATCTCATCTAATAATAAAATCTTCGTATCATAGAAGAGCCACAGATTCAAGCAGCAACCAAATAAAAGATTCAGCCTCATGTGTAAGCTTCTGAAGATAGTGATCACAAACAGAAATAAATGATGACACACTTCTATAAGCAGCTGTACAGGAAGAAAAGGACTTGAAAATACCCTGAGAATTCTAGCTATAGATTCCATTTTGCCAAGAGGTGGTTTGAAGCAGAAGTTCTCAAAATGAGGGATTCTATATAGTCAAAATATTTTTCATTGTAATACTAATACTAAAGCTTTGACATTTTCACTGTTTTGACATGTTCACTGATGTTGCAAAAGCAATATGGGTAAAACTGGTGGCACTTTAACATGAATCAAGGCAGTGACATCAAATTCTACTAGACATTGTATGTTTTCTCATTGTATATGTATGTATACAAATAAACACACAGTCCGGTTTTATTTAATGTTCTTGGTGGAGGTTAGTATTATTATCATCCTGACTTTATAGATGAGTTGACTGAAGTATTCAGTACCTTTATCTTTTTAAAAATATTGATTTATGTTAGAGGGTGAGAGCTCATGCCTATGCAAGTGGGAGAGGGGCAGAGGGAGCGGGAGAGAGGGGATCTCAAGCAGTTTCCATACATAGTGGAGCTCATCTTGGGGTTTGATCTCATGACCGTGAGATCATGACCTGAGCCAAAATCAGGAGTCGGATGCTCAACCAAATGAGTCACCCAGATGCCCCTCAGTACTTTTTTTAAGGTCAAACAGTTACTAAATAGTAGATATGAGATTCTAATCTGGCCAGTGTGGCTCTTAAAAAAATTATATAATCCATTCATTCACTATATTTTTTATTGAGTAATTGATATGAGCCAGACACTATTCCAGGGACTGGGGATATAAAATGACCAACCTTCCTTCCATCCTTCCTCCCATCCATGTATCCATCCATTATACTTCTCTCCATGTATATGCCTAGAGAGCTGTGATTCTTTCTGGGTAGTATGATTATAAGTTAATTGACTCTCTCTTCTTTTCTGTACTTGCTTGAATTTGAAAAATAGTGAGCATGTTATTTTTATAAAAACAATAAAGTCATTATTCTTAAGACAAAACCTAATGCAACTCATTGCTCTTTTGGAGAAATACAAAGTAAAATTTCAAACCTTAAACTCAAAGGAGTATAAAAAGACTGCTCTATTCTTTCTTCTCACACTCAAATTTTCTTTCTCCTCACTACTTACAAAGCAATAGAACATGACATGTGGAAATTGTTTTCTAAGACTGATTTAGAAGGCAAGATCTCCAAAATCTTCCCATCCCACACAGCAAATACTAAAGCAATTCTTTTTAAAAACATTATTACAAAGGTTCTTTAGAAAAGATCAACTAAAAACCTTAGTGATATCATTGGATCTCCAAAAAGGAGAACGTTAATGATGCATTTATGCATGGAACATCACCCATATGCACACTCTGGAAATTAACCCCTGTCTTCAGAAGAGGTAAGTCCAGTGCAAGTAAAAATAGCATGTTTGGCTAGTCTTTCTTGTTTCTGGGGAGAGGGTAATATACATATGTAAAACAATATCAGGAATAGGTAAAAGTCCTTGTCCTAATAAGATTGACATGTTTGTAACATGCAAGATAGTGTTTTTTAATTGATGGAATTACTAAGATGTTTACATTTAATTTTTTCTGGGTTTTCATTTTAATTTTTTTAAAGACTTTATGTGAGAAAGGGAGAGAGAGCGAGCACGAGAAAACACAAGCAGGGGGAGCAGCAGAGACAGAGGGAGAAGCAGGCTCCCTGCTGTGCAGAGAGCCCAATGAAGGACTCGATCCCTGGACCCTGGGATCATGACCTGAGCTGAGGGCAGACACCCAACTAACTGAGCCACCCGGAGGCCCCTGGTTTTAATTCACGTTAGTTATTTGTGTAGTGGATGGGACAACCACATGCACAAATAGATGTTTTAACCTCACAGGATGAAAACTGGTGATGCTCCAGTCTTTTTTTTTTTTTTTAAATTTGGGGCAGTGAATAGTGTTTTACTTCCTCTTCCCTATCAGTCTGTCAGTAATTACGAACATTTCAGAACAAGTTGGCTGTCCTAATGTGGCAGTTCTAGGAATCTGCAATAGGCCATCCAGGTTCTTAGATCCAATGATTCTTTATGTTATAAAAATATTTGAAGAAAATTAAATCCATGGATTGAGACTATTTGCACTTCAATGAATCAGTCCTGCAACCTAGCTTGCTCAGTTCTTTGAACCAGCTGTTCTCAAATGCCGCTCAGAGATTGGTGCTGAACTGATCACATAATCACCAGAAGAACTTGTTAAAAATACAGATTTTTGGCCTCTCCGTGGGAGATTCTAATTCAGTAAATTTAGAACTGGAACCAAGAATTTATATTTGTAAAGGATTCTCCAGATGATGGTTTTATATAACCAGATTTGGGAACCATTGACTTAGGAAGATACTAGAAGCTGTGGTGTCACACAGAATAAATAATTTCCTGGTTAATTTACAGACATTAAGAAAAGGACATTAAGGGGGTTCCTAGTTGGCTCAGTTGGTTAAGTGGCTGCCTTTGGCTCAGATCGTGATCCCAGGGTTCTGGAATTGAGTCCCACATTGGACTCCTTGCTGAGGAGAGAGCTTACCTTGCTTGTGCTCTCTCTCTCTCTCTCTGACAAATAAACAAAATTTAAAAAACAGAAAAGGACATTAAGAAATATCTTGCTACATGCATATATTCTCCAATTTCCCAATTATAACTAAAAAATCAAATGGGAATTTGTACTAAGTGGAATACCTAAAGACCACTTAAAAATATTAAAATAGGAGACAGGAAGACACAAATTTATCGTGAAGCTAAAAATTCCAGAGCCACTCACAAGCATGCGCTAATTCAAGTGCTGATTATTGTTGGAAGCTGTAGTCTTCTGGAGGGGTGAGTAAGTCAAGCTGCCATCAGAAGACATTTCTGGGTAAGTGTATCTGGGAAGTGGCCTAAAGAGATCTCAGAAGAAAGACAGATACCTCAATTTCCAAGGCACTAGTACATTTATTGTAATTTCTTTTCTTGTTCTAAATATAAATTCATTTTCATACCTAATTTATATTCATAATTTGTATACTTAAAAAAAGATGTTTCCTCCAAAAGATACAATATTCAAGTTCCACATAACCTGTATGATTGCTTGTCTCAGGGGTCAGTCAGTATTAAGAAATCACAGCAGGAATACAGCCTTATTTAGAGACATTCCACTGGAGAAGCATTGACATGAGACCACTTAATAATACACAGTACTAGAGAATCTTTGAAGAATCCTCTAAGAGGGACTTGAACAGAGAGTGCAAAGGTCTGATGGGGGCAAAAAAGCATGGCATCATTAAGGAAGTAAAATTATTAATACCTGGAAGACTGGAGCAAAGATTTCAAGAGGAGGTTGAGAGGAAATGAGGCCACAGGATCCAACCACTTAGGCCACATTAAGGATTTTCAAACCTGATTTGAATGAAAAAGGAGCCACCAAAGTGTTCTAAACAGGTTCTGATATGATGAAAATTACATTTTTGCAAATTTATTCTAAACTATAGTGAGTAAGGTAGATTGGAAGTGTTCAAACCCAGAGGCAGGAGGACTAGTAAAGAGGCCATTGAGAGAGAATGGTGATTTAAATTGGGAAAGACAGTGGCTATGGTGAGACATGGGAATAGCAAGACATATTTAGAACATAGGATTTGGTGACTCATTTGATATGAGTTGTGACAGAAAAAAGGAGTCAGGAATGTTGACCAAGTATCTGAGTGATGGTGTTATTTCCAGAGAGAGGGAACACAAAGGAGAAGCAGGTTTAGAGGAATGGGATAGGGGGATCGGGAGAAGATCAGGAGTTTAATGTTAAGAAAGATAAAATTGAGGTACCTGTGGTGTGTCCAACTAGAGAAATTCAGCAGGAGTTTGGATATTGGGGCATAGGCTCAGGAAAGATTTGACCTGGAATATATATTTGAGTATATATTGGAGATGCAGTTGAATCAGGAGAGTGTGTGAAATGAGAAGAGGATCCTGAGGAACACGAACATTTAAGGAATGGACAGAGATAGGGGAGATCATAGGGGGTCCAGGGAGTAAGCCAAAGTGGTAGGAGAATAATCAGAAATGTAAACTGTAATGGAAACCAAGGAAAGAGTAGAAGAGAGGTACAGCAGTGTCACGTGTTACTGACATGTCAGGCAGGCTAAGGACTGAAAAATTTGTTGATGCCTGGAGAGGTAGGGAATACAAGGTGGAGAATCAAGCCATCACAAATGGGTCAATGCAAAGATGAACATATATGCTCTCTCCTCTCAGGGCCCAATACAAGGACAGTGGTGGATGAAAGCCACAGTGAAAAGCCCCTGGAAAATTTTAAAAGAAATCCTCGAGCTTTGTGGATTGCCAAATGCTTTGATCAAATAGCTGGGTTTTAGCTGACAGTTTTAGTTTGAAAAAGCCTTTCTTGCCATGAATGTCTTTTTGTCATAAGTGGTAATCGGATTTTTGTTGTTGTTGTTGCTGTTCAAGGAAATATGATTACTGTATGTTTTAGGAATAGATATGATGAGAACAAGAGATAAAGTTCATCCTGCCTTCTACCTTCTTGTATTCCAAAGGCCTAAAGAGAATATACATAGCTTGGTTCCACAATTCCATATTCTTTCCTGCTTCCCTCGGGACTCCTTTTTTCAGGCATCGACTTTAACTCTTCTGTGCCAGTATGACATGTGGACTTTAAGTAACAATAATATGCCATGAAAAGAGATAGATGTCTATTCATTGCTGCATTCTCAGTGCCTAAGACAATGCCTGGCACTTGGCCCTAAACAAATATTTATCAAATGAATGAATGAAAAGGGAAGAAGCAGTTCTAATATTTATGTTTAATAGAGGAGTGGAGGGGGGGACCTGCTACAGAAAATCTCCTAATTAGAGTTTTTACCTGATCAGTTTAAAAAAAAATTATGCTTCCCCCTGCAAAAAACAGTATGAGCTCTTTGAGAGCTTCACCACATATCTAAAGTGGCTCACACAAGTCTTGACGTTCTCCAGGAATCCCCAGATGGCAAGTGTTTGGGGCAAGGACTACAGGCCTTCACAATACTCAGAAATAGAAGAGTTGCTTTGACTCAAACCAGATCTGGTCAAATACCAAAGGAGAAGAACACAGACATGTCAAATTTGTTTGAATTAGTGTATATACCTCAGGGGCATGATTTAATAAGTGAAACTATTCTTGGTAAATCTTAGGAAGTAGGAAAAGATTGAAAAGCGGCTGACTGTTGGTCTGGTCTCTTGCTTTTGTGATTCCATCATTGGGGATGCAGGTTTTAGTCATCACACTCTTGGAATGGGCTGAGCAAACTTACTGGCACTTCCAACAACCCGCCCATCCTTTCTAACAGAATGTTCTTGCAGAGCCACTTAATAGCCTTGTTCTCTCTGGCTAGCCTTCCAAGTCTACGTGTTGTGATACAGTCTAAAGATAAATAGTTAGAACTAGCTGCAGAGCAGCTTCTGATAGAGGTTTGTTTCTAGAAATTCCAATATCCTGTGCTCCTTAGGAAATATTCAATATGAAATTTTAATCCAAATGTTCACCCAAGAGTCGCTTTTTAATATTGCTTGCTTCCTTTCCTTTTCCTAGTAAGGGCACACTATCTGTGTTAATATGCAATTTTACTTGTGTTAAGTAGGAAACATTACCTCAAAAAACCTTAAATGTTTTGAGAACATTTGTCTTCAATAGTTCCATGCCAAAATATGACATTGTGTAAATATTGTATTTTTTCAAATGACTTTCATCTTTTTCAAAGTTTTTTTTTCTCCCCATTGAACTCTATTTAATGCCATCATCAAAGCGCATCCCAGGACATCTTTGTCAGTATTAAATCTGTATAAATTCCTGTACAAAATACCTTTAAGCTATTTTGTCAACTTGAAACTAGGACATTATTTTCACCAGAGGACTAGATGTGCCAGAATGTTAATTTTTAAAATGCCGAACAGATCTTAATCTGAAAGCTAATATGAATCAAATTATATTTGCTCATGTAGTGGCAGGCAGTGCAAACAAAAATTGTAAAAGATGAGTTATGAATTTTGTATATATTCATATCTCTGATTATGGAAAGTGTAAAAACCTTCTTTTTTTTATTGTTTACTCCTTAATTCAAACCTTTAGTTGCTAGAAGAGGCTTTGCTCACAAAACCCATAATGGTATTTTCATTGTTTATAAAGAAGTTATGTAGTTAAAGCTTCAATTTTCTTAGAGACTCATTTCTTCTGTTACAAAGTTTCTAAAAGTGCTTTGATAGTAGCTTTGTGCTTTTATAAATCAATTCTTTCTCCTCAAATTGCTCCTCCTTATATATGTTATACAGGTCAGGATGAAGCCATGTGTATAGAGATTAGTTACTGGGATAAAAATGCAAAGCTCTATCAGGAAGTAAAACTAACAGTGTTTAAGTATGTGTATGTCTATGTGTGTATGTATGTGTTCATTGAGATTGTTTGTATGTGTTTTTAATAACTTTTCCCAATTACTAACACCAAACAAATGTTATCTAGGAGAAATGGAGAGCAAATTCATATAATGTGTCCACATATTTCATGGTTTGTCTTAGGAAAGCTGGAGGGAAAGAGCAATATATTGAACAGGGCATTCCTGTTTTAAGGAGCTGTATCTAAAAATGCACGAGGCAACAAGGCTATTGTAATAAAAAATGGAAGATAATATGTAAAACTCTCTTGCAGTGCTTCAGAGAAGCTGTTCTGCTCAATGATTAAAAGGTTGGGCTTACAGGGGCGCCTGGGTGGCTCAGTGGGTTAAAGCCTCTGCCTTCGGCTCAGGTCATGATCCCAGGGTCCTGGGATGAGCCCCGCATCGGGCTCTCTGCTCAGCAGGGAGCCTGCTTCCCTCTCTCTCTCTGCCTGCTTCTCTGCCTGCTTGTGATCTCTGTCTGTCAAATAAATAAATAAAATCTTAAAAAAAAAAAAAAGGTTGGGCTTAGAAATCATAACTTGGCTCTACCACCTTAGACAAGGGGACCTTGGGCAATTTCTCCTTGCCTCAGTTTCCTTTAACATAATATAAGGATAACAAAAATGCCTGTTTTATAGGGCTTTTTGAGAATTACATGAAATAAAGCAAGAAATAAACAGATAAGTATTTAGAAGAATGTATGTTTCAAGAAACATTATTGTAAGCGCTAAACATTGATAGTCCAAATTAAAAAAAAAAAAAAGACATCGAAGATAACAGTCAGTAAAATACATAGGGTAAATAGGGGTAGTAAATTGTGACAGGTATTTTCAAAGTAAAAAGATCTGGGTTGCCTGGGTGGCTCAGTCAGTTAAGCGTCTGCCTTCTGCTCAGGTCATGATCCCAGGGTCCTGGGATTGAGCCCCAGAGACTCTCTGCTCAGTGGGGAGCCTGCTTCTGCCTGCCATTCCCCCTGCTTGTGCTCCCCCCCCCTCTAGTGCTCTCTCCTTTGAAAAAAAAGTAAAAAAGATGTGAATTGGCAATGGAACATATGCTTTATAAAGCATTTCTCTAGGCCAGTATGAGCAGTATGCTTTGGGCTAGAATATGTTCATGCTGTGCTCTGCAATTGTTTTTCTTATTTTTACAGCTTTATTAAGGTATAATGTACACACTGCTTAACTCACTCACTGTAAACATACAGCGCAATGATTTCTAGTCAATTTATATTGTTGCACAACCATCGCCACAATCCAGTTTTAGAACATTTCCAACTATTCCCCTGGAAAAAATATCCTCATGTCCATTTATAGTTAGTTAATCCCTGTTCCAGCTTCTAGCTCCTGGAAACCATTCTCTGCTTTGTGTTGCTATAGATTTAAATCTTATGGACATTCCATGTGGAATTTTACAATATGTAGTCTTTTGAGTCTGGCTTCTCTTCCTTTGTGTAGTGTTTCTGAAGTTTTTCCATGTGGTATGTATTGATAGTTCACTCCTTTTTATTGCTGAATAGAATCCCACTGTATGGGTATACCACGTCTTTTATCTGTTCTCTGCTCAGTGGACATTTGGATTGCTTGTAGCTTTTGGCTATTATGAATAGTGCTGCTGTAAACATTCATGCACATGGCTTTGTATGAACATGTGTTTTCATCTCTTGGGTGTAATCCTAGCAGCAGAATTGCTGTGCTGTATAAGTTCATGTTTAACTTTTTTGGAGACCACCAAATCTTTTTCCAAAATGTGCATAAAATTTTACATTCCCACTAGCAGTGTATGAATGTGGAGGTTTCTTTATATCCTGTCAACACTTATTACTGTGTATCTTTTTGATTGTAGTTATTCTAGTGGGTGTGTTGTGATATCTAGTTATGGTTTTGACTTGTATTTCTCTAATGATGTTGAGGATCTTTTCATGGGCTTATTAACCATTCTGTATCTTCTTTATAAAAATTGGGTTGTTTTTTCTTCTCATAATTGTAAGTATTCTTTACATATTACAGATTCAAATCCTTTATCAGATGTATGATTTGCAAATATTTTTTCCCAGTCTGTGGCCTATTAATTTTCTTAATGGTATCTTTTGAAGCATGAAAGTTATTTACTTACCTACTTTTATAAATTAAAGTTATTTATTTATTTACTTTGATGTTCAATTTTATCAATCTATCCTTTTATGAATTCTGTTTCGGTGTCATAGCTAAGAACTCTTTGATTAACTCAAGGTCATAAATATTTATATCTTGTGTTTTCTACAAGTTTTGTGGCTTTAATTCTTATATTTATACCTTTGATCTATTTTGAGTTAACTTTTATGTATGATCTCAAGTAAGGTGTAGTTTATTTTTTGCATATGGATATCTAATTATGAGCACCATTTTTGGAATAGTCTATATCTTTTACCTGTTGATTTGTTTGACCTTCTCATCAAAAATCAGTTGCCCATTAATGTAATTTTCCCCCTAGACTCTTAATTCTGTTTCATTTATCTGTACGTCTGTCATTATGTCAGTACCAAGTTATCTTGAATACTGTGTCTTTATAGGAAGTTTTGAAATCAGAACGTGCAAGACCTCCAACTTGTTCTCCCTTTTGTGCTGCTATTTATAGCACTGTTTACATTTAAAAAGTACAAGATTTAAACACAAAATCAATCCTGGTGTGTGTGTGTGTTTTATGTTTACTACCACAATTTACTACCCCCATCTACCAACAACAAAATCAACAATAACAACAAAATGGCAAAAAAACAAAACATTCTTCAACCCTCTAACATTTTTTAGAAAATAAAGATTAGGGTGCCTGGGTGGCTCAGTCATTAAGTGTCTGCCTTTGGCTCAGGTCATGATCCCAGGGTCCTGGGATCGAGCCCCACATTGGGCTCTCTCCTCTGCTGGGAAGCCTGCATTTCCCTCTCTCATTCCCCCTACTTATGTTCCCTTTCTCACTGTCTCTCTCTCTATCCAAATAAATAAATAAAATCTTAAAAAAAAAAAAAAGCAAAGAAATAAAGATTAGGCACAAGTGGTAAGTGAATATAAATGTTTTTGTTTGGGTATATAGTTTACATTAGTTCGTTCTTTTTTTAAAAAAGAAAAGATTCTATTTATTTATTTGAGAGAGAGAGAACAAGTGGTGGGGAGGGGCAGAGGGGGAGAGAGAGAGAGAGACAGAGACAGAGAGAGAGTCAGACTCTCTGCTGAGCAGGAAGCCCAATGCAGGGCTAGATTCCGGGACCCGAAGATCATGACTTGAGCCCAATGCAGACCCTTAACCTTAACCACTTAACCGAGTGAGCCACCCAGGTGTCCCTATTTAGTTTTTTTTTTTTAACTAAGACCTCTGATAAAGTGTGTATGTTTTATTATTGGTGAAACGTGTAATCATCAGTGGTGTGTAGTTCCTAGGAAATTGAACTTTTATTCAAGCAGTCTACTTCCAGAGAGTTAACTGCATGCATTTAATTGTACTGCAGAAACCCAAGTAATTAATTGCTAAATTATTGTTTGGTGGGAAGATTTTTCTACTATTTGAACTGATGCCCATTTCCCCCTAAACCCCTCTGTTGTCACAGTCATATAATGTAAATACGGAACGAAACAAAATTAAATTAAGTAAATAGGAAGGTTGTCCTTTTTTCAAGCTTTTATACTCTTCATTCTTATATTTATGTGATTACATTAAATTATGTGATTTATAGAAGTAAAACATTAATTAATATTGATATTAATAAAACCATATATTGAAAAGGTATTTGTACCTCTGTGTTTTTGGAGCATTATTTAGATTGGCCAAAATATGGAAGCAATCCAATTGATCATCCACAGATGAAAAGATAAAGTAGATACACACACACACACACACACATACACACGCACACACGCACAAACACACACAATAGAATATTACTTAGCCATAAAAATGAGTGAAATCTTCCCATTTGCAACAACATGGATGGACCTAAGTAGTGTAATGCTAAGTGAAATAAGTCAGAGAAAGACAGATACCATATGATTTCACTCATGTGTGGAATTTAAGAAACAAATGAACAAACCAAGAAAAAGATAAATGAGAAAATATACTCTTAAACACAGAGAACAAACTGGTGGTTGCCAGAGGGGACGGTGGGTGGGAGGATGGATGAGACATAAAGTAGATTGATGAACATTGAGAAATATATAGAATTGTTTAATAGTGTTGTACTTCTAAAACTAATGTAACATTGTATATTAATAAAAACAAAAACAATATTATTTCATCTAAGGCTCCATTAAAATTCCCTTTTACGTGAAAAAAAATTAAGAGATTATTATGATACATTCTTTGTCATAATTATTGTGCTCTCCTCTATTCTCACCCCAGTATGTATATACAATATGCCATGTTCAGTTTACTGGTAAGAGATCAAATATGAAAACACAGTGCTTCTCTCACAATATGGAAATATTAAGGTACAAATAATCAGTTAACTCATAAATGAAGTGATTTTGTTATCTAGATGACTATCTTCATCATTATTAGGTTTGTTCAAAGAACGAAGACAAATCTATTTGCTGAATCTTCTTGAGGCACTTTGTGATTCTCTTTGAACTTTAACTAAAATGTTGAAATAATAGCTCATTAAAGATTAAAAGTAGAAATAAACATTTATACTGATGAGAATCCTACTATGGCTGAGAAAAATAGAGGTCACTCTTTCATCGTGTTCTTCAGCAAATAGACTCTTTTATTCTGCAAATATCCTTTTAATGCCTCCCCAGATCAATTTCTCTTTTAACATCCTTCTTTTAGAAATTAACATGTTTTGGGAGCACCTGGGTGGCTCAGTCATTAAGCGTCTGCCTTTAGCTAAGGTCATGATCCCAGAGTCCTGGGATCAAGTCTTGCATTGCACTCCTGCTCAGTGGGAAGCCTGCTTCTCCCTCTCCTACTCCCCCTGCTTGTGTTCCCTCTCTCGCTGTGTCTCTGTCAAATAAATAAATAAAATTGTAAAAAAAAAAAAAAAAGTTTCAAATTTAATATTCCTAATAGTTAACATAAATTCATTATTTCAAGCTCAAATTTGCTGTGCCTAAGTAAATTAAGTCCAAGCTGCTAATATCCAAGTCTATAAAAGCATTGACGGGTTAAATTATTCATATAGAGTTTTATTTTTTAAGTCCATTAGCTTAACCACCTGCTATTAGACTGTATGTCCAAATAAGTCTCAAGCAAACCCAAATCCAACATCTGAGCTAGGTCAATATCAGATACAGGATTTTAAAGTAGGAACATTAAAGCCAATGACTAAGCTCTGGAGCAGGAAAATTTGGAAGAAAATTCCTACAGTTGTTGTATTTTTGGGGTCCAGCAGATACTATGCCCTAAACCAGTAGTTTTCAAGTCTAGGTATTCACCAGAATCTCTTCAGGAAGACTTTTAAAGTATAAATAGCAGGATTCCACACTCAGAAATTTTTATTTAATTAGTCTAGTTGGGGACTGAGCATCATTAGGGGATTCATTTTTTTTTTTTAAGATTTTATTTATTTATTTGTCAGAGAGAGAGAATGAGCGAGCACAGCCAGAGCGGCAGGCAGAGGCAGAGGGAGAAGCAGGCTCCCCACCGAGCAAGGAGCCCGATATGGGACTCCATCCCAGGACACTGGGATCATGACCCAAGCCGAAGGCAGCCACTCAACCAACTGAGCCACCCAGGTGTCCCTAGGTGATTCTAATGTATAGTCAAGTTTAAGGACCATTGCTCTAAATAAAACCTTAAAAAGGCAGCTGAGTGTGATATCATGACTGATATAAATGAGATTTTTTTTATTGGGTTAATATATATTCAGTACAACATGGAAGCCATTGGGAGAAGGTTATTGCAGAATCAAGGTGCAGTTACTGGACTTTGATACCTGTGGCTATTTATGTGAGTTTATCTGTTTCATTCACACTGCCATGACCTATCAGAAAATAATCTGAAAAATTGATGTGTTCATGTTGCTCATCACGTACTTGCTTTTCACATGACTTTCAGATCAGGAGTCACTATATCATTTAGACTTGAGAAACTGAGCTTTTCCAGCTAGCATTATTCTTGAGTGCCAACAAAATAAGGTTTTACTGTTTAAATTGCTATATTTTCAAGTTCATTCAGTTCTGTTGGATTCCAAATACTTAGGGTTTAGTTTTTCTTATAACCCATTATTATTTTGAAATGCCCCCTACCATACCAGAAATGTCTACTACTTTAAGATATTGAATATAAAGTTGTTATATTTGGTGGTGGTGGGAGTAGGGAGCTGCAAAATAAAACAGACTTTAAGATATATGGTGTGGAACTAACCTAACAACTTAGTAAGATCTAACTGGAGAAATAAAGGGGATAATTTGAAGTCCATTTACGTAAAAGCCGTGAAGTCATATGTTAAATCATAGCATTGAAAATTGACTTTGATGATATGCACTGTTTTTTTTTTGTAAGAGAATGACCATTTTTATTTATTTGTTAAAGTTTTTATTTGAATTCCAGTTAGTTATACTTTTTTTAAAAGATGTGATTACTTCTTAGCATAAACTTCTTAAGAGTATGCATTTGTCTTTACTAGAGAGTAAGGGGAAATATTCTCAACCTAAATGAATCAAATTGATGTTAAAATTGCCCATTTTGCTGCCCAACTACTTCTATTATACTCTAAACAATATAAGAAATCTTCCAATGAAAGTTATTCTGCTAAAAGCTAGTAAGATTTTTTCAACATAAGGAGATAATATATTTCCCTGCAGGTTTTCAAGGTTTCTTATAACTATGGTATTATGAGAGATAAGGAAACATTTAAAAACTGGGTATTAGAAAAGGAAGACAGGCCTCTGGCCCCTTTATACTTTGAGATTTGTCAATAAGGCTGATCTAGAGTAGGAATAGTTGAGTCTCTACTGTATAGCTTCATTTGGGTAAGAGATGATAACAATGGCATTTCAGTCATGAGTATGACCCAGCTACTTCAATAAGTGACATTCTCTGGGCAATACTAGGGGCCATATGTAGCAGAGCTTAGCCAGGAGTGGGTGGTGTAGAAAATACTCTGAAATCCAGGAAGGCTGATCATTGGAATAGGAGGTCTGTCTATGGAAACACCAACATAGCACCAGGACGTTCCATATCCCTTTGCCAAAATCATTTTGCAGAAAGCCAATTAAAAGATCAGTCTGTCAAAAGTAGCAATTACCAAGTGCTGATCCTGAGAAATAGTCCTCTTGAATATATTCAATTAAGAAATTTTATTCTAGCTGTATTTAAAATAACATTCAATTCATTAAATGCTGAGGGTCATATGGTTCTTTAAGTTTTCTTATGAGTATATTCTTGAAGAATATTTTTGTAAGTAGAATTTAATGTATTCAAGAAGAATATATTCTTGATCATATTTAAGTAAGACATATTCTTGAACATACTCTCAATAAAATATCTCCAAATTCATTTACTGCATTCAAAAAGAATGTAACTTAAATTATTGATATATTGATAAATTTATTGATTTTAGTGAATTAGTCATTCAGAAAGTAACTCCTTCAGGGAATTGGCTTTTGGCAATTTGCTCTGTCTTCTGTGTGAGCTGGAATTGGGAGATAGGATGAGGGCTGAAATGGGGGTGTCAAGATCTGGAAAAAGTAGAAAATGGCTCTAGTTTAGAATGTAGTGAGGGCATCTCAGGACTCAGTGCCCAGGCCCTGTGTCTGGGGCCAGCCTGCAGGAAAAGGGATACTATAATAAGCCTGGATGAATGGAGGCATTTATAGCCTACTAAAACCCAAATTGCTCTGAAAATAAATAGCAAGGCTGGATTTGCTGAAGATGAAATGAGTTGACCCAGCTGTGAGAGAACTGGGGAAGGTGGAAGCTCAGAAAACAGGCATGGGGCTGAGAAATTCCACTGAGCTGGCCACATTTAAACCATTTCAGACTGCACACTATCATTTCTGCTTCCTCTAACTCATGGGTTATCCCAAGATAGGCGACAATGCAAGTAGGATTTGGCTGAAGCTGCAAGCACCTCCTTCTATACAGATTTCTTTCCTTGAAAGGAAGCAGTATTTGCAGTTACTTTGTTTCAGTATTCATATTCAGTGAATATGGGGCACAGTACTGGGCACACCGAAGTAGGTTCAAAGAATGCTTGTTGATATAATATGTGGACTCTTGAAAACTCTTGTCCAATCATTTGAGGCTTTACCATGGTAAAGTTCTGATTTATGCTTTGTATGGCAAATTCCCCAGAACTCAGAGTCCCATATTCCATAGGCAGATGCTTGAGAAACAGAGATAGTACAGTCAGACTTTGGCCTTTGAGGAGGAAATAAAGTTAAATTGCAAGATACTTAATTGAAAACATGTCCTCTGCACTCAGAGTGCTAAAATTTCAAAGGAAGCTTAGAAATTCTTTTTTTTTAAGTTTTCTTTTTTTTAATTTATTTGACAGACAGATATTACAAGTAGGCAGAGAGGCAGGCAGAAAGAGGGAAGCAGGCTCCCTGCTGAGCAGACAGCCCCATATGTGGCTCAGTCCCAGGACCAAGAGATCATGACCTGAGCCGAAGGCAGAGGCTTAACCCACTGAGCCATCCAGGCACCCCAGAAATTCTTGAAGATTAAAAAGCTCCAGGCACTTCCCTAAAGCCTCAGGTGTGTTATTTCTAGTAAACTAAACTTGAAAGAAGTAAAGTTATAAATAACTCTTACTAGTAAAGCAAAGGCATAGCCATTTTCTTATGTAGAAACATTTTCAGGCTCTAATTATAGGAACACCTCAAACATTAAAAAAAAAAAAAAAGAACTATTCAAACCAAAATCTGTTTGCCTTATCAATACTGCCTCAAGGTGCATAGCTTTATAGTAGATATAAACAACTTCAATAAGAAATACCAACCCAGGGGGCGCCTCTATGGCGCTCAGTGGGTTAAGCATCTGCCTTGGGTCCTGGAATGGAGTCCCACCTTTTCTGCTTCTCCCTCTCCCTCAGCCCCTCCATCTCCTTATGCCCTTTCTCCTTTCCCTCTGACTCTCCCCATCCACTCCTGCTGTCTCTCGCTTTCTTTCTCTCTCTCAAATAAATAAATAAAATATTTTTAAAAAGGAAAAAAAAAGAAAGAAAGAAATAACAACTGAGGCAATTACATAGTTGCCGTGGAAGTCCAAAAGTTGGGCTTACAAACCGGGAATAAGGAAAACCTGAGTACTCTGGAGAGAGAACCTTTTTAAAGTGAAATCTGGGGACTGTGCAATATATGAAAGAATTATAGGTCACAGCATTTTAGGGCTGGAAAAGACCTGAGGTTACCTAGTTCCAAGCTTGAGTTCTTCCTCAAATTTCTCATTCTTCAAGTGAGAAAACAAAGGCAAAGAACCTGCCCAATGTCATAGAACCAGAGCTAGAGTCCAAATTCTGCCCAGCAACAAGAAACATATCCAAGGTTCTGGGCTTACGTGCCTTTATGTATGATTACTCTGTGCCATGTAGGATCCACGATTGGAACTCCATCATCAGAATGATGACTCTTTTTGGCAACAGAATAACTATGGAAAAGTTTTTAGTTCTTCTCATAAGCAGGAAAGGGTGATATATGAGCCATTATTGACTCTTTTTCACCTTCTCTCCTACCAACTTCTTCTATGAACCTCCCCAAATGGGCATATAAATAGACTACAGTTTTGAATGCATGTTACTTGTTTTGTGAGTGTGGTCGTGTGCATGCTTGTGTTTTGAGAAATACTATTTCTTTTTTTCAATATAAAGATTTTAATTTATTTATTTGACAGAGAGATAGATAGCACAAGTAGGCAGAGAGAGAGGGAGAGCCTAACGTGGGACCCAATCCCTGGGACCATGACCTGATCCGAAGGCAACCACCTAACTGACCGAGCCACCCGGGTGCCAGAGAAATACTATTTCTTTTTTTTTTTTTTAAAGGACAGCTTTCTTTTCTTTTCTTTTTTTTTTTAAAGATTTTATTTATTTATTTGACAGAGAGAGATCACATGTAGGCAGAGAGGCAGGCAGAGAGAGAGGAGGAAGCAGGCTCCCTGCTGAGCAGAGAGCCCGATGCGGGGCTCAATCCCAGGACCCTGAGATCATGACCTGAGCCGAAGGCAGTGGCTTAACCCACTGAGCCACCCAGGCGCCCCAGAAATACTATTTCTTAAGGGATATGAGCATGTAGTACATATCTGAGCTATGGGTTATATATGGGTCATTGCCTGTCTGGGGACTTGGTGTTTAGATGTTGTTAGGTTGAGAAGTTATTCGCTAGAAACAAACTTGTAGTATGTCTGCTATATAATGGGGAAAGAATGATGAATTTAAAGGTTATTTCACTTGGTTTTTGTACCCTAACCTTGGGGACCCTTTGGAAATGGAAAATCCAGAGTAGGCATCCACATTTTTATAATGGTGCTGAGTACTAGGAAGCTTAAAACTCAGAAGAGGAACTCTTACATAGGCAGGAAGTTATTTGTAAATATTTCAATGAACGAAACAGTGTCCTCTTTGTGAATTACTGCCTGGTCTTCTCACAGAGAGGGGGTTAGTGAGTAGGCAAGAAGGGAGATAAAAGTGAGTCCTAGAGTCTGACACTCTGGGTAGAGTCTTGACTAGGCTCTTTATAGCTGTGTGATTTGGGGGGAACTCCTGTTTTGTCTGTCTGTTTACCATAAAGTCTACACATAGATTCTCCCTGTAGGAACTGGTTGAGAGACAGGCATAAATCTGAAGACCTCCAGTGCATATCCAAGGCAATAACTGTCACAAACTTCTGTAACTTTCTAACCCTGGTGCAGATAAGCAGAATGACTAATGACTCATAACAAATATTAGTTGAATGAATTCATGAATACATGCATATTTAATTAACAACAAATACCTAATGTTTCATACTTTTAGCTTGTTTCATAATACCTTGTGAAGTGAGTATTTTTATCTCCCCTTTTAGTTGAGGGTATTGAGGGTCACAAAAAGGTTGAACAATAGTTATGGATCAGAACTAGAAAGTGCCAGCTTTGAAGCACATGACTCTGACTCCAGAGATCCACAGTTCAACCCACACAATTACAAAGAGCTAGATGTCATTTCTGAAGACCCAAGAATACTGGTTCATCTTTGTTTGTAAAAGTATACGCTCAGCATGACAAATTCCCACCCAAATGATTCACATCTGACCTCATCTACTCTACTGTGGGAGAAGGATGGTGCTGTCTCATGGTGCAACTCCATGATCATAGGAAAGTGCTATTTGTATAGATGTTTTAAGATGTTAGAGTTCTGGTGGGGCCTGTACTCACCTCTCTGACTACCTAAGAAGCCTTGTGTAATGTACACCAATTCCTTAAGACAATGTGCATCATTCCTCAGGAGAGAACACTTCTCACTCTTTGATGCCCACTGGGGCTTGCCTCAGAGAGACTGTGCATTCTATCTGGGCAAGATATCCCTGTGAAAGATGTTGCTGAAGAAAATGCAGGACTAGGGACGAAAAAGAAACATGGCCACTGCCAACTTAATCCTCATGGAGCTGACACTAAGATTTGGTTATTTAAAAAAGCATTAATTTATAGTTTTTCTTGCAAGGGCATTTCTT
>NW_019154086.1:34594124-34779733 GCF_002288905.1 Enhydra lutris kenyoni | reverse complement strand
TATATATATATATATATATATATATATATATATATATATATATATATATATTTTAAAGAATTTTATTTATTTATTTGACAGATCACAAGTAGGCAGAGAGGCAGGCAGAGAGAGAAGAGGAAGCAGGCTCCCTGGTGAGCAGAGAGCCCGATGCGGGGCTCGATCCCAGGACCCTGGGATCATGACCCGAGCTGAGCGGAAGGCAGAGGCTTTAACCCAGTGAGCCACCCAGGCACCACGCAAGGGCATTTCTAATTAATAAAGTTGGATATGTCTGAATAAGAGACTCAGTATTTTTAAAATGTTATAATAATCTATGTATTTCCTTCCTAATCATCTGGGATCGATTCAACTTTTCTCTTTCAGAAGGAGTTGAAGTGTATTTTTCTCTTTGTTCCTTTTTCTCCTGGAAATATCCAGGAGAATCTCAGGATTATGCTAACCACATGTTAAATTTTAAAATGTGTAACTAAATAAATATATAAACAAGACTTATCACTGCAATTTTTGAATGAAAATTTTATACCAAAATGTAATGTTGAAAGTTCCTGGACTTTTCAAGCCTTTGTGTATTGTAATGTGTTCTCTTCATCCCACCCCTTTCTGGAGGGTGGACTGTTACTCCTTTCACGGCTCATAATGAAAGTTGTGATGATTTCTGCTCTCCCTTTAGCAGAATTACCTGTGTCTGTAGCACTTTTTCACAAACCGCTGTCATCAATTTTCTTGAAATATTGTCATTATCTGTACCCTTCCGCCCTTCCTGGTCTCTGAATAACTTGAGAGCGAGTTATCTTATTGCCTTTGAATCTTATATTAGTACCTAAGCCCTGGGCTCAATGAATAGTTATTGAGTGAATGATATAGGCACAGTCAGGTACCCTTACACTCTCCCCACACTACCTAAGGTCAAGATGCAGTGACTCAAACCTGACTGGATGCAAGCATAGGTCAGATCTCATGTCTCCTTTAATTTTGGTAGAGTAGGAATCAGTGAGCCTAAATTTATTTTCCTAGTTCAGTCATTTGCCATCTCTGGATATCTTGTTAAATTTCAAAAAGCTGTACCTTCTCCTGCCTCATGGGAATGGTAGAAAATAAATAAGACCACATCTAAAGAACCAGGGTTTCTTATTAGAGAGTACATTATTATTATCACATCAAGCAAGCTCTCCGGAGTGCTGAAAAATCTATCCTGAGAAGAAAAAAACAACCTGGAAACATTTTCATTCTACCAGTGATGTCTTCTATTATTAAACAGTACACATCCTGTGAACCCCTATGGTATGATTCTAGAAGAATGAAGCAAAGGATAAGATAAATGTGGAAAAAAATAAGCCTAAGTATTATTTTTGTGGAGGACCACTGGTTTGTTGTAACTTGCTTCAACGTGTACGGAAGTATTTAAAATAAAGAAATAATAATTTTTTGCCCACTTTGAGTTGGAGGAAAGGATGCTGATATATGAACTGTACACAGTTTCTAATAAAGTGCATCAAAAAATACCAGTGTTTTTTCAGATGGTTTTGAAAAATCATGCTTCAGTTAATAAATTATTTGGAAAATATCAATGATTCTCTGTTACCTTACATTGAAAACACATTTACATTTAGTTTTTCTCATCTATGAGAATGAACTGTGGCACAACATAATTGTGAATTGCTGTGTAAAGAGCAATGTTCCAAAATATATGTATTCTTCTGAATTGTAATTTGTGGGGCAAGAACCAATTTGGAACCCAATTTTCCTTTCGTTTTTCCCGAGTGTATCAGGAGAATTCAAACAACTTCTTTCTGTCTCTGTCTCTCCCTAGTTTTCCACCACACCTCAAGCTTTTATTTCTCAATTTTCTGGGTTTCTAAATACTTGGGTCTGCAACAATGCTTTTACCTGAGGACTCACTTAGGGATGACTTTCTGTTACCTTGGAAGTGATATTCAGAAAACATAGCCATGGCCCCTTTCCCCAGGAAGGCCTCTAGGAATATCTGGGAGAGAGTGGTTCAGCTCCAGATCATGTATTCTTTTATTCATCATTATGGAGCACTAAGTTCACAGCAGGCACCATACAGGACTCTGGGAGACACAAAGATTCAATTGTAAAGATGGCAAATACATAATTACAAAAACGTATACTTAAAGACAGGGTAGAAAGAGAGAAATGCATTTAAAAAGGCACAGAGGAGGGTGCCTGGGTGGCTCAGTTGGTTAAGCCTCTGCCTTGGGCTCAGGTCATGATCTCAGGGCCCTGGGATGGAGACCCGCTTCGGGCTCTTTGCTTAGCAGGGAGCCTGCTTCCCCCTCTCTCTCTGCCTGCCTCTCTGCCTACTTGTGATCTCTGTCAAATAAATAAATAAGATCTTAAAAAATAAAAGGCACAGAAGAAAAAAAATCACTTATAGTAGGGGTAGAGTGCATCCAACCAAACTTACTAAAGTCACCTGGGAAATGGTCCAGATCATTTTTGGAAATGCCCTTATCTCCTATGAGTCTTCCCTTCTCACAGGGGAAACAGTGGGTCTGCTGGGATCATCGTATAGGAAAGCAAATGTTTTGTAGATGTTTTAGGCAGACTAAAACCTCCTGGGTTTGGTTGGCACTAATCTTGAATTGGTAGTGGGTAGGATGGAATTTGAGCCCTGAGTGTCTCTGATTTCTTCTTTATAATAACCTGATTTTGGCAGTAATGGATGCAAAGGAAAAAATGCACTTCAGCTATTTAAAGAAGCTTTAGAACATAGATGCTGTAGAGCAGCTCCATCCAACAACTTCCTGCAATGATGGAAATGTTCTATGATTTCACACTCCAATGAAGTAGCCACTAAACACATGCCACTAGTCATATTTCAAGCCACTTGAAATGTGGTCAGTGATACTGAGGAAAGATACTGAGGAAAGAAACTGAGGAAATAATTTTTAAATTTTATTTAATTTTAATTCAAATTTAAGTCTAGGGGCACCCAAGTGGCTCGGTCATTAAGCGTCTACTTTCGGCTCAGGTCATGTTCCCAGGGTTCTGGGATCGAACCCTGCATTGGGCTCCCTGCTCAGTGGGAAGCCTGCTTCTCCCTCTCCCACTCCTCCTGCTTGTGTTCCCTCTCTCGCTGTGTCTCTCTTTGTCAAATAAATAAATGAAATCTTTAAAAATAAAATAAAATAAAATAAAATAAAATAAAATAAATTTAAGTCTAGACATATGTGGGTAGTGGCTGCATTACCGGCCAGTGCCTCTTTACAGCACTGAAGACCTGATCCCAGAAAACCGAGATGGAGCAGCCAATTGAGAATAACTGAATTAACAAGTATGAGTTATTTTAAAATACAATGGGGAGAAAGTTTTGGATACTATAAAACTTAGCCCAAATCTAAGTGTTTTAAACGTTCCAATTATATAGATATGCAGAAATTCATTGACTGGATTAGCCAGTCAGTTGTCAGAGGCCTCATGATAATTGTTTTCTAACAAGCATTACAACTCCCCAATGATTAGTTTCTGTCTACCAGTTATCACTCAAGCTGAGTCCTCCCTTCTTGCTTTGTAAGAAGAGTAATTGCTTTCTTATAGACCACAAGTCTGAAATATATTGTCTTAGATCCAGCAAGTCTGTAATTCTTGTATACGCAAAACTATAGTGAGGAAGAAATTTTTTAAATTGGAATGTTTTAGAAGAAAAAGTGAGTGCAGGGATACTCACCTGATAGGAAGCTAAAATAGGCCTGGAGATATGACCTAAAAAAGCAAGTAAATAATACCCTTAAGAGGTATTTTTATTCTTTGGATGTGAACAGAAAGGTAAGGAGGTAGATTTGGGAAAATATCTTTTAAATCAGATTGTTCAATAATTTCTAGACCAAGACTAAAACCATCAAAGCCTAAAAAAATCATATACTCTGTCAAAAGGTGATGTTTTCTTTCTTTTTTTTTTTTTTTTAAGATTTTATTTATTTATTTGACAGACAGAGATCACAAGTAGGCAGAGAGGCAAGCAGAGAGAGAGACAGAGAGAGGAGGAAGCAGGCTCCCTGCTAAGCAGAGAGCCCGATGTGATGTGGGACTTGATCCAAGGACCCTGAGATCATGACCTGAGCCGAAGGCAGAGGCTTAACCCACTGAGCCACCCAGGCCCCCCAAAAGGTGATATTTTCTAAACCTTAATGTGTACAGCCAAAAAACCCAGATGTGGGAAATTAGAAAATCCTGTAAAAGTAATTTCTTAATAGGAAAACACAGCTAGAGGATTCAGAATATTTATTTAATGTTTGAAAGTGGTACGTTTCTTGACTGTTTATACTTTCCCTGATGCCTTAGGCTCAGGTAGGGAATTATAAATGTGCTGATGTGTGTCTAGTTTTGAACCTAAATCTAAGTAGTACCGAAGTGGTTAGGATTTTATAAGGGTCTCACTGGAACACTTCATTCCAAGCAAGTTTTGTTTGTTTGTTTGTTTGTTTGTTTTTGTTTTTTTAAATGTTTAATGTTGCCCAGATGAGCTTCAACTTATAAATTAAATTAAATTAAATTAATTAAATTAAAATTTTCCTTCATATTAACCTCCATTTCTTATTTGGGAATCTTTATTTAGTATGGGATCAATATAACTATTGCCATTTTATAAGTGAGAGACAGGGATAAAGTCAAGCAATTAATTAATTGTCAAGGAATAATAGGAATCACATTACTGGTTTCTATATTTAGGAATTTATATTTTCAAGATATAGTTAAAGAAACAGTATTGTTAATTATATATACTCTACTATATGCACACTACTATATGTCTAATACACACACAATATATATATATGTATACACATTATATATAATATATAAATATATATGTATACAATATATATTTGTATATTGTGTGTGTGTGTGTGTGTGTGACTTTTAACTTAATTGTAGTGGGAGGCTTTAAAGTTTCTATCTATAATGAGTTGATGTTACTTTTCTTTTGCTTGAAAGGCTCCCTAAACTTAAAACTTGTTGCAATTCAGTATAAGAACTATCCATCTAAATTGAACATTATGTAATTTGACAAGATGTCATATTCAGATGGTTTAAAAATCTAAATTATGTCTGAAGGTGGATAAAATATGATTCTATAAACATAATTTCAAAGAAAGCTTAACACTAATAAAATATTTTTAGGAATATAAATATTAAGATCAGATTTTTATTATATATGTAAGGACTTTGTAGGGGATAGAGATTCTTTCTCTCTTCTCTTTGTCTTTTTAACCCTTTAAGTCTTCATCAGTCATTTCCAACAGTCTGTGGTAGGGAAGGAGACAGGTTTAAAAAAAGAGAGGGAGAGAGAGAATGATTTCTTTAGTCAGTTCCTTCTTATTTCAAAGAATATAATTTTTTAAAAAGATTTTCATTTATTTATTTGACAGAGAGATTGGGTGCACACACAAGCAGGGGAAGCAGCAGGCAGAAGGAGAGAGAGAAGCAGGCTCCCAGCAGAGCAGGGAGCCTGACATGGGGCTTGATCCCAGGACCCTGGGATCATGACCTGAGCCAAAGGCAGACGCTTAACTGACTAAGCCATCCAGGCACCCCTCAAAGAATACAATTTTTAAAAAGATCATTAAACATTGAACCAGAAGATACAGCCTTGAGTTTTAAGCTTACAATACTAGCCACATAGCGTGGGTGTTTGCATATTTCCCAGTGTTTTGTTGTCTATTGAGAATTGTTGGGGGGAGGGAAGTGTTTCTACTTTAGACCTTGCATTTGAAATGGATGCAAATTCAATCCCTACTGTTTGGGAAAAATTGGGAGTCAAGCCAAGCTAAGAAGATCAAATGCCTAAATCAATTCTCGGTTGAGGTGCCTGGTAAAGGACAGACTCATAAATGGTAAAATGGAGAAAGAATGATAGAGTGAAACATAGCAAAAAAAAAAGAAAAAAAAAGGCAGGGAAGCAAGAGTGCAGAACAGCTTGGACACTATGGCTCATGTGATCAGACACTGGTTGTTGTTGCACATGTTTTATGTTGAATGAAGTGTGCCAGTGGTATACTGAAACTGGCTTATACTGAGCCATAAAAATTTCAGCAATCTTGAGAGCCAATATAAAAAGTATATTATATAAACTTAAACTAAATTATATTAGAAAGATAGTGAATACCCCAAATTCACCTTTTCCCGCTTTATTACATTTTGTTATTTTATATATATATATATATATATATTTGTTATATATATATATATATATATATATTGAAAATACTAAATAATGTGCTGCTGCACTTTTCTTCCTAACTGCATTCAGTGATGTTACACTGGTAGCTTGAATACACAAATATTGTTTTTGTTAATTTTACAAAAACCTATGTCCATATGAACACATTGCTAAAGCCCCTCCCAACCTTGGAAGAGATTAGGTTCTAGGGTAGCACTGTCCAATAGAACTGCATTGATGGAAATATTTTATATTTTTGTTGTCCAATACAGTAGTAGCCACTAGTCATATATGGGTATTAAGCTCTGGAACTGTGAGTAGTGCAACTGAGGAACTGAGTTTTAAATAAAAAATAAATTAATTTTTAAAAAGATTTATTTATTTATCTTAGGGATAGAAAAGGGGCAGTGGGAGAGGGAGAGAGACAATCCCAAGCAGATTCCCTGCTGAGTGTGGAGCCCTGTGCAGGGCTCTATCTCACGACCCATGAGATCATTACCTGAGCTGAAATATAAATAGGACACCTGACTGATTGAGCCACCCAGGTGCCCCTAATTAATTTACATTTAAATAGATCTATGTGAGAAGTGGCAACTATATTGAACAGTGCAATTCTAAGGTGTGTGCCCAAGAGTGGAATTGCTAGGGTGTGAGGCATGTATATATTTAACTTTTGTAGATGTTCCCAGACTGTTTCTCATCAACTCTTGGCATTGTTAGATGGTTTAGTTTTGGCTATTCTTGTGGGTGTGCAGTGGTGTCTCATTGCTATTTTAATTGAGATTTCCAGATTGTTAATGATGTGGTATACCTTTATATATGTGTATGGTTATTTTTATTTCCTCTTATTTGAAGTATGACTTTAAATCTCTGGTCATATACTATTGGTTGTCTGTCATTTTCATATTCATTTACTGTTCTTTTTAAAATATATATTCTAAATGCAAGTCCTTTGTTGATATATTTTGCAAATATCTACACATAGAGAGTTTTTAAAAAACACTATCCATGGGAGTGCCTGGGTGGCTCAGTGGGTTAAAGCCTCTGCCTTCGGCTCAGGTCATGATCCCAGGGTCCTGGGATCGAGCCCCACATCGGGCTCTCTGCTCAGCAGGGAACCTGCTTCCTCCTCTCTCTCTCTGCCTGTCTCGCTGCCTAACTGTGATTTCTATCTGTCAAATAAATAAATAAAATCTTTGAAAAAAAAAAAACAAAACAAAACAAAACACTATCCAAATCTTGCTGTAGACCAATTAAATCAGAATTTCTGTTGGTGGGACATTTTTAAAGTTTCCCTAGGTGATACTAATCTGCCTGTGTGAGGAGAATGGATAGAAGTTAGTGTAAGAAATGACTGCTAACTATGAAAATTATCTCTCTGAAGCAGTTATGATATGCATATGTGGACTAGCTCTGGAGTCAGATAGCCTGAGTTTGCTCCTAGGCTCTGATAGACATTTCTGTGCTTCAGTTTTTCCATCTGTAAAATTGGATAATAGTAGCTACCAGATAGTTTTTGTGAATACTAAATGAGCAATTATATGTAAAGTACTTAGAACTGTATGTGGTACATAGTTCTGAGCAAGTGCCCAGTAAGTATTAGTTATCATCATATTATCATCATCATCATTATCATCATGAAAATATTAAATTACCTGCTTTGCAAAGTAGTGAGAGCCAATATCTGCTTTAATGAGAAAGCATCAGAAACCTTTCACCAAGATCAAGAATAAAGCAAGGATGCCCTGTCTCTTACACTATTCAAAATTGTTCTGGAGGTATTAGCCAAGGCAACCAGACAAGAGAAATTAAAAATAGGTGTAAGAATTGATAAAAAAACAAAAAACTATCTCTATTTGATGATGATATGATAGTATACCTAGAAAACCCTAGATAATCAATAATTTTATTTATACAATAAAATAATTTGGTAGTGTAGCAGAAGTAAAAGTAACAGGCAGAAATCAATATCCTTAATATACACAAGCAATAATCAGTTAGAGAACATAATGGTAGAAGAACCTCATTTACAATGAAAACAAAGAAGATTGAGTATTTTGGAATAAACTTAATGAAAAGTTATAAAACTTGTAGGAAGAAAGCTTTAAAATCTTCCAGGAGAAACATAACAAGAGTAGACTAGAAGAAATGGAAAGACATCCCATATTCTTGGAGAGGACAACAAAACATTATTAGAATGTCAGTTCTCTCTGAACTAATTTATGAATTTAACACACCTCGATAAAGCTTTTTTGTGGCATTGGACAAGTTGAAAGTGAATTAGATAGGAAGCAGAAGTTCAAGAATAGCATGAAAAATACTGAAAAAGAAAAAAATACTGGGGATGGGGGGTGGGGAGAAACCAACTCTACCAGACATTAAAACTCACTATAATAGCCTCTCCAATTAAAACAGTGAGATAATAGATGAATAGGTAGTGGAACAGAATAGAAGGCACAGAAATAGACCCAATTAGGTTTGGAAATGTAGTATAAGATAAAAATGATATCTCAAAATACTGTGAGTAATGATGGCATTTAAAAGAAATTAAACTTTTTGGGGCACCTGGGTGGTTCAGTGGGTTAAAGCCTCTGTCTTTGGCTCAGGTCATGATCCCAGGGTCCTGGAACTGAGCCCCGCATCAGGCTCTCTGCTCGGTGGGGAGCCTGCTTCCCCCTCTCTCTCTGCCTGCCTCTCTGCCTACTTGTGATCTCTGTCAATTAAATAAATGAAATCTTTTTTTTTTTTTTTAAGATTTTTATTTATTTGACAGACAGATCACAAGTAGGCGGAGAGGCAGGCAGAGAGAGAGAGGAGGAGGAGGCAGGCTCCCTGCCGAGCAGAGAGCCCGATGTGAGGCTCGATCCCAGGACCCTGGGATCATGACCTGAGCCGAAGGCAGAGGCTTTAACCACTGAACCACCCAGGCGCCCCTAAATAAATGAAATCTTAAAAAAATATAAAGAAATTAAACTTTTTAATAAATAACGAGTAACTATTTAGAAAAAAGAACAGTGTGGAGATTCCTCAAGAAATTAAAAATAGAGCTTCCCTATGACCTTGCAATTGCACTACTGGGTATTTACCCCAAAGATACAGATGTAGTGAAAAGAAGGGCCATCTGTACCCCAATGTTTATAGCAGCAATGGCCACGGTCGCCAAACAGTGGAAAGAACCAAGATGCCCTTCAACGGACGAATGGATAAGGAAGATGTGGTCCATATACACTATGGAGTATTATGCCTCCATCAGAAAGGATGAATACCCAACTTTTGTAGCAACATGGACGGGACTGGAAGAGATTATGCTGAGTGAAATAAGTCAAGCAGAGAGAGTCAATTATCATATGGTTTCACTTATTTGTGGAGCCTAACAAATAGCATGGAGGACAAGGGGAGTTAGAGAGGAGAAGGGAGTTGAGGGAAATTGGAAGGGGAGGTGAACCATGAGAGACTATGGACTCTGAAAAACAATCTGAGGGTTTTGAAGGGGCGGGGGGTGGGAGGTTGGGGGAACCAGGTGGTGGGTATTGGAGAGGGCACGGATTGCATGGAGCACTGGGTGTGGTGCAAAAACAATGAATACTGTTATGCTGAAAATAAATTAAAAAAATTAAAAAAAAAAAGAAAAAAGACAAATATATTCGTAACTTATGGCAAATACAAAAATAAATTCCAAATGGATCTGGGATCCAAATGTAAAAATTGAAACCATACATCTACTAGAAGAAAACATGGGTGAATTCCATTTTGAACTGGTTTTCTAACTATGACTCAAAATCCAGAGACAATTAAATAAAAGACTGATAATTTTTACTGTAAACAAATTTTAAAAGTATGCATTCTAAAAAAGAAACAACAACACCATAAACAGAAGATAACTGAGAAACTGGGAAAACATCTTTGCAATATACATCATAGACAAAGGACTAATATACCTAATATATAAAGAATTCTTAAAAATTGAAGGATGGGGCACCTGGGTGGCTCAGTTGGTTAAGCAACTGCCTTCGGCTCAGGTCATGATCCCAGGGTCCTGGGATCCAGCCCCACATTGGGCTCCCTGCTCAGTGGAGAGCCTGCTTCTCCCTCTCCCTCTGCCTGCCCCTCTGCCTACTTGTGCTTGCTCTCTCTCTCTCTGTCAAATAAATAAATAAAATCTTAGAAAAAAAAAATCAAAGGATAAAGGGACAAAAACCTGATAGAAAAATAAGGAAAAGATAAGAACAATTTATAAAAAATAAAAAGACAAAAAGGGGCTCTTAAACATATGAAAACTATGCAGACCCATTTATAATTACATAACTATAACTTAAAACAATTCTGAGATTGTCTCTCAGGCTGACAAAAGTTTAAAAACACCATAATATAGTTACTGAGGTTGTGAGGAAAGGAGTCCTCTGTTACATATTGCTAATGGGAGTGCCAATTGGTATGACCCTTCTGGGAGCGAATTTGGCAATTCCTAACAAAACTACACTTATTTTTGATAAAAAATCCTAATTTTGAGAATTTATTTTGAAGATATACCTTCAGCAACATGCAAATACATATGCATGATGTTTACTGCAGTATTTTTTATTGTAAAATATTAGAAACATCATAAGGCCCATATAAGAGAGTGATTGAACTAACTATGGCATATCCACACTATGGATAATTATGTGGCTATAAAAATGAAATATCTCTATGAACGGATAGGGAGTGACTTCTATGATATGCTAGGTTTTTTTTTTGTTTGTTTGTTTGTTTTTTGTTTTTTGTTTTGGTTTGTTTGCTTTTTTAAAGATTTTTATTTATTTGTCAGAGAGAGAGAGAGAGGGCATGCACATAAGCAGGAGGAACAGCAGGCAGAGGGAGAAGTCTCCCCTTTGAGCAAGGAGTCTGATGTGGGTCTCAATCCCAGGATCCTGGGATCATGACCTGAGCCTGCTTAACCAACTGAGCCACCCAGGCATCCCTATGATGTACTGTTTAGTGGAAAAAGTGAAGTGCAAAAGAGTATATGCAAGGAAGAAGGAGATATAAGAAGGTGTGCATATATCTGCTCATCTTGCAAAAAAAAAAAAAAAAAAACAGGTTCATTAAACCAAAAACTATGAGATTTATTATGCACAGAGGATAGGTAGGTACAGGATGGAAAGAATGGAAAAATGGGAAGGGAAGAAGGAATGAGGGAGGAAAGCATATATCTTATGTGGTTTTGACTCTTAGAATCATGGTAATGTTTCATATACCCAAACATAAATAATCAAAATCAAAAAGAAAGTGGGAGGAACTCAAAATGTAATATAAAATGAAGGGAATGAAAATGAAAATAACTAACCTAAGTAAGTGGGGAAGATCATATTTTGACTATAAACTATAAGGTTAAAGATGAAGAGAACTATACACAATTATTATACTTCAGTTACTACTTTTTTTTTCTCACAGGAATGTAGGTTCACTATTCTAAATCTACTTTATATGTATACCAGGATTGAGCAAATAAGTAAATATATTTGTGGAGAGTGAGAGCCAGTTGTCTCACTGCCAGAAAAAGAAGTAACAAATAAGAAAAGGGAAAGGCATGAATGAATCCATTGGTATTTGATTGGACTTAGAGGTATTAGTGCAAACCCATAGTATTAAATTATTTATACAGAGGAATTGTTATAGAAATATAGATGTGTACATGATTATACATGCATCTGTCTCCTAGATCTGTCCAATGATAAGGTCTAAAAGCAATACACCCCAGTAGCAATGAGCATACCTAGCACCCAATGTTGGTTTCTAAATACCATTTTCCAATAAAAGAAACCAGAACTCCTTGGGAAAATGGTTGATTCTAAGGATGGGTCAGGAATAATACAAGATTAGGCTGGAATATCTTGTGCTGCTAGAAAGTAAGGACGTGCTAAAAAAGATAGGGCTAGCCACTGGATGGATATGGGAATCACCCTGAAAGAGCTTCGGTGGTCAAATTTACGACAACTGGAGTAACAAAATAAGAATAATAATGTGACTTATAAACTACAGATTAAAACAGGATCTTTGAGCCCATACTGATATAAATAAATAAGCAAGTGGAAGAGAAGAGATGGCTTTTTCTTACAGGTGAATTCCAATAATAAATAGAAAAGAAATGATAGAAATAGAAAATTACCTTCATATAATCATTTCAAGCAAGATTCATCAATTAAAGCTGAAATTAGTGAGGAAAAGTATGACATGAAACAGAATATTTGCATAGCTTCATAGTGTTTTACCATAAGATACTTATAAATTACAAGGGGAAAAATAGTAACCTTACATGGAGAAATCTGGAACACATCACCTTTACAAAATCACCATCATAGGGCATTATCAACATCATGTACCTCTTGATCTTATGAGCTGGGAAGGGCAAACATCACTTCCGTGTTATTCTTGCCAAAAATGTGTTACTTCAATTGAATCAATAGAAAGCATAACACAATTGAAGGATATTCCAGAAACCAAACAAACTAGCCAGTTCAAAAGTTGCCTAAGCCATAGAAGACATGACTGAAGAACTGCTATAGATTGGAAGAGACTGAGGAGTAATACCAACAGATGCAACATGGGATCTGGGTTTAGATTCTGGACCAAAAAGAGGACATAAGTAGGACAACTGGCAAAATTGAAATAAGGTCTATAAATCATTTGTTAATTTCCTGATAATTACATTATTGTCATATAACATGTTAACATTTGTGGAAGCTGAATGAAGTCTATATTAGAACTCTCTGTACCATTTTTGAAACTGTTTTGTAAGTCTAAAATTAGTTCACAATAAAAAGTTTGAAAAGTGTAGTGAATTTCCAGGCATTTGAGTTCAAGTAAGGGATAATCACTCAATAGGAGGTCATAGAAGAGATTCAAGCCCATATATGGGAAGTTCCAGTACATAGCCTTCTAAGGTCTCCTTAAACCAGGAGGTGTTTTTGAGAATGTTAACAAAATTCTTAGCTTAAAGGGTGAATTATAAAATTCCACACAAATTTTGATCCGGTGGTAATCCCCTTGAATTTGTAGAAAGTCAACAATTAAACAGCTCAGTTTTACTTCATTTCAGCAAATGATATATGCTGTGAGGTTATGAAATATTTGAAGTAGTTTACAATGAAACCCCCTACCTTCAACTATCAAGACTTTAAGTACTTGAGAACGAATTTACATTCACGGATGAGTTTTCAGCTATACTCCAAACAGCCATTCTAAACTGTACCAGATAAGCTCAAAAAGTGCTTGAACAATTTAAAGCAGATGGGAATTATACTGTTATACAAAGAAAAGCAGATTCCAAGAGAGTATATGCAATTTGATCCTGTTTTTGTCAAAAATAAGAATATATGCATGGGAAAGAGCCTGAAGTTTTATATGATAAGCATAAATAGTGGTTAACTTTTGGTAGTTTGAATTGGGTGTTCTCTCTTTGCTTAATAGCAATTCTTAAATTTTCTACAATAATTATATTATTTTATAATCACAAGACAATAAAAGTTATAAGTGTTTATAAAAAAAGTGGGGCGCCTGGGTGGCTCAGTGGGTTAAAGGCACTGCCTTCAGCTCAGGTCATGATTCCAGGGTCCTGGTATCGAGTCCCGCATTGGGCTCCCTGCTTGGCGGGGAGCCTGCTTTCCCCCCTCTCTTTCTGCCTGCCTCTCTGCCCACTTGTGATCTCAGTCTGTCAAATAAATAAATAAAATCTTAAAAAAAAAAAAAAGAAAGCAGCGTAACAGTGAGTAATGAACTGACTGCTGTAACACATGGATGTAGCTAAATATAAGATATGTATACTCTGACAGTCATTTGTGTTAGAATGACTGCCCTCAGGCTACAAATAGAAGGTAGTAAGTGAATTTTTCCCCTATGATCACTTCAGTTAAAAATGTCAAAAAGAGAATAGGTTTAAGCATTTGCAGTTATTAAGTTAACAATGTCACAGAAAACCACTAATATTTTATGCCTGATTTAACTTTTAATAGTCTATTTTTTTTTTAATGAAAAGAAAAGAGGCACTGTTTTTAGGTCAGATAAGAGATATGTGTACAGGTATCCCCCCTCACTCATCCAGGTATCACTTTCTGTGGTTTCAGTTACCCACAGTCAATCATGGTCCAGAAGCAGGTAATCCTCCAGAGATATTATCAGAAGGTCAGTAGTAGCCTAATGCTGCATCACACTGCCAAATCATTCACCTCACTTCCTCTCATCGTGTAACATTTTATCATCTCACATCATCACAAGCAGAGGGAGTACAGTACAGTAAGATATTTTAAAATTGAGAGAGTGACAACTTTCACGTAACTTTTGTTACAGTATATTATTGTAGTTGTAGTTATTATTAATCTTTTACTGTGCCTAATTTATAAATTAGACTGTATCTAAATATGTTTGTATGGGGAAAAAATGGTATATGTAGGGTTTTCTGTGCTAGCTGCAGTTTCAGGCATCCACTAGGGGTCTTGGAATATATCCCCCACAGATAAGGGAAGACTACTATATTGGAGTATTTTCTTCTAGTTTTATTTTACTTTATGAGGCATATATTAAATGGAAGGAATTAACTTTGCCCTGCCCTTTAAACTAGCATTTATCTCCCAGGGATGAGATGCTAATGCAGTACTTCTTAAATTTTAATGTGCATTTGAACCAGCTAGGGATTTTGACTCTATAGGTCTGGGATGGGACTTGTTATTTTCATCAGAGACAGCTAGGGGTTTGTCAGAAATGCAGAATCCTGGAGCCCACCTCAGAATTACTCAGTCACAATCTACCTTTTAACAAGCTCTCCATTTGACTTATTTGTACAGTAAAATTTGGGAAGCTCTAATTTAAAGAACCCAAATAATCTAGTTTGACTTGGTTTCTGGAGTATTTTTAATGAAAATTATTTAAAGAAATAATATTTAAAAGCTATAGAAGCCAATGCTGCTGTTTCACTCTGTTAGCAAACCCAACTTTGCTTTGTAAAACTATTTTTAGATAGTTAAAATATTTTCCTTAAAATGAGAATAAAATTTCTTTGATGCTCAGGTGACTTTAAAGTTAGTTCTTGTTTGTTTATTCATCCTTATGCTAAGTGGTTTGTGTAGCTGATTGAAATGTAATCACTTCCCCCTGGTTTGGTCTCTCCTTTGAGGATTGTTTCAGACTCTGTTTTTCTATATTCTACTGGCACAATGGAGGATCTTTCAATTTTCAGATGCTTTGATGGGATTAGAAAAGGATTAAGAGGCATGGTTACAGCATATCTTTGTTTCTGATTTATCATATTAAATGAGTTTCTAGAGCTTTAAGACAACACATTAAAAGAAAAGAAAATGGAATTCATTGATGGACTTTGCATTAGAAGAGAAATTAGAGTGGTCACCCACAAGCCACCAAATTATTTTATAAGTCCAATTTTCTTTATTCATAGATGACAAAATTTTTAGGTTCTGGAAAATCATTATTTCACTTGAGGAACAGTCACACCACAGCTACCAAATTAAAACTTTGTAACTGAAGAGCTCTGACATTTCTATTTTTTATGAATATTTTAACAGTGAACTTCTTAGGATCCTACCTACTAGGGATCCAAAAAGAAGTAATTGTGTGGTTAAGTTTAACACTAAATTTCAGTCTTACAAGCATTTGCAACTCCTATAAATTTTACTGGATCACATTTAAACCTACTGAAGCCATTCTTTTATCATCTTCTTTACACCTTAACCTTGATCTGATGTTTTCACTTCTTCTAGGATTTCCAACAAAATACACTGAGAATTTGTCTACTAACATAAACTCTAAACAACATGTATTGTCAAAATAAGGCTCCCTGAATATATTTTAAATCAAGCCTGCTTTTTTTAATCCTAAGAACAAAGAATACACACTATATATTGTAGAGCAATTAAATATGAACTGATAGATGGAGCCTAAATATTTGAAAGTACAACTGTAACAATCAGAAGAGATAGTATTTTTATAAACTTACTACAGTGTCCACTGCAGTTTAATGTATCACTTTAAGATACGTAAGTTAACATTGGTTTCAGAGTGAAAAACGTATTTGGGAGAAAAGGATGAAATGAAAGTGCTTTCTAAGTCACCATCTACTCCCATGAAATATCTGGTGGTGAAGAATAGGTTGCGGGTTAAAACCTATTGGTCATGGAGAAGTTTTCATAATCTTTTCCACCCTAAATGTATTTGGGTTATATGTTAACTTTCAAGTCAGAGGCAGTCTTGCTAAAGGCAGGTCATATCAATAACATCAGCCTATAATTTAAGGATTTCATACTACTATTTGAAAATTTATAATAGTATTTCATTTAATTTCAGTTAGTCTCTGAAAATATAAATTTTATCTTTCCTGAATGTTCTCTATTTTATCACTAATCATTTTTTTCACAACCACCATTTTAGGTCAATTTCCCAAAATACTTGTTCTTCACAGATATTAAAATATTAATACTTATGCAAATCCTTGTAGTTGAAAGGTATTGATTGGTATTTGGTCTGGATTGATCAAAATTTTGTGCTTTCTATATATCATTTTCTTTCTTAATTTTTAGAGGCTTATGGGTAGCCTGTGTTTCATTGTGCTCATAGTACAGTATATTATGTATAAAGTGTCTGATCTTTTCATAAGTTTCTAGGATAGTCAATCAAACTCCAAACTATAATCAAGACTTTCAAACCAGGACTATAAGTTGTGATATTTTAGATGATAATTTCCAATGTTTTGACAAAATACATTAAAAAAATGAAGTTATTTAAAGTAATTTTGAGTGGGGAAAAAAGCAAGTCCCAGAAGATTAGGTACAGTATGACACCATCTTTAGAAAGTTCAAAATAAGCAAAACTAAATAATATATTGTGTTAGAAATGTACTCACTTGTGATAAAACAATAAAACAAAAAGTATGAGCAAGATTAAAGATAGCCGTAATTCCTAAGGGGTAAGCATGGGGATAGGACAGACAAGATAGCTGCAAATTATTGGGATGCACACACACACACACACACACACACACACACACACAACATTTTGTCATGAATATTACTAAACAATTTTTAAGTGCAAGAAAACCAGGAGGTTTAGATTATTCGGGAACAAATTGATGATGAAACTCTAGGGATTGTCCTCTAAACTGGGGCACCATTTTGGACGGAACTTGATCCTAGGACCCTAGGAACATGACCTGAGCCAAAGGCAGATAGTTAACTGACTGAGCCACCCAAGCACCCCTATCCAACTTACTTTTTAAATGGTGATATTAGAATAAGACTAGTAGCTTTAATTATCACGGAGAATAAAGGAAGTCTCAGAGGATTCTGCCCATATTCATATTTGGTGTTATGTGGTCATATTTTGATCAATGAATGCATTATTCCTTGCACATTTCTGGAATTATGTTTTTGTTTTGACAGTGGGCTTTTATTTCCATTGAATCTTGTAAAAAAAAAAAAAGCCTCCTCTCCCTAGTAAATCAGTAGTGTGGGAAGCAAGGGCAATTTTAATTACCAGATATGAGAGTTTGGAGTAAAGAACAATCCATACCAATATTACACTACAGTTTTAATAAAATAAGAAGTATCCCTCATTATTCTAGGCAGGCTGGAAGCTAGGAGAAAACGGGATGAAATTAAGTTGCAAATTCTTTCAGTTTTATAAAACATAAAGCCATTCTTCTGTCCTCAAAGGGACAGAACATTTAGCAGAGCTTGCAGAGGCTCCCTTGGGTCTATTCTGGAATAGAAACACCCCCCCCCCCCCGCCACCGCCCGAGTACTAGAGGAACTAGTTCTAGCAAGACTAATAGGCAAGCTGTCTGGTATAGTTGCAGCCGTACTACCTTCCTCACCACAAGCTGTATAAATATTTGCCTTTAGGTAAAAAAGAAAACCTCCCTTGTGCACTTGTGGAATAATACTTTTTGGGTGGGAGAGGGAAGAATAAAACTAATTAATTTGAAACAAGTTCTGAGAGTCTAGTCTGAATTTAGATTACTTAAGGTTAAATTAGAAAGCTCTAGCCTTCTCGAAGAAACTGTTTAGCTCTGCCAATCCCAAAACATACAGATTTTGAATGAAATGTATAATTAAAAAAATTTTAAAGTCCCTCAAAAGAACACCTTGAAATAAAATTTAATATTATGGAAATAAAGCAAGTGAAATTGACCTTGGACTTGATTGAATGAAATAAGCAGCTGATCATTTTTTTCATTTCTATTATACTTGGTCTCACTTTTAATTTCACAGAAAGAACAACCTTTACTGTACCTGACGAGGGGTTCTTTCTGATTTACTCCTACACCATTCCCAGTCTGAAAGGTCTGGTTTCTGACTCTCCTCATGAGAAAGTCTTCTTTCTGGCCCTTCCAAAAAGGTGGTTTCTTCATAGTTAATAGAATCTCCTGTTTTTTCAGAAAGCTGTGGATTAACGCCCTTTTCACTGTGGCAATCCTGCTTAACCTCTGTAATATCAGTATTCGTGCATTTGTTGATCCCTTTCAGTATGGAACTGTCCTGAGAGGGTGCGGTGCTGATTTCCACTTTTATGGCATTAAAGATATTATGAGTATCTCTCTGAGAGTCTTTTGTCATTTTGCATTCGGAATTCATGAGATTGTGACAGGATGTAGAATTTTCATCATCATCATAGTAATCTTCACGTGCTATTTTATAAATCCCATAACTCCGTTGGAATGATAGATTGAATTCAAAGCCTCTTCTTTTGGCTAAGTAAAAGCAAAAACAAATTTCCATGGTTAGGAAAATAGATATAAACAACAATCGGATATACATTGTGAATAAAAATAGGAAAATGCAAAATGATTACTAAGAATTTAAAAGCTACCTTCATTTCCTGTCAATTATGCAAAAACAATTATACCTTATCAATTCAAGTTGTCTTATCACTCTGGACCTAACTTTTCTCACTTGTACAATGAGCTTAAAATACATACAATTCCAAGAACCCTGCAATCTTTAAAGCAGTCTGATGAACAAAAATTTAACCATAAATTTGAAAATTCTCACACATATTCATTTTAGTTTTAGCTTTTTCAATCTACCAATTATCTGTGCATTTCTTTATTTGGGTATAAAAGATATTGTTTATAAATTTTATTTTGCTAGAAATTATTAAGAAGGTTGTATTATATAAGTTATTCAGCTGATAATATCACCAATAGATATGACTATATTAAATATTTTGATGTACACCACTCCTGACATTTCTATGTTTATAAATGCATACATTAAAAATTAGAAAGTATTGCAATACAGTTTTTAAACTTTTTTAAAAATAACATATTCATTTTGATACAAATAAATTTGGAATGAATTGTAAAAAAATTGTGAATATATTTTTACTTCTATGATCTAAACACTTTACAGTATGTCTCTAAACCTGACTAATTACAAGATGAATTCAGCAGGAATGCATAAAACTTTTCATGATTTAAGCCAAGCAAAATGTAATGCTACTATAATACTAAAGTAGTACTACTAGGTGGTAGATATGGTACAAAGTCTTAGTAGAATTACAAGTGAGAATGAAAGAAAATGATACAATTCTTATGTGTGAATGTCATTAAATACTGGATCATTTTGTGTATTAAGAATGAAGTTAGGGACGCCTGGGTGGCTCAGTTGGTTAAGTGGCTGCCTTCGGCTCAGGTCATGATCCCAGCGTCCTGGGATCGAGTCCCACATCGGGCTCCTTGCTCAGCAGGGAGCCTGCTTCTCCCTCTGCCTCTGCCTGCCACTCTGTCTGCCTGTGCTCGCTCTTTCTCTCTGACAAATAAATTAAAAAAAAAAAAAAAGAATGAAGTTACAGCAAGGTGATAGACAAAATGCAATTTAATGTTTTGGTTTTCTTCTTTCAAAACATGGCTCATTTCAAAGTATTTTTCTCCTTGGACAGCTGTGTGTCATATACCAAACATTTAGTATCCTTGGTGGAAAAATTTGTGAAAAGTTATAAAATTTCTATGGTAACAACAGATAGAATTTGATTCATTTTACAATATACCCTAGTGCCATTCACATACTGATTCTATTACTGAAATTTTCCCAGAACTGAAGATTTACAAAGCAATTCTGCTGACTGAAAATAGAATTTATAGATATCATTCATTATTTGAGCCAAAAGTTTCATTGTTTGAGCCAAAAAACAAACAAGAATTTCTGTCCAAAGAAAATGGAAAAGTAAAAACTTATGTTAATATTTATACACTCTTAGGTAAAGTTCTATTTGCTTTTTCTAGTAATATGGTCCAGTAAAATTAAATTGGGGTTTTTAATTTCAACAGTGTGAAAGCTGAAGGAACTAAAAGGATGTTTTAATTATTGATGGATTTCCTTTTTCTCTGAAAAAAGATACAAAGTGGCAAATTGTCAATTCAAGGACAGTAAGCAAACAAAAACTCATAAAATTTTATCATATAAGACAATAAAATTGATGTCTGTGACTATCTTATTAGCTGTGTATTATAATTATGAAATATGTAAAGCAAAAGTCAGTAATGTTTTTGAAGGAGTGTGTCAACTGTCAATGCAGAATCTGCCTCCATGTCATGAAGTGCAAGAGGTAGGCTGAGGTAGCCTCTGAGAAGGAAGTGCAATTATGCTGGACACCAAGGAGAACTGGAGAACTCCAGGGCTCAGTTATGCACATAGGTCATGTGCAGCAACCCTAACACAGCAGCAACCCTAATAATAAAGGGCTTATTGATTCTATTTTACAGTTGAGAAAACTGAGGCTGATAGAAGAAACCAATACTTAAGATAACTGGTAAAGAGATTTGAATTTAAAAGTTAACTCATTCCAGAATTCAAGTTACTAACCTGTATGTGAAATTGCTTTACTGATAATTAGACCCATGAGAGAACTAAAAGTAAATTCTGACTGAGGTAACTAATGGAGATAATAGGTTATAACAATATAACAATTGACAATGTTTGACTAATAACTTACCAGAAACCTAAAGACCGTCAGAATACAGTCAGGTTCTTTTGAAGTCTATTACTATACTTACAAAAAAAAATAAATGTAATGTATTTGTTCTGAAAAGTTAAACCCTGGACAAAACATGAATTAACTCTAGTCTTTTGCTTTTAACCACATCTCGTAATTGCAATTTTAAACATAAGTAAATTATACCAGTTTATAAAAATAAATAGTTCTTCAGAGTAATATGTCACTTAGCAGATATTTTGATTTTATTTAAAATAAAAACAGTATCTGATTTTATAGAAAATATTTAATTGTTTAAAAAGAAAATGTCATCTTATGCAAACAAAGTGAGTGTGAAAGCCATATCCATCCCATATGTCTTCCACCTGAGACCTCTGTGTTAAAATCATTTTTTGAACACTTTTGTTTTGAGACCCTAGTAATACGGGTTAATGTTGGAAACAGGAGAGAATTATTAATCTGCAAATTATTTCCCATTACTAACATGCATTTTTAGGTTGCAGGTCTCCCCATTTCCATTCACTAAGGCTGAGATGTAGAATTATACTTACATCTGCAAAATGAACCTATGGCAAATATGAGTTAGGAAGCTTCCTTGTTTTTGGAGTTCCCTGACAAAGAATGTAAAAGGGGGAATCTTGGTTTGTTAAGGAGAAAAAGCCTTAATGAGAACTGAAGCCATATTCCCAAAGAATCAAGGCACTTGGTCAGGCACTTGCCTACTTGAGGATGACCATTTTGGGGATTTTGAAATCCTGTTCTTGTGTTGTCCTAGTAATAGGGAAATATATGATGGGTTCTCAGACAGTGAAAATACATCATTCTTGTTCTCAGAATTTCCCTATGGCAGAATCTGGGATCATAAAAGTGAATGGAGCCATTTAGCCATGACTCTTTTTATAAACCTACATATTTCAGGGAATTTCTTGCCTGAAATTTTAAATACAAATAAGAGTGATGATGATTTTAGAGGAAAAATATTATTTTTATCTTGAAAGCCATGATTTTAATTTCAAACATGAGATATTAATGTAATTATTGATTCTGCCAGCCTGCTGTAGGCCCTTCTATCTTGTGCAGTGTAGGTAGAATACTTCCTAGACCATTTGCAGTGATAGGTCTGTTGCATTGCTTTATTTTCTGCTCCGATATAGGTGTCCTTTACTTCTTAAAAATGACTGTCCTACATTACTTCAGTAAAACTTTTTATTTTCTCTGACATTGGTCTTTCATTGCCTCTCTCTCAATCTTAAATACTATAAAACAATTCTGGCTCACTAATTCAGTGGCAAAATGTTAACATTTGATAGAATGTTAGAACTTGCAGGCTTGCAAATGATTTTTATATATGTTCTATGTGGCTCAAAAGGATTTATTATTAATTTTCTGTGTCACTGTTGCTTTAGACATTAATCTCTAGAAGCAGATAATTGTTATATAATTTCCATGGTCATTTTACTTTAAAGACATAGATGAATTTGGCCTCTATTAACAATAAAAGTTTATGGCATCCTTTAAACTAAGGAAATCTCCTGGTCATTTGAAAAATATCTAGCCATATTAAATTTTAAGTGTCTGACCAGTTCATGATTAATTGATGTTTATAAAATAACCCTGTTGTAGAATTGATTGCAGAATATATACTTTCATATTCTCCAGTTTCTGTACCTCTGAAATAGTCTGAGAGAAACTATTTTTGTTTACCTTTTTTCCTCTGTTAAAGAGTAATATACTTGCTTATTCTGAGCAAAGGACAATTGATGAAACAGTTAATTCAGCATACACTAATGCATTTTTAGATATTAAATGGTAGAACATCCTGTCTTTTGTCTGGAGTGACAAACTAATATCCTTTTTCTTCCTGGCAGAATCAAAATACAAAGGTCATTCTTCAACTTTTCCTGTCTCGGTATGGGAACAGTCACACTGTAGAGAGTGATAATTGACCCCACTCCCATTCTAGGTATACATTTTAGAATATAGTTTTTTGTTTTTATTGGTGGCTGTTTAATGTAACTAGGATGGCTATATTCAAACATGAACATAGATGGACAAATTCTGCCACCTTTCCCCTTCCTGAAACTGAGAGTTTTTTTGTGTTTTCTGAAAGTAGAGGCATACACTTAAAATGTGTTTTCCTTTTTTGTTTTAAAGATTTTATTTTTAGGTAATCTCAAACACCATGTGGGGTTCAAATTCAAGACCCTGAGATCAACAGTCACATGCTTTACCAACTGAGCCAGCCAGGCACCCCTTAAAATTTGTTTTTGAACTGTTTTCAGGCACTCTACTTTGAAAATGTTCCAAAGCCCTGGAAGAATACAAAAAGGACAATAATAAAAATTCTGTTCCATTAAATAATAATGGGCTATAATGTAATGTGTTTTTGACTCTTCTAAGTGTTCATCTCTTTTCAAATGCAGGCTTCTTATATGTAGACTTGGGAAGGGAATTTATGTTCTACTCTGGGCTAAGAACTAAGGCAGATATCTAAGCATCTAAGGGCCCTTTTGACTTCAAGCTGTGTTGAATAAACTCTGTCTATTCCTTTCTTCCCTAAAATAATTATTCAATGTACAGGCACTTCACAGAGTTGTTTTAAACCTGCCTCCTTTAAAACTTAACCCAACATTATAATTTCTTCCCTTTATTTACCATTTGAATTTGTCCTTGGATTCAACATTTCTCTACTCAGACAACTTCTCAATAGACCATTTTTCTGTGTTTGACTGTATGCTTATTGCCCCCAACCTCTGCACCGTCAAGAACTTACGTTTTCCCCCATCAGATGCCACTGTGTATGCGTTCTGCTTACAGTTGATAATGCAGCCACAGGGCAAGTGGGTCCAGCGTTTGGACAAGACAAACACTGGGGTCACAGTGGTGGCCAGCAGGGTTAGTAGAAAGCTGAGTGTCTCGAAGGGAGGACTCTGAAACCCCACCACGTGCTGAACCATCATGTGGATCTGCAAAAGCAAAGAGCTTCAGACCTATTCCAGGATAAATTTTTCCACTTTGCTAAGCCTTTCCCCCAAGCATGCTGCCCCACCCTCCTTCTCCAGACTCCCTGCCTGCCTGAGAGCCAAAAACTCTGTTTGGTGCTGGACCACTGGGATCCCTTGGGATGAGGTCTGATGATTTAGACCACAGGGTGATTTCCACTCCTGGGTGCCTGGTCTGTGCCCCCTGCCATGTCAGGTCTCTTTCAGGAAGAACAATTACAATGCTGGGGATACAGGAATACAGGCAGGCAAACTGGAAATCTGTACCTGGTACTCCAGATGGCCTTTGTCACATCTCTGGACAGCTGCTTCACCACCACCCCCCCTTGTCACAGCAGGGCGCCACCTTCCCAAGTCAAAACTGGTCTCCCTCCTCCCTCCTGAAAGCTTGAACAAAAAGCCTGTTTCCCCTCCACTCTTATCTTTCTACTTCTGAACAGGTCTCTCCAATCACTCTCCCTGCTGAGGATGGGCGGTGTCCTTACTCTGCAGAAATGGAGTGGAGAGAAAGGGATGACAGACGACTGGGGGGCAGAAGGAAACCCCCTTACTATCTCCTTTCTTTTCTGAATATTCCCAGATTCTGCTACAAGAGATGAGAACACCCTTTGGCCATGATAGATCTAGGAAAACTGTCTCCTGCGCCCAAAAGCGCTCCCTGCCCCCCCCTCCCCAATTTTGAAACGAGAAGCACTTAGGAGCAAAGGCTTCGCAGCCAACCAGCTTTACCGGTGAGCTGCTTTGCTCCAAGTGCGTCTCTAAAACCGAGCGAGACACAGTTGGAAGAGGACTTAACTGCGCGTTTCTTGGGGACTCTCCCAACCAGGGACGCTAGTCCCAACACACGCATTCACACTGTCTGGTACACACACCCGCACGCTTGAGCAACTGCACTTTTACCATCATGGGCAGCCAAAGGATGACTTTTGTCAGCGCTAGGATCAAAGAGAAGCGCTTCTGCGCTACGCTCACAGTGAAGCTTCTGGTGCCATAGAGAGTCCCCCGGTTCTCACGCCTGCAGGCTCCAACCACGGCGACAGCTTCGTGTCTCGGCCCCTGCCCGGGCCGTGCCCTCGCTGATGGACCCGGTCCAAACACGGTGTCGGAGCTCGGAGAGCGTCCCCCAGAACACCGAAGCGCAGGGCCGGGAGCATCATCTGGGGACAAGGAAAGCACTTTTCCCCCGCTTGGAGGGGTCCCAGGAGTGGAAGCTCCGCGGGAAATTTCCTGGTAGTTGGCGTGGAGTCTCGGCGGCTCCTCTGAACATAATAACTGGTAAGTGAGAGGGACCGAGAGGCCGGCGAGGAGTCCCAGGGCCGAAGTGTACACAACGAAGAGGAGCAGCACATAGGAGCTGGAGCAGTCCGCCAGACAGCCCCACGGCGTGCGCACGAAGGCGCCCCAGCCGCAGAGCGGGAGCGCGGAGAGCAGGAGACTGGCTGCCCACACGGTCAGCACCACGCCGAGCACCTGGCCGGATTTTCTGGAGGCTGCCTGGCTCCCCACAGCCCTGTGCATCGAGTAAAAGTTGTAGGAGACTAGGAGAGTCGCCTTCAAGTTGCTTGAGAGCCCCTGGCATAGATACAGTAAGGCAGAGGTGGTACACAGAGACTGAAAGTAATCAGGGTCCTCGTTTGGCCACTGCAAGAACATGAAGATGGTCACCGACAGGACGCTCATGAGATCATCCCCAGACCAGGAAGCCACAAGCATGGACACAACGGTTCTGTTCTGCGTTTTCAGCAGGGAAACTAGTGAATAAATGCTGCCTGCCAGGGCTGCAAGAGTCATTAAGCATGTCAGGCAAAAAAGATAGATATTCGAAGTTCTTGGTGGATTTAAAAGGTTCGTCGAATTATTTTCCTTCCACAGGCTAGAGTCATTTGTTGATAAGTTACTGGAAAATCCAGACATTGTCTTTGGTTAATATTTAATTTCCCTTTCAATGAGTCTAAATATTCTCAAAATAAAGCATGATTGTTAGTTGCAAATGAGATCTCATTCTCTCCCACCAAGTTTCCCTCTAGATGTTCCCACATCAGTCCAGCAGAAAATGATCAGGCATGTCTCCTTTAGATCTGACTCAACCCATATTTAAAAATTGGGTTCCATTTACAGCATCAATAAGAAACTTTTCAACATTCCAGTTAAAAACAAACCAAAACTTCCTCCTGAAACCATTAAGTTTCTGGCATAAAAGCAAAAAGCTCCTCAGGTAGATTGAAAAACAATGATGTCTGGCTCCTTTTATGTCCTTCTTATGGAGCAAAGCAGCTTGTAGCTTGAGGTAATCAAACTCTATTCACTTTTTAAGAGCAGTAAAGCGATGCATTTGGTTCCAGAGCTGGATTCAAAGGCAGAGAGATTATCGGGTAGTTTTCAGCTTTGCGGGTTCAGAGAGAGAGAGAGAGAGACACAGGCAAAAAGGAAAGAGAGACACACACAGAAAGAGAGAAAGAGAGAGAGAGACTGAGCACAGCTCCCCATCTAACCGCTGTGTTCTTCAATCAGCCTGTGATCCTCGGAGCTGCAGGAAGGAGGAGTCAACTCCAAGCAGGAGAGAAGCAGGAACAAAAGGGAGGGGAGTTCAGTGTATGAGGAAAATGATGTACATCTTCTCAGCCTGCCTCATGCAAAGCAAGAAACAATTTCCTTGCTAAGCCTTCCTTTGTGGTTTTGACATATAAAACTAGCCCAGATACTTGCTCAGACTTGATGTGAATGACAAATATCATCTTTGAGAGGTCTAAGCTACTCGACTAAGAGATTGCTTTTATTCTTATCTAGACCTCTCTGATTCATAATGCTTTAGAGGAAGAATAGTCTCAGTGCCAGTTTTAAAAGAATAGGATGTACCAGATTTGTTTTTTAAATATATATTGTACTTACTAAGTATGTCATAATGGTCTTCATTACACTAAACAAAATTTTGCAGACTCTTTAAGCAGAGCCAAACCAGCTTTAGGCACATAACTATTTCCTACCAGTGTCGTCCAGTAAGCAAGCTGCCTTTGGAATAAATAATGTTTTCTAGTTGTTAAAGTCAGATGACATTATGTAGGGTCTAAAAGGGAGATTATCCTACAAAAACATTTTTAACCAGAGTATTTGGGGTGCTGCGCATACAATAACTGAATCTCTGAACTTATTAAAAATTGTCAGTTTTGCAAGATGAGATACTTAGTAAAGAAATAACAGACAACCGTAGTTCTGTTACCAGAGTCAGGTATTTGAGCCTGATAACTGAAACGAGGCCACACCCAAAAATCAAAGGCACAGGCAAGGCTTAATTGGGGCTATGGCTTCAGCAGAAGGATGACACACCGCCAACGGAGAATAATTAATTATATCTCCCCAGTGTAGGAGAGGCCCTGCTCAGAGAAAATTCCCTCTCAAGTTCCCACCCGACCAATATACTAATGAGGGAAAGGAAACAAAAACAAAAACAAAAACAAAAACAAAAGCTAAGGGCCTCTTCCCGATTGGGTGGAGGGGACTCATCCTGATTGGTTGATATTGGCAGGAAGCAGCTCCTCAGTGCTTTTAGCAGCCCGGTCTTCAGTTTTAAAGCCAGCTTGTATATGGAGCCGCATCCCAGTTTTGCTCCGTAAAAGAAAACAGCCTAACAGTAACAGCCAACAGAAAGCCCGCGAAGTGCATAATGTTTTTCACTTGGGGCTTGTTCCCATGGTCGCTAACTGTCTGAATTCTGGTCAGACATTTCCCAGGATGCTTTAGGGTAGCATTCCTCCTCAGCTCAGCCTCCTGAGCAGAGGGTGCCTTTTCCCATACAGTGCTGGGGTCCGAAGGAAACAGGAAGGTAAAGAAGGAAGTTAATAAGGTAATCTAAGTGAATGGAATGGGTAATAGAACTCTGATCATTACTTTCATTTTACAGGTAACGGAAGCTACGTTTTAAACCTGACTCTGCTCGTGTGGAAAGTGATTGTATTAGTCAGTCATTGCCAGCCAGACCCATCAGTAAACACAGTAGGCACTTTGCTTATCTTGACATGTTTTATTTCCCCTTTGCTCAACAAATGGAAACCCAACCCACCTGTTCCAGCTAGCTCAACACTCCAGTTCTCCCTACTGATAGTAGTAGACCTTGCAGTGGAATGTGGTTTAGAAGAGTCTGGAGATAAATTCATGTTAAAATAAAGTTGCTTCAGAAAGCACAAAATGATAAACAGGACTTTATTTTTGAAATTATTCTCGAAGTTCTGTGGTATGCTCTTCTGTGTTTTTTCTGAGAACTTTTCTTTCCTTCTATAAGCAAAAATAATTCTTTTCAATATGGTATTTAATCCTGGATTTTCAGTTGAATTGGACAATAAATATGATACTCTTAAAATACAATGAATGGAAATTGATAATAGCTGTTAAAATACCATTTGAAGCCTGGAGATATTTCCTCTATTATTACCATCAGTTTGGGGTTTTCCATTCAGTATAAATTTGGAAAAGAGACACCTAACCACTTTGTTGCCCTGGTCTCTAGGGTATAACAGGAGAGGCAAGAATATTAGCACATTTCCAAAGGTTGGTGGTGGAATTACAGCCAGTAGGGAGTTAGGAAGGATTTCTGAATGTGAACTTCAGACCCTGTTATTGCTGGCTATGTAATCTCAGGCAAAAATTATTATACTTTCTCTTCTGTTTCTGTGTCTGTTTCCACATCTATAAAATAAGGGGGCTTGATGGGAGTATTTTTAGGCCCCTTCAAGTTGTAAAATTAGATACAGTTTCAAAATCAGGTTAACTCTATCTTAATTTTCTTTTCTGCCTACTTCACAATAGTCAATATTGTCATAAAATGAAAGGGGGAAGCCTGTAAAACCTGGTGCTTAGATTTGCCGTGCTTTGTCTGCCCCACTATGATGGGAGGGAGGCCCTTACCAGTGTGAAGATGGTATAATCTTCAAGTAGCCTGGGATGTTGGGCCAACTGAAGGATCATGGCTGCCCTGGAGATCTGAGTGAGCGAATATAGCCTTTGTATGAGTGAGAAGTAAGTTATTGTATGTCAGTTGATTTGGGGGGCTGATTTTACTGAGTGGTAACCTAGCTCATCCTAATATGGTTAGGTATACTGTTACCCCCATATAGTAAGTGATGGAACCAGATTTAAAAATCATAATCTGGCTCTGCATTCTGAATCACAACAGACATACATTTTCTAATTATCCCCTCTTAGCACCTCATGCTTGGGGACACGTCCAATGGATGTTGATTATCATAGAGTTGTTCCTCAGAAGGAACGTTTGAAATGTTTCATTTTTCAAAATGTTAATTTATAAACAAACTTTTACCAAGCTTTATATTTTATAATACATATATATTATACATGCATATGTTATGCACCTATACATATAATACATATATATTATATATATGAGTTTCTTGGAAGTTGTAAGCCCTCCCCTTAGCCATAATCTCATTTTCTTTACAATATTCTCTTGAGCTTAAAAAAAATTTCAAAGTCACTCAATACTTTCAAATAACCAGTATAAGTTTTGGTAGACCCGGAAGAAAGAGTTCTAAGAGGTTCCTTTGTACCTTAAAAAAATTTGCTCAGTTCCTGTGAGTGAGACTCCTTCTTCTGTCTCACTTACAATAAAGCCTTATATACTTAAATTACTTAATAATGTAATTAAATTCTACTTCTAAATTACTTAATAATATAAATTTATATTGATTTACATAGAAATTATGATTATGCAAGAATAGCTGAAGTGAAGACTTACTTATTGTAGTCCCATTGCTGTTTTGGTTACTTTAAAACATATATAAACTAAATATAAAAAACATATAACATATGTTATATAAACAATATAGCATTACAATCTATAAAACAACCTACGGAGAGATACATGGCAATAATTTCATTGGCTTTTTTGTTTATGAAGTCCTTGATGTAATTATACCTCTGCAAAGCACTGAAGACAATTCATTTATCTAAATGTCCACATTATTTATATCTGAAAATCCTGAAAGAGTAGAAAACAACATAACAAATTCTCGTTGAATATGGCAGAGTAACATCCTTCATTCTATGGGGCTTTAGCAATAAACAAGTAACCACAGGACCAAATAGAAACATTTAGTTTTGTTTCATGATAATTTTTAAAAAGTATCATAAATAAAGTTAATCATGAAGGTATATTTTTGTTTCTAGAAATATAATGTTATGCAGACAAAACATTTTAGAGGACTGACCCAGCTTTAAGCTCTTACTGACTTATCAAAATGTAAACAAAAGATCTCATAATGTATCCAATATATATGCATATACATATATAATATTAAATAAAATCTAAATTTTATAAATATAATATGTAAATTTATAATATATATTACTGTATGTATATGTATATAATTCTATTAAAAAATGCATATTCTGCTTTAGCTGATGGTTTTCCAGAAAAGTAAGTAGCAATTTGGCATCATAGGAGAACCCAGATGCTGTGATTTATTTTCTTCTTTTTTAATGTCTCATCAGAAACCTACCATATTTAATATTATCTAAGAATTGTAAGTAAGGGCATAATTTAATGTGGCTTTAAGTTAGAGACTAACTTCATGAATCTCATCTTTAGAAACCTGCTCAATACACTGTCAACCCAGAAATGTCCCTTGATATTTGTGAGGGTTGTTTCAAAGGTCTCTCAAATGGAAAATTGCATGATTTTTTAAAACCTCTTCCCTGGATTAAAAAAAATTTGATAGTATGTATGTATGTATATTTGTTAATTTGTGTTAGTATATGAGTGATTAATGTTACTATATGTAATATGTTAATGTAGATTAGCTACACAAAGAAACAAGGTTTGTTGTTAAGGGTTGATGCTTACTCAGTGTTTACTCATTTTGGATGAAGACCTTGACTATGATAGTTATGTAAGGTCCAATAGCCATATAATAAAGATAATACCTGGAGGAGAGTTTTTATGTAAAACTGTGTGAAGCTGTTGAATGAATTGAGAATAACAACCCATTCTGTAGAATAAAAGTATAAATGCTGGGACATCTGGGTTCCTTGGTTGGTTAAGCACTGGACTCTTGATTTTGGCTCAGGTCATGATCTCATGGGTTGTGAGAAGGAGTGGGGACGTTTGGGATCCTGTCCCAGCCCTGCCTTGGGCTCTGCACTCAGTGAGGAGTTTCTTGAAATTCCTTTCTTCTGCCCTTCCCCCACTCATTCACACTCAGTCTCTCTCTAATAAATAGATGAATCTTTAAAAACATATACAGGGGCACCTGGATGGCTCAGTGGGTTAAAGCCTCTGCCTTCAGCTCGGGTCATGATCCCAGGGTCTGGGGATCGAGCCCCACATCAGGCTCTCTGCTCAGCAGGGAGCCTGCTTCCTCCTCTCTCTCTGCTTGCCTCTCTGCCTACCTTTGATCTCTGTCTGTCAAATAAATAAATAAAATCTTTAAAAAAAAAAACATATACAAATAACATTTGTCTACCCTAAACATAATGGCAACTATAAACTTCCACTCGTTCAACATCTATTTGTTATCTAAAGGTCAGAGATGGGCATCTGGGTGGCTCAGTCGTTAAGCATCTGTCTTTGGCTCGGGTCGTGATCCCAGGATCCTGGGATCAAGCCCCACATTGGGCTCCCTGCTTGGCGGGGAGTCTGCTTCTCCTTCTGTGCTCAAGCTCTCTCTCTCTCAAATAAATAAATAAAATCTTTAAAAAAAATAAATTTCAGACAGTGTGCATTATGCCTTCTGCCCTTGTGAAGCTTATGATCCAGTCATTTGTCATACTATTTTCTTCCTTAAATTCCCCTCTGATTAACCTTTCAGTCCAAGAGATTCAATACAATTAATATTTAATGCTTAGGATTATAAGGTCCTCTGGTACAACAAATTGAATAAGCATTAAATTGGTAATGTAGGAGATAATACAGGGGGACTTTTGTACCTTATTTTCCCAAGGTCCTTTTGAACTACAAGGTTTCAAGGAAATTATTTCAACATTTAATATCTCCAGGATAAAATAATGTCCTGAACTAAGTACTATCATTTAAGTGATATACAAAGGAATCTGATATTAATTTTTTATTTCTTTCACTAGGGACTTGATGAAAACTCATAAAAGTAACTATGAGGTTAGTTCTTGGTTCTGGTCTAGTTCAGATTTCTTTTCATCTTGAATTAGTCAATGTTATACTGATCCTCAATTATTATGTGACCACCCCTAACTCTCCCCACCACCATTATTCCTGTTTCACACCAATGTGTACTGGGACTTTGCTTCCCTAAGTAAAGCCTTTTTTAGTATTTTCAGATGAATTTATCAGTCTCTACATCTATAAATGCTCAAGGTTTACTTTAAATACCTAAACGTCACTGGCCATGTTCTCAAAGACGGTTGATCTTTCTAGCCCTTTGTGAAAGGAATACCATGCGTTTCCCTAGGGAATGGCTCTTATGAGCCTCAGTGTTGTGGCTTTACTTTCTCACCTGAACACTCTGCCCTATAGGAGTGTCATTGTCTTGCCTTGAGATGTTAACTGTGGCATGGAAATGGGTAATATGTTTTATCTCATATCTTTGGGCAGGAAGAGTATTGTCCTTTTTGAGCTTGTAGGTTACTTCATAAGTAAAGAAAATGACCTTAAAAGATTTCTTGGTTTATTTTAGTGGTTGGCAAACTATGGTCTGTCTTTATAAGTAAAGTTTTAAGGGAACATAGCAACAGCCATTCATTTAAGTCTTTTAATGGTTACTTTTAAGCTACAACAACAAAGTTGAACCCTAAGTAGTTGTGACAGACATTATGCAATCCACAAAGCCAAAAATATGTATTATCTGACCCTTTACAGAAAATAATTTGTTGATTCCTGGTTTACCTAGAAGAGGAGCATTTTGATGCAAAGTAATCTCAAATTGGTAAAATGTTTGGGTCATTGTGAGAGCACATCCATATCTTATGTATTCTAAGATATATAATATTATATTACATAATGAATTATACATTGTATTTATATGTAAATTATATGTAATTAGTAATAATATCAATAACAATAATAACAAGGGCTAACATTTATTTAATTCTTATAATCTTATAGGACATTCTTCAAATTTATATACATGTATTAATTAATTTCACAATTCTTTGATGTATTAGTTTTAGCCCTATTTTCCAGACAATGGAAATGAGGCATTGAGAATAAATAACCCACCTAAAATCACACTGCTGATAAGCAAAGGGGTTAGGTTTTGAACCCAGGAAATCCAGAGACAGAACCCTAACTTATAGAGGCAGGACTGTATGTGCTTTATTTTCCTGCCCTATTCTCTAGATTTCCTGTCTGTGCAAACATCCTGGGAGCTTCAATAAATCAGAGGGATTGCTGGGGAAGAGAATGTCCTGAGGCAACACAGTTTTTCTGAGGTCCTAACTCAGTAATAGAATGATGCAGATGGCTGCCTGTCGTTTCTTTTCATTTAGTATCCTCGAGCTCCAAGGGTTTTAAAGAAATTATCTCAGTAGCTCTTTCTTCCCTAAGGAGTAGTGAAGTTTTATCCACACTCTACAGCTGAGAAGTTAGAGCACGCAAGCAAAATCATGTATTCAAGATGATACTATAATTTGGTGACTACGGTAAAACTTGACCTTCCTTCTTTTTCTTTTGTTATTTATTCACAAGGACAGAGTTATGTTTTGGATGTATTTGAAATGGAAAGTTTATTTATTTATGAAGATCATATAAAATCTTGAATGAAAGAGAGACATGGTATGGGCTTAGAAATAATAGTCCTAAAGAGGTGAAAAGTGATACTGATTCTCTGGTCACTGTGGTAGAGAAGCTGGAATCCAAAAACCTGGATGTGATTTCTAACTCTCATCAGGCTTGCTTTGAATCCTTCACCAAGCCACTTAATCTTGTCTGTGGCTCAGCTCCTCTATCTTCATAGACATGATAATAACAGTTTCATGTGCACACATATATGGAATCTATACACATATGTAATCATACTTACATCTTTTGTTTTTTTCATGGATCAAACCACCTTGGAGATCATGTCATATCAGCATTTCATTCTTATTACATAACTGTTTTGTATTTGATTATATGAGATATAATTAATTGGTTCCTTATTGAAGAGCATGTGGATTCTTTTTCTGATTGTTTTGCTCTAAAAGTAATATTGAATGAACATCCTTCTGCATATATCAAAGCATCTTTTTATAGGTACATATATTAGGTAAATTCCTAACATTGGAATTTCTAGGCCAAAGTCACTTTAAATTTTGACAGATTTGACTATGTTCCTCCCAAGAAGTTACACCAATAAAGGTAGCATAAGCCCAAATATTATTAAGGCTGCCTGTTTTTCTCACATTCTCACCAGTACTGAGCATTATGAAAATTTTTATTTTTTTCATCCATCTGCTAGGTTAAAAAATATGGATTTACAAGTGCCTGTTGTGTGTGAAGGAAATAAAAAGATTATTTGTTCAGATATTTGTTCTGAATTTGTCAATTACATTTTGATCTTGTAGATGATTAGTTCTTATATTTTAAAAAGATTATTTTATTTAGGCTAATGAGCTTGGGAGAGCATTCATTAATGAGAAACAACTCAAAGAAAAAGAAGAGGGCCTGGGTTGTATAGCGGCAAGTAAACAAAGGAACTACTGAGAAAGGTGGAGGTGGTCTTCTCTAGAAGAATCCCAGAACATGGTGGCCCTTTGTATTTAGCCATTTCCAGAACATAAAGGGTGGGAATCTCTCAACCATTACTATTTTCTTGGAGCAAAGGGCTCAAATGAAGTTCAACATTGTCGTGAACTCCCCTTTTTTTCAAAATAAATTGAACAAAAACTTGTAGATTTTACTCTACTTGCAAGCTAGTAAGTTAGCTTGCTACAGTTTTGTGACAAAATACAGGGGATTCCTGGATCAGAAATAACTTTATTACAGCAAGAACAGTAGAATATCAGTATTTTCTTGTGTCAGCCTCCCAAGCCCAACTTTCCACAGAGTAACACATAGAAGGCCAAATGACTACCTGTACATACAATAGAGATTGTGTTACAGGGGAGAAATGCTGAACTAGCTTAGGAAATACGAATAGTTTATCATGGTCAGTAAGTATGCCTGCCCTTTACTCTGGAGGGAGACACTATTTTTATTTCCAAGGCTGTAAGCAAACCTGCCTCTTTGGATACAAATGTCATTGAAAAGAGAATATAGAAAGGCAGTCAGTTCTCTGCTTATAAGACATGCAGAAACATGAGGTATGCATGGTTAATTGTTTCCCAATAAGAACAGAACAAGTATACCCACTATTACCATTACTGTTGAACATACTTCTGGGGGTCCTAACCAATGTTATGAGTAAAGGAATACAAACAAGAGTTTGGAAGAGATGGAAGTTAAGAAAGAAAATTAGTATTATGTGCAAATGATACAATCATAAACCTAGGAAACAAAAGAACTTACTGACGAATTATCACAACTAAAAAGGAAATTCATCTGTTGGGCAAAAGATCAATTTTTAAAAATCAATAGCAGCACTTACCAACTAGAAAATGTAATAAAATACTTATTTTCATAATTTCAGCCCTTGAAGCACTAAAAATCATGAAATATCTGAGGAATTAATTTAACAATAAAACTCAAATCCTACTTAGGAAAAACTTCAAAACTTTAACAGAAGTCTGAAAAAGATGATTTAAATAAATGGAGATATATTCCATGATTCTGGAAAAAGTGACAGAGTATTAGAACAATAAAAATTCTTTCTAAATTTATCTGTACAATGCATTTCCAGTCACAATTCTAGGGAATTAAGAAAAAAAAAAAAAAACCCAAACTCAATAAACAACTTAAAATTTATTGGGAAGAGTAGAGGTCCATAAATAGCCAAGTCAGTGTTATAAAAGAGAGATAACATATACATTGAAGTCATTACTCTAAAGGTGGTGTGATGTTAGTATAGGAACACATGAACTACCAATGCAGGAAAACAGGGAGTTCAGAGATGGGTCTGTGCATATCTGACAACATATATGACAAACAGGTCCCCATGAAGGATGACCTACAGAGTAGGTGATGTCTTACTTTGTGGAGAAAAATAAAAAATGGATCCTGACAATGTACCACATTTAAAGGTGATTTGGAATAAATGAAAGGGTTAAATGTAAAAGACAAACTATTAAGATCGTTTGTAATCCAGAGCAATGAAGGTCTTACTAATTAAAATTGAACATATACAAATCAAAAGGGGAAAAGTTCGATGAAGCTTTTTACATTAAAATTAAGAATTAAATGTTTTTGCTAAAGAAAAACAGAAACAAATATCATGGATAAGATTTGTAGAGAAATTATAAAAGGAAAGAATATTTTTATAATTGCTAAAACCAAAGAAAAACAAAAGATTATTAATGTCTATTAGAAGTAGTAGCTTTATGTGTAACTGGCTAATTTCATGTAGCATAATGTCCTTAAGATTCATTGATAATGTCACATATTGGTGAATTTTCTTCTTTTTTGAGGCTGAATTAATATCCCCTTATATGTATAGATCACATTTAAAAAAAAAAGATTTTATTTACCTATGTGAGAGAGAGAGAAAGAGAGAGCAGGAGTGGTGGGGTAGGGGGTGGGAGAGAGGCAGAGGGAGAAGCAGACTCCTCCCTGAGCCAGGAGCCAGCTGCAGGGCTCATCCCAGGACCCAGACATCTTAACCTAATCCAAAGTCAGATGCTTAACTGACTGAACCATCCAGGTGCCCTAGATCATGTTTTGTTTATTCATCTACAAAGGCACATTTAGGTTGTTTCTACATCTTGGCTGTTGTGAATGTCGCTTCAATGAATATGGAAGTGCAGATATCTCTTCGAAATGGCTAACAGTACTGTATTGTAAAAAACACATTGCATCCCTAAGGAGTACGGGAAATGGGATTGGGGTATAGAAATAAAAGACAAAAAGAAAAAGAATTTATTTCATTTGGGTTTTCAAATATATTTTCATGAGTCGAGCAAATCATTCTCCAATGTTTTTTTTTTTTGGTTTTTTTTTTTGTCAGAGAGAGAGGGAGAGAGAGCAAGCACAGGCAGACAGAATGGCAGTCAGAGACAGAGGGAGAAGCAGGCTCCCCGCCAAGCAAGGAGCCCGATGTGGGACTCGATCCCAGGACGCTGGGATCATGACCTGAGCCGAAGGCAGCTGCTTAACCAACTGAGCCACCCAGGCGTCCCTCTCCAATGATTTTTATGATTTTCCCATATCTTGGCTATTTGTCTCCTAAATTTCATTTTTAATATTTTTTTTTGTTTTGGCACTTTACTTTCTTGATTAGATTGTAGTAGGTAATCTATTTTATTGCTTTATTTAAACCACCAGCTTCTGAGTTTATTTACTAACTCATTGTCTTCTTTTAATCAGTAAATTTTAAAAAATCACTTTATTTTTATTTTTTAACTTCTTGAATAGTTAATGCTATTTGTTTTTGCTTAGCAGTGTGAATGCTTACGTTCTACCTTTGTGGGGTGCCTGGGTGGCTCAGTGGGTTAAGCCTCTGCCTTCAGCTCAGGTCATGATCTCAGGGTCTTAGGATCAAGCCCTACATTGGGCTCTCTGCTCAGCAGGGAGCCTACTCCGCGCCCCCGCCCCCGCCCGCCTGCCTCTCTGCCTACTTGTGATCTCTCTCCGTCAAACAAATAAATGAAATCTTTAAAAAATTTTTTTTTAAATGAAAGTTTTACATTTGTAAATTTATTTTTTAAAATCTATACTTTGTTATAGCTTAATCTCATAGGTTCTGATTTGGAGTGAGAACAGAAGTATTAGTCTGTATGTACTGAAACCAGATGGTATTTTCCAATTGTGAATATTTTGCTGTCTATGGAAGAGTAATTCTGGAGTAAAGTAGCATCTTCTCTTTTGAGCTCAAATAAATCTTGTTTCTTCATTTCCAACCTCCTGGATATGTTTATTTCATTGAATGACCACCAAATTAAACTCTTACTCTAATTTCAATGAAGAGTCCTACTAATCACAATAGGATTTATCTGCTGCTTGAAAATGAATAGCTTTCTGTTTTGGGTTTTGATTGTTTTTTTGGGCTTTGCCCTGGCTGTGGTGAATACTAGAGTCTTCTTCAATGCCTCCTCATAGAATGGGTAGCAGATTTAGATAGAATGAGCAACACAGGAAAGGAGATGAAGGAGAATGTAGGGATTCATATTACTTTCATTATCACCATTTTGAAAATTATATGATATTTGGGCTGTTTTTCATTTAGATCCAAAATTATATGAAGGAGTTTTCATTTTTAATTTCCAGAAGGGAGGATATTTAAAAATATTTTCTACATACTTCTAGTATGAGAGAAAATGACCCGCATTATTTATTAATTTTGGAATGAATTTAAGTTTTCTTCATTGTATAACATTTAGTTCATTTTTATGAAAGACCCATGGGCACTTAAAAAGAAGATGTATTCTCTGTTTTAAGATATAGCACTTCATAGACTTTTGTATAACTCTGTTCTGGACTATAGTATTAAAAGATAAACTGAGGCATAATAAAATATATTAAAGTTTTAAAAGTTTTATTGTAGCAAAACTTGGTTTGAGTTGGGCAGCCCCAAACAAAAGTGGTTAGGAGTGCTTCACTGAGAGGAGCTAGAGTAGTTACTTACATGGAAAAGGTGTGGACGCAAAGAAAGGAAATGATTCATTGACTGTAGCTTAAAGCCTGATTGGCTCTTCGTAATTGGTTGCCCTTAGGTTTCCATTTCCAAGCCTGGAGGCATTTACAGGTTTAGATTTTGGTTTGCTTATGTAGACCATGAGGGCTTTAGAGCCACCTCCATCTAATGGCCTCCTTATTTAATTAATTTAACAATGGAAACATGTGTTTGCCTTGTCCTCTTCCCACCACCTTCAGTAAAATATTTACTAATTTGGACACCTTCACTAAAGATGGAGGCTTATTCTCTATTTTTCATTCTCCTTTTTCAGGGGAGGGGTGGTTAGTTTCATAGAGGTATGTTGAGTAGAAAAAACTTTTCACTTTTATCTTTGATTAGAAAGTCTCCCAATAAATACTTTAAAGTAAAATTTGAAAATAATAATGATAATGAAGACCAAGTTAAATATGTAGAACTCAAGAATTCATTTGCTTTGAGTGAAAGCAGAGAGCCTATGTTGCACTCATGTTCGATAGTAAAAATTCCTTATAATACTTCATAGGACTCCTCCAATTCTCTCTTTGTACTAAAATTTTATTGTCTTAAAGATTCTGATTCCTAGAATCTCCTTAGAGGACTGTTAGAGTGAAGCTGATGTCTTATTTATTTATTTTTATAGAGTTTGGTTATAATGGGATTTGACCAATTTAAAAAACCAACATTTTCATTTTAAAAATACTTATAATATAATGTAAATATTATAGTCAAGTTTCTTAAATAAAGCCAATGAATGCTCTCAATTGGTAAGAGAACTGATGCATCTTAAGTATAAAAATGGACTTTAGTGACACCTGAGTGGCTCATGCCTTCCAATCAGGTCATGATCCCCAGGACCTGGGATTAAGTCCCAGATCAGGATCCTTGCTCAGCAAGTCTCCTTGCTGAGCAGGGAGCTTGCCAGCTGCTCCCCCTGCTTGTGCACTTTCTCCCCCACCCCCCCACAAATAAATAAAATCTTAAAAATAAATAAAAATGGATTTTAATATATATTGGTAATGGATAAACAGTTATATAAATAATAATTATGAGAGAGAAAAAAAACCCTGCATGAAGATTTTCTCTTCTTTCAAAATCACCTTCTAGGAAGACTTTAGATTGTATTGTGTCACACACAGAACAAGCACCGAGTATTTGTTTTATTGAGTTGAACTGAACTGCTTTTGTAAACAAATAAACAATGGTGAAGAATCAAGATGAAGGTAGAGTCATAGCACCCTATCATTTTAGGGCAGGTTCTCAACCTCTGAAAAAATTTGGGTGTCCTGAATATGACTTAAAGTTAAAGTTAAGAGGAGCCTTTAAAATATTCCAAATAAGAGGCTCTTAAAGAAATTGGGTACAGAAAAGTTTGAGAAAGAAGCATTTTTAGGGTTTTGATGGTAAAAGTGATAATATCTTGCATTTATTGAGTGGATATTACATGCTGGGGTCTCTTCCAAATGCTTTACGTTAGCCATAACTGCACATTTTATAGGGTTTTCATATGGAAGTGAGATTAGATTTATTCTTTAATTCTCCATCTGAAGAAATTAGGACCACACTATGGAAATTTGAGAGAGGCAGATTTAAAGTGAATATATGCTTTTTAAAAGGAACCCACCAGAACTCTTTGCAATTGAAATGAAGATCTCCCAAAGTAGTGAGATTCCCTGTCATGGGAAGTGTCCAAAGGGCACACAGGTTCTCTTGCTGGCCTGGGACATTTTAGAGATAATTCACAATTCCAGTTGAAGGTTAGACTGAGTGACATAGAAAGCCTATTCCAATTCTGAAAATCTGTGATTCCAGGATCCATTTCTTCGATCTCTTTAAGGCAAGTAATGCATTTTTAGAAATAAAAATACAAGCTTTTTATATTAAAATGTTGAAATTAGAGCAAATTTAAACTTCTCTTAGATTTTGGGACACAGTAAAATAGTAAATGGCAGGCTAGTTAGTATTTGATGAATAAAACCAGTAAAACACACTTGTCTCTAAAACATAGCCCTAGAAGAGAGTTTTACTCTACTTTTAACATAGCCAATAACCAATATACAACTCCTGTTAGTTTATTGAAAAGACAGCAAGCATGCTATGAGACTATAAAATATTCTTTTTATAGTTCTACTTATCAACAATTAAATACATGCAATATATAAATCTAGCTCTTTAGATTTTCCTTCTCTCTTTCCCTCCCTCCTCTCAGTCTCTTTCTGTCTCTCTCTTCTTGTTTCTCATGTTATTCTTCCAAACACAGAATTTCCTTTTAGGAACTTGTAGAAACAGAAATGGCATAAAGGCAAAATATGATTAGAATTTTTGGTTTTCTCAGAAGGATTACAGAAATGGACTCATCTTTTATTACACTCTAGCATCCTTAAATGATGATGTGTCTTAGTACTTTTCTCTACATTACTTTTAGTATTTTTTACTTGTAAAGTGATTTACAGTTTACTAAGCAATTTCACCTACATTGTGATCATCTTTACTCCCACTACAGTATAGCTGATTTAACAAATATTTACCAGCGATCATTATCTTTTGCCTTTTGCATGTGTACACTTTTCACTTTACATTTCAAACTTTTCAGTGTGTACAAGAAATTACTATGGCATATAATTTCTCTCATGGATTTTTTTCTTTTTCTGGTCAAGAACAATCTCTTTTTCTTTCTTTCTTTTTTTTTTTTTTTAGATTTTATTTATTAATTATTTGAGAGAGAGACAGTGAGAGAGAGCATGAGCGAGGAGAAGGTGAGAGGGAGAAGCAGACTCCCGTGGAGTTGGGAGCCCGATGTGGGACTTGATCCCAGGACTCCGGGATCATGACCTGAGCTGAAGGTAGTTGCTTAACTGAATGAGCCACCCAGGCGCCCCAAGAACAATCTCTTTTTCGGGACGCTTTTGATTCTCTGCATGTTAGTCATCCTGAATTTCACTTTCAGAGAACATTTTAAATAAAGAACAATGTTTCTGTGATTACAAATCAATTTCAACAAAATTTGTAGAGTTTGAGATGCTGTGTGTTCAGCTAGATTTACACAATAGCTCAATGTCTCACTCTTACACAAAAGACTTGTCATGCACAAATTGGGCAAAACTATTGATAAATTAATACATGGCATGAACCTTTTGGATGCTTAGAAGTACTCAACATGATGAATGTTGCGTTGGGAATGACATGGCCCAGCTCTGTGTCAAAGAAAGAACTGACTTTCAGTTGCTGGGAACTGCTTTCATGTTTGGAGTGGTTATCTGAAGTTGATGTTGACAGGAACATGATATTTTATGGGGCTTTAGAGATCTTGATAACATGGAAAATATTCCTTGTGAAGTTAGCAGAATAAAGAATGGGTTTCTTCCTTAACTCTGTGGTTCTGAGGCTCTGCATTTTATGGCCCCAGTAGTAGCTGGGTTGTGAGTAATTTTGAAGGAGACTCTGGAGGTTTGTCTGTACTTTGGAGGTATGGCTTGAGTGCTTTAGAATTTAATGAAGTGTTTCTCTGAAGCTATCAAGATCCCTAGTATGGTGAACTTTTTTGGCAACCAAGATTTCATTTAAGAATAATCAGAGATAGCACATTGGGGACATAATAGGTTTTGTGGTAAAAATCTCAAATAACTGATGTCTTTCTGCAAAGAGTTTGATTGATTGCCTAGAGGCACTGAGACTTTGTAATCCAAGTAAACAGATAAATCAATTTCTACCATTTAAACCTGAGTTTGACACAAATCCCTAGATGTGCTATGTGCAATTAGCATCTAAGCATAAAAGTCATAGAATTATGACTCATTCTTCTTACCTATCCAGAGTTAGTGGTTGAATTGTTTTTCTGTAAGTCTAGAGAGCAACTATAACCCAGATGATGGGTGCAGCCTTTTAAGTTTTACCAATAAATTGTTCAAGAACTAAACTGATATCATGATATTTTCAAGCTAGTTTTTATAAAGATTCTTTAGAGACTGTTAGGATTTTTATAGCATTTTGCTATTACAGAGTTGTGGTGGGTGACTCAAAGTTAAAAATAAATTTGGTCTAGTGCATTAGCTCTATTTCTTGGTAATTATCTTAAACTGGGTGTCAGTCCATATCATTATAAATAAAAGCCTAAAACACAGAATGAATGGATTTTAAGAGTAGACAGTATTATTATACACAGAAAAGAGGTGTAAGATCTCTGCAGTAGCCTCATGAATTAAAAAGAAAGTATTTTATTTTTCCTTGGAAGAGCTTAAATTCTCAATCTGCTGTTACAATGAAAGAACTATAGAGCTGCAGAGGACCTTTAGGATCATTAGTCAATGCCTTATTTTGGAGAGTTGGAAACTGAGGCTCAGAGAGGCAAGTGACTCATTCAAGGTCAGAAGCTAGCTAATGGTAGAGCTGGCCCTGATTCTAAGTCCATCAAGAATTAAATAATGCTTTAATTTCTTTGAGAGCATTTTTAAGATTATGAAATTTCCTAGTTCTTCTGCTAGGCTGGTGGAAACTACTTCAGAAATGACTTTCTGGTGCTCTAAGTCTTTTTTTTTTCTTCCACTCCTAGTGTCTGTCCAACTTCATTTCCCTTCGTCTACTCTTCCAAACATCTCTAATAGATTTTCCTGCAGGCCCAGACCCACCTGATTTTCTGGCTAGATCTGAATGAGTTAAGATGTGTAATGTAGTCAGTCCTATTAATCTTCTGCCTCCAGCTAGGGACATTTTGGCTTAAACCGCCATCTCAGAACTGTTTATTGTTCTTAGAAGATATCATTTGACATCTTATTTTCTATTTGGAGTAAAAATCAATGAATGGAATGGATAATCTATCATTGGTTTACTTATTCAACAATATTTATTGAGCAATTACTGTGGGCCAGACATTATGCTAGGAAGTGGGGATACAGAAATGAATAATCCATGATGCATGCCTTCAAGGACTTGGCAGTCTAGTTACAGGGGTTATAATGTTGTATGTGTCTCCTGGAGGCCCAGGTGAGGCTCAACTGATGCAAATTACCTCTTTCCTACCAGGGAGCCCTTGAATGCATCATGGTTCACACCAAATATTCTGTACCAATTTTTAAAATTTTTATTTAACAAATACACAGCACCATGTGCCAGGCACTATTTCAATAACTTTACAATTGGTAATTCATTCAATCTTCAGTTAATCCTAAGAGGTAGGTTCTATGGTTATTCCCACTTAAAGATGAGGAAACAGGCACAGAAAAGTTAAGTAAATTGCCTAAAGCCACAAAGCTAGTAAATGGTGAAATTAGGATTTGAACCCAGGTAGTCTGTGTGCTTAACCACCATATTAAGGGTGTAGTTTAAATGAAGAGGGAGCACTGATGAATTCCATTTTTTGTAATAAAAAAGGGAGGAGAACAGAAGGACATGAGAGCTTCTGGAAGTTAGTTTAAGAAAAGATTCAGAAAATGAAAAGGATGCTATGAGAACTTTTGAAGATTTGATGTGCTGGTCTGTTTGCCTACAGTAAACTGTAGAAAAGCTAGTTAGGTAAAGGTCTGGTGTACTTATTTTGAGATCCAACAGAAAACAGTTAGCCTGGGAAAATGGCATCAGATTTTCGTTTAAACTTTCCCCCTTTCCTTGGTGAGTATCAGCACTATCCATTCAGCCTCCCCAACCACAACCAACAGTCTAACATTATTGGGACTCATTGAAGTCACCTGTGGGAAACTTTTAAAAAATCCTGGTATGTGGGCCAGAGTCTGGCCCAATTAAACCAAAATCTCTGGGGTGGGAATTTTCTTTTTCTAAGTTTCCCAGGCAATTCCAATGTGCAGCTATGTTTGGGAACCAATAGCTTCAAGTGCTTTTCAAACTTTAGCATGCATTGGAATCCCCTAGAAGGCTTATTAAACATGGATTGCTGGGCCCCATATCCAGAGCTTCTCCTTTAGAAGGTCTGAAGTGAGGTCAGAGAATTTACGTTTCTACAAAGATCCTAGGAGATGCTTATGCTTCCATTCCAGGTACCCTTCTTTAAGAACAACTGGCCTAACCACTTCTCTTACTCCATAACTCCCTTTCTGATCACTCACAAAGTCTTTTAAATTCTACCGTCTAAATAACCCAGCTTTCCTCTCCATTCATTTGTCTCTGGCCTAATTCTCCCTTCTTAAAATAGCTTTCTTCCTGGGTTCCTGTTTTTTCAATTTTACCCATTCAAATTAATTTCCTCATTGCTGCCAGAATAATCTTTCTAAAAGTATGTGTATTATGTGACCATGACTCCACAGGTTTGAATTGTTCGAAACGTGAAATCCAATGACTCTTTTATAGTCTGCTGTATTTCTATCAGTTATTCCATATTCTAGCCAACTTTCTTGGTTCTTTCCTGACCCCCAGGAAAAATTTAGCACCTCTTTTCCATCTGGTACAGTATTGAATCTGTACTTCTGTCATAGTATTCATATGTCATACAGTGATTATTTAGACAGAAGTCTTCCCTTCTTCACTGGGTAATAAGTGGGGACAGTATTGTGTGTTATTCATCATTGTATATCAAGGATTTTTAAAATTATGTTATGTTAGTCTCACCATACAGTACATCATTAGGTTTTTGTTTTTTGTTTAGTTTGAAGCACTTTTATTTTTAAAAATTATTTTTATTAACATTTAATGTATTATTTGCCCTACAGGTAAGGTCTGTGAATCATCAGGCTTGCACATTTCACAGCACTCACCATAGCCCAAACACTTCCCAGTGTCCATAACCCAACCACCCTATCCCTAAACCCCAGCCCCCAGCAACCCTCAGTTTGTTTTGTGAGATTAAGAGTCTCTTATGGTTTGTCTCCTTCCTGATCCCATCTTGTTTCATTTTTTTCCTTCCCTACCCCAAACAACCCCCTACCCTGCCTCTCAAATTCCTCATATCAGAGAGATCATATGATAGTTGTCTTTCTCTGATTGACTTATTTCACTAAGCTATAATACCCTCTAGTTCCATCCATGTTGTTGCAAATGGCAAGATTTCACCTCTTTTGAGGGCTGCATAGTATTCCATTGTATATATATACCATCTCTTCTTTATCCATTCATCTGTTGATGGACATCTAGGTTCTTTCCATAGTTTGGCTATTGTGGACATTGCTGCTATAAACATTCAGGTGCACATGCCCCTTCAGATCACTGCATTTGTATCTTTAGGGTAAATACCCAGTAGTGCAATTGCTGGGTCATAGGGTAGCTCTGTTTTCAACTTTCTGAGGAACCTCCACGCTGTTTTCCAGAGTGGCTGCACCAGCCTGCATTCCCATCAACCCTTTTTCTGCATCCTCTCCAACATCTGTCATTTCCTGACTTATTAATTTTGATTTTAACCATTCTGACTGGTGTGAGGTGGTATCTCATCATGGGTTTTGATTTGTATTTCCCTGATGCCTAGTGATGTTGAGCATTTTTTCATGTGTCTGTTGGCCATCTGGAGGTGTTCTTTGCAGAAATGTCTGTTCATGTCTGCCCATTTCTTGATTGGAGTATGTGTTCTTTGGGTGTTGAGTTTGATAAGTTCTTTACAGATTTTGGGTACTAGACCTTTATCTGATATGTCATTTGTTAATATCTTCTCCCATTCTGTCAGTTGCCTTTGGTTTTGTTGACTGTTTACTTTGGTGTGCAAAAGCTTTTGATCTTGATGAAGTCCCAATAGTTCATTTTTGCCCTTGTTTCCCTTGCCTTTGTTGATGTTTCTAGGAAGAATTTGCTGTAGCTGAGGTTGAAGAGGTTGCTGCCTGTGTTCTCCCCAAGTATTTTGATGGATTCCTGTCTCACATTGAGTCTTTCATCCATTTTTAGTCTATTTTGTGTGTAATGTAAGGAAATGGTCCAGTTTCATTTTTCTGAATGTGGCTGTTCAATTTTCCCAACTCCATTTGTTGAAGAGACTGTCTTTTCCATTGGACATTCTTTCCTGCTTTGTCGAAGATTAGTTGACCATGGAGTTGCGGGTCTATTTCTGTACTCTCTATTCTGTTCCATTGATCTATGTGTCTATTTTTGTGCCAGTACTATACTGTCTTAATGATTACAGCTTTGTAATAGAGCTTGAAGTCTGGAATTGTGATGCCACCAACTTTGGCTTTCTTTTTCAACATTCTTCTGAGTATTTGGGGTCTTTTTTGGTTCCGTATAAATTTTAGGATTACTTGTTCCATTTCTTTGAAAAAAATTGATGGTATTTTGATAGGGATTGCATTAAATGTGTAGATTGCTTTAGGTAGCATAGACATTTTCACAGTATTTGTTCTTCCAATCCAAATCCATCATTTGATCTTCTATATCACTAATTCTCTCTTCTGCCTCATTTATCCTAGCAGTAAGAGACTCCATTTTTGATTGCACCTCATTAATAGCTTTTTAGATTTCAACTTGATTAGATTTTACTTCTTTTATTTCTCCAGAAAGAGAATTTATTTCTCCAGAAAGGAATTCTCTAATATCTTCCATGCTTTTTTTGAGCCCAGCTAGCACCTTGAGAATCGTCGTTCTGAACTCTAGTTCTTACATATTACCAATGTCTATATTGGTTAGTTCCCTAGCCGTCAGTACTGCCTCTTGTTCTTTCTTTCTTTCTTTTTTTTTGTGGTGAGTTTTTCTGCCTTGTCACTTTCTCCAGATAAGAAGAGATGAATGAGAGAGTAAAATACTAAAAGTGAGGCCAAGATCCCAGAAAAATATATGCTGACCAAATCAGAAGAGACCAGAAACCAGGGGAGAAGTAAGGGGGAAAAAATAACAAATAAAAATATACATGTGTATTAGACTGGTGAATAGAACAAAGCCATTCACTTGATTTTGGGTGTATTCAGGTCTCTTAGAAGAAACTACCCCCCGGAGCACCTGGGTAGCTCAGTCGGTTGAGCTCTGCCTTTGGCTCAGGTCATGATCCTGGCGTCCAGGGATTGAGTCCCACATCGGGCTCCCTGCTCAGCAGGGAGTATGTCTCTCCCTCTGACCCTTATGCCTCTCATGCTCTCTCCCTTTCTTTCTCTCTCTCTCTCCCCCCAATAAATAAATAAATAAATATTAAAAAAAAAAGAAGAAACTACCTCCCAAAATTTTAAAGAAAGAAAAACTTATATATATACAAAAATAAAGGTAAACACAATGAAGTGATGGAATATGACTGTAAAGATGAAAATTAAAAAGATTTTTAAAAAGGAATTGATAAGTTGGTTAGAAAAAAAAAAGAGAATGTGAATAGGCTAGAGACTAGTACAAAGCCATGTGCTGGATTTAGGGTATATTTTGATGTATTAGAAGAAATTATATCCCAAAATTTTAAAGAAAAAACCCTATATATATACAAAAAATAAGGTTAACTACAATGAAGGGATAAAATATGACTATAACAATGAAAATTTTAAAAGATTTTTTAAAAAAGGCATTGATAAGATAAAATCATTAAAAAACTTTAAAATAGGGGGGCGCCTGGGTGGCTCAGTGGGTTAAAGCCTCTGCCTTCAGCTCGGATCATGGTCCCAGGGTCCTGGGATCGAGCCCCCCATTGGGCTCTCTGCTCAGCAGGGACCCTGCTTCCTCCTCTCTCTCTGCCTGCCTCTCTGCCTCCTTGTGATTTCTGTCTGTCAAATAAATAAATAAATCTTTAAAAAAAAACTTTAAAATAGGAAAGAGGAAAAATTAAAAACTAGAATAAGAAAAAAATAAAATTTCAAAAAATTTAACTTTGAAAGACTAAAGGATCATGGAAAAAAAGCCATGAATTCTATGTGTTGCTTTCCCCTAGCTCTGGAGTTCCGCAGTTCTCATTGATCGGTAAACTTGATCTTGGCTGGATGTTCTTGCTGATCTTCTGGGGGAGGGGCCTGTTGCAGTGATTCTCAAATGTCTTTGCCCCAGGTGCAATTGTACTGCCTTTGCCAGGGGCCAGGTTAAGCAATCTGCTTCAGTTCGTTCTTGGTGGCTTTTGTTTCCTGAATGCTTTCTGTACAGCTTTGGAGGACGGGAATGAAAATGGCAGCCTCCCAGTCTCCAGCCAGTAGGAGCCAAGAGTTCGGGGCCCCACTCCTCAGTGTGCCCTCATAGAAAGGCAGTCAATCCCTTCTGTCTGCCTGGTCTCTGGTCGCACTCCGTGCTCACCCAGCCTGTGACCGAGTGTTTCTATCTCTGGTGCATGGGCCCATTTGGAGTCTTCAAACCCAGTAGGTTCCCGCCACACATTCCTGCACCATTCCTCCTATTAGAGGAAGGAGGAGGTCTCTCCGGATCTGCCACTTGTGGGGTCCCTGCTTGAAGAGCAGTGGCCAGACTGTGCTTCTGATCATGCTTTAAGGTAATGCTGAGCTGAGAGCGCACTTCTCAGCTCTGTCTCTGCAGCTTGCTTCCCCTCTCTTATACCTGGCAGTTCTGCCACACTAAGATACTCCCAGGCTTTCTGTAACCCCGGGGGGTCCTGAGACCACACTGTCCCTGCTGGGGCTCCAGCCCCTGCTAAGCCTCTGGAGTGATGTCCCTCAGTGGAGCAGACTTCTAAAAGTTCTGATTTTGTGCTCTGCTGCTCTCTCACTTGCTGGGAGCTGGACCCTCCCCCCACAGTCTATCTTCCTGCACATCCTACCTTTGGCAAAGTGATCGATTTTTTTGTTCCTAGAATTGCTGCTCTTCTTCTCTTCTATCACCTGTTGAGTTTGTAGGTGTTCAGAATGGTTTCATAACTAGCTGAACTCCTGGGACCTGATGATATTTCAGTCTCCTATTCCTCTGCTATCTTGCTTCCCTTCTCTTTTTCTTTCTTTTTAACATATTTTTTGATCAGGATCGAAATAAGATTTATGCATTTAGGTTACTTGCTATGTCTCTTAAATAACTCTTAATCCTTAAATTCTCCTTCCATCTTTTTTTTTTTTTTGTCCTTGAAGTCTATTTGTTGAAGAAATGCATCTTTTGTCTTGTAGATCTTCATAGTCTAGAATTTGTTTATCAGATTGTTTCATATGCTGTCAAATAACAAGATTTTCTGCCCTCTGTGAATTGGTAGTTAGATTTAGAGTTTTGGTTAAGATTCAGTTTCACCTTTTTTTTTTTTTTAAATACTACATAACTAATGTGTATTTCCACAAGGAGATGCATAGTATTTGGATGTCTCTTTTTTTGTGATGCCATTAGCCATTGATACTCACTTCTCAGATTCATTAATTCATTAGAGGTTACAAAAATCTGTCAGTTCATCTTTATTTATTAGTTGTGATAATTATAAAAGAAACTCCCTCACCAACTATTGTATTATCCTGGGGTATAGTATGTTTTAAAACAGCAGAAAAAATTCTGGATTCTTTCCCTTTGTTTACCAATTTTCAAAATAATGAATTAATATCCTAAGATCCTCAAAAGATGACCAGTTGTTATTATGTTTGAAATATTATTATGAACTCATGGATATGAAATATTTAATTTTTTCTATCAGTTATAATGTTCTTTATTGTTACTTAAATTTTCCCATTGTTGTCTAGTGAGAGCCTCTTACAGTTGGCCCTTGAATCCTTTTCACACAATTCTAGTAGTCTTTCATGGTTTCCTAGCATATTGGTATATGGATAAGAAGTAATATTCTAGGCTTATCTTATGTTTTCTGCTCCAGATATAGTAATGAATAATATTACTATTTTTTTAATAAAGGAAAGTTTTAGTGTCAACTTGAATTGACTAATGAAAGTCACTTAATAGATGATCCTGCCATACAAGTTCTTTAAGAATATTTGGTGAAGATAGAACTGAAGGTCCCTTTTAAACCAACCAACATTTGGGAAGTGAGTTTTTTTTTTAAGATTTTATTTATTTATTTGACGGACAGAGATCACAAGTAGGCAGAGAGGCAGGCAGAGAGGAGAGGGGGTAGCAGGCTTCCTGCCTTGCAGAGAGCCCAATATGGGGCTCAATCCCACGACCCTGGGATCATGACCTGAGGCGAAGGCAGAGGCCTTAACCCACTGAGACACCCAGAGGCCCCGGGAAGTGAGCTTTTGAGGGAGTGATGGTTGTTCCTATTTGTATTCTTTGGACTGATTTGACACGTTTAATGGCTTCATTCATGTGGACAGATAAGACCACAGATAATTGGGAAAAAAAAGTCAATTTTTACCTATTGGGTCTATTTATCTTATCTGTCCTTTTTATATATTTAGCCCTGTCTACAGACCTAGGACCCTGAAACCTCTTTTTTTTTTTTTCTCCCATTTCTCTGCTTTGGTCCTTTGGGATTGATTATCTCTGAGGGTATTTTATTTGGCTCTTGAGCTTCCCTCCTCCCTGGAAGCTTGCCTCCACCTCTGCCTAGGCTCCTTGCCACATAGGATGTGCATGGCCCCACCTCATTCCTCATTTAAGCTGGCTTCTCAGAACCCCAGCCTAGGTAGACATCAGTTCTCTCTTATTCTTATGGAGGAATTTGAATATTTGTCAACATTATAATATGACAATAGATACTACACCTGGAAAGATGATATTATATGACTTTGCCAGTTTTTTTGTTTGTTTGTTTTTATTTTTGTTTTTGTTTTTTAGAAAAGAAAGATACTACCTTGGACCAAAAGTCTGTAATTTTTTTTTAAAAGAAAAAAAATATATATATTTAAGATTTTATTTATTTATTTGAGAGAGAGAGAAAGTGAGTGGGAGGGAGAGGGTGAGAGGATTTGAAGCAGACTCTGCATTGAGTGCAGAGCCCAGCACCAGGCACCATTCCACAACCTTGAGATCATGACCTGAGCCAAACCAAGAGTCGGATGCTTGACCAACTGAGCCACCCAGGCACTCCAAGAATAATTTTTACTACAGAAAAAAAGAAGGAAATCTCCCAAACTGAAAACTTTTGACTTACTTATCTGTTTTAAAGGAGAGGTGCTATATCTGATTCTGCTACTGAGACTTTGAATTGTATTCCAGTGTTTGTGTACTTTACAAAAGGAAGTACAGAAAACTTATCATTGCCTCATATCAAGTAAAAGGAAAACATCTGTGGAAACCTTTCCTAAGTATGTTATTCTTCATTCATTATGCACTTCATGTTTCCTCAGTAAGCTTGGTTGCCTAAAAACATTAAGAATCCACATGATAATGATACAGTCATATAAGACATCTCAAAGTTGTGATTAATTCTCTGATAGAACATATAAGCAATGAGGTGAACTTACAAAGAAATGGTAGCAGAATCTGAGAAGAGATGTTAAGAAAAGAAGTGATATTGTATCTAGGAAGATTCACAAATCATGCATTTGCCCATTTTAACACTTCAAATCCTAAAGGTAGATTCGACAACAATAACAATATCAATCATGTAGTGATTGTTTATTATCTGTCAGTCACTATTAATACCTTATTCATTTACTGCATTTAACTTTCACAGTGGCCCAGAAGGTAGGGAATCTCCCATTATGCAGATAAGAATGTTGTCTTACTCAGCTAGTTAGTGATGGAGCAGAAATTGAAAATCATAGTTGCCTGAACAGAAGGTTCACAGTCTTTCCATTAACACTACACTATCTTGAAATTGCCTTAAGAGGGTAGAAATGTACTGATATTCATGCACTAACCCCATCTCCTATTCTTTTTTTACTTTATATTGCAATAAAATAAAATCTAATTTCTGACATTTATGTCATATTTGCTGGATATTAATATAATATGACTAAATAAAATTAGTGTATATACTAATAAATATAGTATATTAATATAATATATACTAATATGCCATAGTATATTAATATGATGACTAATAAAATTAGTATAATAACTTCAAAATAAGTAATTTCATTTATGTTGTCCATTATGTATGTTCTAGCAGTCAGAGGAAACATCAATTTTAATATTATCTTTACTTTGTTAACCAAACTTATACATTCACATTTATCCCATGAAAGTTTTCAGACTACAATGAATAATGTATTCTTTAAATATAATATAGTAAATGATAAAATAGAGCATAATTATATTGAGTGCATTATGGTATTTAATATCAAGATGTGTCATAATGTCAAATAGCAAAAGGGAATGAAGCCACATATATGATGCAAAATCATTTATCTTTTATGAATCTGGTGAAACAAGTACTAATAAGATACTCTTAAAATACCTTTGGAGAAGATAATGTAGTATCTTTGCTGCCCCCACCAATGAAAATATATTGACACAGAAAAAAGAAGTTGTGATAAACTTGAAAAATTAAAAGCTAGAAATCTTAAATTTGAGTCATTGTGAAAATTTTGGTTGGGGATCACCACTTACTACTTCCTTTTTTTGGTTGGGGATCACCACTTACTACTTCTTTTTTTTTTTTTTTAAGATTTTATTTATTTATTTGACAGACAGAGATCACAAGTAGGCAGAGAGGCAGGGAGAGAGAGAGAGAGAGAGAGGAGGAAGAAGACTCCCTGCAGAGCAGAGAGCCTGATGTGGGGCTTGATCCCAGGACTCTGGGATCACGACCTGAGCTGAAGGCAGAGGCTTTAACTCACTGAGCCTCCCAGGTGCCCCCACCTACTACTTCTTTAATTTAGATCACCAACATATTTTCTAATAGTCAAACTAAGTCAGTTTTGCATGATGCTAGACTATCCCAATATTGTTGAATAAAATAATTTTTCTGGAAAATTTTTGATTAAATCTGATTTAAGAAGACACAGTTGATTAATTCCTGTACTAAAGTATTAAAGTACTAAACATTTTTTAAAATGTTCTGCTTTTCTGGAAGCGTTTGTTATTTATTATAATAATCAAAAGGTTTAATTGAGGGGCACCTGGATGGCTCAGTGGATTGGGCCACTGCCTTCGGCTCGGGTCATGATCTCAGGGTCCTGAGATCGAGTCCCGCATCGGGCTCTCTGCTCGGCGGGGTGCCTGCTTCCCCCTCTCTCTCTCTCTGCCTGCCTCTCCATCTACTTGTGATCTCTCTCTGTCAAATAAATAAATAGAATCTTTAAAAAAAAAAAAAAGGTTTAATTGAAAGTCATTGTTTTGATGATTTATTATGAAGTTTTGCTACACCAGTGATAGATTAAGTTCAGATGTTAAAAGCACCTTTGATTCTCTAAAGAATGTGCATAGTAATGGTCTTTTAAATAGCAATAATCAAAAAGTTTTTATTTTAAAATGGTTCATTTGATCAGTGGAATTCTTTTTTCCTGGGTATGATTCTTCTAAAATGTGGCTGAAACAAAGCAACACAAGCAAAAACTAAAGGAAAAACACCATTACCAGCTGTTTTGAACTGAATGTTTATGTCTCCACAAAATATGTATGTTGAAATACTACCCCAAGTATGATAGTATTAGGAGGGAGGGCTTTTGGGAAGTGATAAGGTCATGAGGTTAGAGGCTCAATCAATGGAATTAGTGCCCTTGTAAAACAGTCCTCAACGAGCTCTTCACTGTTTCTGCTCTGTGAGGATACAAAGTGACGTTGGCTGTTTACTTCCTCAGAAAGGGATGTCACCAGAATCTGACTGATGGCATTATGATCTTAAACTTCCACCCTTCAGAACTGTGAGATAGTAAGTTTCTCTTGTTGATAAGCCACCTAGTTCCTGTTATTTTTTATAGCAGCCCAAGCTAAGATACCAACTACATTAGTTTCCTAAAGCTGTGATAACAAATTGCCACAAACTGAGTAGTTTAAAACAACAAAAATTTATTCTTACAGTTCTGGAGGCTGGAAATATGAAATAAAAATGTAGGCCAGGCTGTGCTCTCTACTAAAGGTTCTAGGAGAGAATCCTTCCTTGTCTCTTCTAGATGCTTGTGTCCCTAGACATCCCTTGGCTTGTCACTGCATCACTCCAGTTTCTGTCTCTGTCTTCCCATGGCTGCCTTTACACCTTGTGTCTCTCTCCTCTGTGTTTCTTTTAAGAATGGTTGTCATTTAATTTGAGGCCTACTAGATAATCCAGAATGTTCTCATTTTGAGATTCTTAAGTACATCTACAAAGATGCTTTTTCCAAATAAGGTGATATTCACAGGTCCGAATGATGAGGATGTAGACCTTTGGGAGCCATCATCACCACTGTAATAACTTTGCCCAAACTTTATGTTTATAGTTCAAAAACAGACTTTGGGATCTGTAAACTGGAATTAACTGTTGGCTCTACCACCCACTAGCTGTATGATATTTGGCAAGTTACTAGTTTACTGCATACATTTGGAAACTAAGGTTAAAAATAGTGATCATAGAGGTGTTTGGATAGCTCAGTAGGTTAAGTGTCTGACTTTTGATTTTGGCTCAGATCATGATCTCAGGGTTGTGAGATAGAGCCTTGTATTGGGCCCCATGCTCAGCAGGAAGTCTGCTTTTTTCCTTCTTTCTTTCCCCTCCCCCACTCCCTCCACTCTCTCTAAAATAAATAAGTCTTTTAAAAAAGTTATCATAGAGGATTGATGGATGTAAGAATTAATGAAGAAGGGATTGACCTTTTTCTTCTTGTTTATTGAGTGGATTTCTTTTGACCATCCACATTTTACTTGGTCACTCTTATTTGACCCCTCTGTGTCATTTGACATTATTGACCACTTTTCATTTTTTTTTTTTTTAAGATGGTATTTAGAGAGAATGAGAGAGAGAGCATGAGGAGGGGGAGGGTCAGAGGGAGACGCAGGCTCCCTGCTGAGTAGGGAGCCTAATGACGGTCTCCATTCTGCGACTCCGGGATCATGACCTGAACCATAGGCAGCTGCTTAACCAATTGAACCACCCAGGCACCGCCCCCTTAAAAAAAAAAGTTTTTATTTATTTATTTGACACAGAGAGACACAGCGAGAGAGGGAACGCAAGCATGGGGAGTGGGAGAGGAAGAAGCAAGCTTCCAGCTGAGCAGAGAGCCCAATGCAGGGCTTGATCCCAGAACCATGGGCTCATGACCTGAGCCAAAGACAGATGTTCAAAGTCTGAGCCACCCAGGTGCCCTGACCTCTTTCCATTTCTTGAATATATTTACTTTGTTAACCTCTGAGATATCATGCTTTCCTGATTGTTCTCTACCCCCCTGACTACTCTTTTTCTTTCTTGTGCTCTTATCATCCAGCTTAAATATTGATTTCCTAAGGTTCCTAGTACAGGCTTACTCTTTAATTATGCTATAAACTTTCTCGAGTGACTTAATCTGTTCCCAGGTTTTCAATTAATGCCTGCTCCCTGATGACGCTGAAGTCTGCCTCTCTAGGTCAGACATACCCCCTTCAGCTAGAAACCTGTATGTGAGTGCCTCCTTGGCTTCTATGCTTAGACATCCCACCTCTAAGTCTTCGTATTTCACATTCAAAGCTAAACCATAATTCTTTCATCTGGAAGGAATGGTCATCTGGAAATCTATGTTTTCCTCGTAGATGCCTACGATGCCTATGTATCGTTACTCTCCGGTCATATTGGCAACCAGTATTTCCCCAAATGTGTCATACTCTTTTGCCCCTTCTTGTCTTTATCCATATCTTTGTCTTGCTTAGAATGCTCTTTCCCAATTATGTCGACACCTACCTATTTTTCAAGACTTATGTCAAGCATCATTTCATTCCTTAAGATGACTGTTTACTCTTTACATTATAACCCCACAGAATTTTATACCTGTTTCCATCACATTAAACGGAAGTTTTTCCTCCCCCATTAGACTATGAGCTCCCCGAAAAATAGGTGTCCATGCCTCTTTCATCTTTGTATCTTACTTTTTAAAATAGTGTCTAACAGGGGCGCCTGGGTGGCTCAGTGGGTTAAAGCCTCTGCCTTTGGCTCAGGTCATGATCTCAAGGTCCTGGGATCGAGCCCCACATCGGGCTCTCTGCTCCAGCAGGGAGCCTCCTTCCCCTCTCTCTCTGCCTGCCTCTCTGCTTACTTGTGATCTCTCTTTCTGTCAAATAAATAAATAAAATCTTTGAAAAAAATAGTGTCTATCATACAGTACTCAATAAATATTCATAAACATCTTACAATTATTATTTTTGTGTTTAGTTTATTCTTAAAAAGCACTTAATGATACCAAAATTGTTAACATTTACGGAGAACTACTATGTCAGGCATCAGCTTTCTAAGAGGACTTTTAATGTTTCTGGCCTGCTGGCATCCATGTCCTTGTGTAATCCCCCTATTAACTATGGGTTGGACTTCTTAACATGCTTTAATGAATAGAATACAACAAATGTGTTTGGCTCTCACTTCTGAGATTAGGTTACAAAGAGAATGTAACTCCCATTGTGTTCATACTCTGTTGCTTCTCTCTGAGGAAGCAAGCTGCCATATTGTGAGCTGCTCTGTGGAAAGCCTCATGTGACAGGGAACTATGGGTAGCCTCCAGCTAACAGGCAGAATGAACTAAGTTCTTCAGTTCCACAATCTGAGAGGAAGTGAATCTTGTCAACCACCACACGAGTGAACTTGACAGGTGATTCTTCCCCAGTCAAGCCTTTACTCCAGTGCTGGCCAACACTGTGATTGCAGCCTTTGAATAGAACCTGAACTAAAGGATCTTCATAACTTTATATATGGATTCCTCACCTGGAAACTGTGAGATGATAAATAGTTGTTGTTTTAAGCTACTAAGTTTAGGTGTATTTTGCTATATAACAATATGTAATTCAAAGCCATTGTTTCAAGCAATTCACATTAATTAATTAATCCTTACAACGCTATGCATTGGACACCATTTTAAACCCCATTTACAGATGAAGAAAACTGTACAGTTTTGGGTCTGGGGACAGTTTAGCTGCTCTCTGTTCATGTCTCAGAAGGGTATCATTAAGGTTTTGTCCAGGCTCCAATTCTAATTCTGGGTAATGAGAAGGTGCATATAAAATGCTTAACCTGATGACTGGGACATAATTAAGCTTTTAAATTAACATCAATATCATTATAATCATTACCATTTCTTCTGACTTCATTCTCATTTTACTCTAGATTCTCATTTTACTCTAGATCTATTTGATATAAGATTTCTTCTTGATGTCAGTAAGAATGCAGATATATTTGGGATATGAAGAAGAATAATCAAATAGTGAGTTTTATTTACTAACTGTGTGACCTCAAGTAAATCACTTGGCTTTCTCATCTATAAAATGGAGAAAGCAATATGTATTACATAGTTTCTTGGATAATGTATGTAAGAGAACAAATGTCAGTGATATAATTTATACTCAATAAATTAGTTTATTTATTTTGAAAGCTCAGAATATTCCAAGAACCTTGTACACATACTTATAATAAAATCTTTATTAAATAATTCATTTTTCTATTATATCCAGAGTTTATGGAAATAAAACAGTTTGTAAAAGATGTATTATACAATTAAGGAGAGTGATTTGAAAGGAATAAGACAATGAGCTGTTTTAAAGTAGGGCTTTTTTTTTTTTTTAATTCCAAGCAAGATCTGTAAATCTGAATAGGTACACAGAATTTTGTAGTTTCTATGTTTCTTAAGGATAACGTAAGTAAACTTTTGTATACTGCTAAAAAAGATCACTTTCTGGGGTCCCTGGCTGGCTCAAGTTGGTTAAGCCTCAGACTCTTGATTTTGGCTCCGATCATGATTTCAGGATTGTGAGATTTGAACCTGTGTCAGGCTCTGTGTTGGGCATGGAGCTGCCGTGATTCTCTCTCTTTTTCTCTGCCCACCCCACACCCCATCTAAAAAAAATTAATTAAAAATAATCACTTTCTCTAATAAATAATATATTTTCTCAACCATTTTCCCTGTAGATTTATATAGGAAATAAAACATTTTCATTTTGTTCAAAATTAGCTTCTTTAGTTAATATTTGCCATGTCTTTATCAGTTAGTTGCTGTATTTTCAGTACATTCATTTTTATTTTTCATTGAGGTTTGTCATATTCCAGTCTTAAACATTCACATAGAAACTGTGGGCTAAAATGCTGAAATGTTCTGTAAATCATTGCATGCTAATTAAATTCAGTATTATTAGACTCTTTTAGCTTCTTTTTTCCAGGAAGATATCTAAAGATAATTGATGGAAATGTTATATTTAGAGAAACATTTAGGCCTATCTGCATTATAAACACAAAAATAAACCAACTTGTAAGTTTCAGAACTAAGGGTGATTTTGTGAGGAAAATGCTCACTGATATTTGGAAAGTTTGTAAATTTAGCTAAAAGCATTTTATTTCAGTAAAAAATGGGAATGTCTCAAATAGTCTTTTGTACTGTTGATGATGTTCTTTAACATTGAACAAATGATCATTTAAGAAGACAGGATTCTATAGGCTGTTGAGTACACAGCATGGTAGGGGGCCGTTCTATGTGTTGGCTAAAAGCAGAGGGTCAGATTGGTTCTGTGTGAACCTGCCACTTGGTACCTCAGTTTCCTCATCTAAATGGGGAGTACATTGTCACTTAAAAGGGTTCTGTGAGAAAACAATGATATCATCTGTATGGAGTGCAGAGGTTTAGTATATTATAAGTGCTCAAAGTTAATTTTTATTCCATTACTATAATTTATGATATCATCTTCATAGAAAGTTTCTGAAATGCTAAACCATTGCTTTTCTAATGCCTCCCTAATGGCATTTCTTTGAAGAAAACCTGATAATATTTAGTCATTAAATTGAACCGTGGCTGCCAGATCTCAATTCTGATGGGATTTCTCCATGTGCCAGTCCTCATTCTAGATGAGCATGAGGAAGGTCTTAGTTGGCCAGAAAAGGGATTATAAAGCTGTTTTCTTTTAAAAGTTAATGAATCAAAATCTTCCCAAGATGATTCATGAAAAGTTTTAAAACTTTTCATGAATATTCATTATGTAGAGGAAACTATGGGGTTAAATAGAGTGACATTTATCCTCTCCTCCATCTTCTACTTTATAGAACTAGATGAACTATATTCAACTTAGACCAAACTCCTATTGTTCCAAAATGCTATGTGTTTGTAACAGCTTCTCTTCCACAAGAAAGGTTTCTGGCACCCCATAAAGTCTTGTAGTTATATTACATACCTCTGGGAATCACTCCTGGCTCTGTCTTCCACTTTCCCTTAGTCATATGTTTGCTCTGCTGTATGGTTCCAGAACTCTTCTTCTGTAACTATCCAGATTTTTTTTTACTGGACAGGAGAGTTGTTCTGATTCTGGTTTTACCTTTAGATAATCTCTCTTTGAGTTTTTCGTCTTGGTTTCTATGTTCTACATACAGCCCATGGAGCAGCATTATTCTACTTCATCCCTAGTCCTGGCCTCTAGAACCTTGGTTCTGGTAAATTATCTTAGCAGGTAATCTTATATGTCCAGAGATAAGGAGTTAGCAAGTGCCCTAAGTCTTGAATATTCCAGTATAGAGGCTTCCTGAAGAAAAACTAAAAGTTCATGTTTGTTTTTAAGTAGAGAGGCCCAAGTTTTTTTTTTTTTTTAAAGATTTTATTTATTTATTTGACAGACAGAGATCACAAGTAGGCAGAGAGGCAGGCAGAGAGAGGGAGGGGGAAGCAGGCTCCCCAGCGAGGAGAGAGCCCGATGCAGGGCTTGATCCCAGGACCCTGAGATCATGACCCAAGCCGAAGGCAGAGGTCTAACCCACTGAGCCACCCAGTTGCCCTGAGAGACCCAAGGTTTTATGAATGAGGTCTTCTGGGTCAACTTAGCCCCCAACACCTCTTTACCAACCATGAGAAAATGAGATGATGCTGAAATTCTGGATACCTCTGGTTGATGGTAACAAGATTATAACAATTTCCATAAATGCCTCAAGTGAATACAACCACACTCTAAGACCTTGATTTGGAATTACACAGTTCTCTTGATATGATGAAACAAAATTTTGATATCCATCAAAATGGATATTTCTGAAGATCAGAAATTTCTGATTTCTGAAGATTAGACTTTTGAGAGTTAAAGAAATATCCAAAGATGATGCCCTTGTTCAGAGTTGATTTCCCCTGCCAAAACTTCTGATGAATTTCTTCTGAATCATACAGTTCCCCTGACCCAGCCTTCTTGCATCTAAGAGTACTCATGGCTTACAGGTATACTTTTTAGAGAATTTTCCAGCCCAGTGGTAGCTGATTTCCCCAATCCTACATGGTCTACCTCATTTCTCTGCATATGCCTTTTGCCTGCAGTGTTTCTTGTTATCCCCACCTTGCTCGTTCACTCATCTTTCTTCATTTCTGATGATACGTCTTCTGAGAAGCTTTTTCAAGGCTGGGCTAGATGTTTGCCTGTGCTTGCTGTTGAATCCAGTATTCCCTTTCATCAGAACACTCATTTTTAAAAAAATTTAATTTCAAGTTAGTTAACATATAGTGTAATATTGGTTTCAGGAGTAGAATTTAGTGATTCATCACTTCCATATAACACCCATTGCTCATCCCAGCAAGTGCCATCTTTATCCACCCATTTAGCCCATCTCCCTCTTCCCTCCCCTCCAGCAACCCTCAGTTTGTTCTCTTAACTATAGAGTCTCTTATGTTTTGCTTCCCTCTCTGTTTTTATATTTGATTTTCCCTTCCTTCCATGTTCATCTGTTTTGTTTCTTAAATTCCAAATGTGAGCGGAATTATATATTTATCTTTCTGACTGACTTATTTTGCTTAGCATAATATACTCTAGTTCCATCCATGTTGTTGCAGATGGCAAGATTTCATTCTTTTTGATGGCTGCTGAGTAATATTCCACTGTATGTATGTATATACATATATACCACATCTTCTTTGCCATTCATCAGTTAATAGATATTTGGGTTCTTTCCATAATTTGGCTATTGTTGATAATGCTGCTATAAACATTGGGGTGCATGTGACCCTCCAAATCAACACTTTTGTGTCCTTTGGATAAATACCTAGTAGTACAGTTGCCAGGTCATAGGGTAGTTTTATTTTCAACTTTTTGAGGGACCTCCATACTGTTTTCCAGAATGGCTGCACCAGTTTGCAGTTGCCACCAATGGTAGAGCACTCATTTTTTTTTTTAAATTTAATTTCTCTACAGTGTAACAGAATTCATTGTTTATGCACCACACCCAGTGCTCCATGTAATACGTGCCCTCCATAATACCCACCACCAGGCTCCCCCACCTTCCCAACCCCCGCCCCCTTCAAAACCCTCAGATTGTTTTTCAGAGTGCATAGTCTCTCATGGTTCATCTCCCCTTCCAATTTCCCTCAACTCCCTTCTCCTCTCTATCTCCCCATGTCCTCCGTGTTATTTGTTATACTCATTTTTATCTGCAAATCCTGCCTGTTTGTCTGTCTCTCTCACTGGAAGGCAGGGATTGTGTTTCATACTGCATAATATGTAATAGATACCCAATAAATATTTAGTGAATAAATAAAGTAGAAATAAGTGTAGCACATTTGGGATAAAGGGAGAGGTTTAATGAAGGATTTATTAAGGAGAGTGTTGGGAAATAAGGTTGAACAGAATAGGATGAAGCCAAATAATAATGACCTTGAAGCTAGGCACAAGAACTTGCTTTTCTTATTTCGGATCAGCAATTCTTCAAATGACTTCTAAAAAATTCTGGGACTATGAGAGACTCTTTGATAACTGATCTTCATAGACAAATTTCAGAAACTCTGCACAATATATCCTTTTATAGATTCATAATTCACAGATCTTACAGTAAAGGAACCAGTTTAATTTTGTTTAATCCAGGATAATTCTAACTTTCTTGACTGGAAACTTTTTCATTGTTAAAATAGCAAGTACATTTTGAGGACTTGAACTCTGTGCAGTTCACTTTGAGAGATGTTGATTTGGTTACACAGGACCTGAAAGACTATAACTGAAGTGATATTCTATGAAGACACTCCTGGCAGATACAGAGTGGATGCATTGGAGAGAATGGTAATGAGGTACAAAGATGTGCTCTGAATCATGCCCAACAAGGAGGATCAACATTTTTTGGACTACTTCTCACAATGGATAGCTTTTTAACACAAACTGGAGGAAGTTTTACTTTGATAAAACTACTTGTTTTTCCATGTTTTCTTGATTAGCAGTAATTCTCAGTTTAGAGTAATCTGATACGTAATAGTTATATAGGGAATCCAAAGTCTGTGAATACTAGATGAACAATTAGACTCCTATTTTTAATTTTAGAAGTATACCATCTGAAAATATATTGAGCATGATATTTGAAAATCAAACTAACATTGTTTAACAATGTTTGTCCTGCATTTTCCAATTTCGCAGACATCCTGTGGAGTATTATACGTTCATATGTCTGATATGTTGGTAAATGGGAAGTGAGGGGGTCATGTAGGGACAGTAGCTATAGGTGAAAAGCTATTAGAAATTTTCCATAGTTTTTTTTTTTTAATGGCAAGTTTTGAATTGAATTTCAATACCTATCTTGAGTCTATCTGACGTACTAGAATATTGGTTAAAAAAAAAAAAAATCTAAGAGTGTTGTGTTTCCCAAACATGTTCCACTAGAAATTCATGAAGTGTTACAATGCACACACACACACACACACACACACACACACACACACACTCACACATACATACTCACACACATTTGGAAAATGCTGGCTAAACAGAATTGTTTGCTGCAGGAATTCTTTGGGCCTCCATATGATAAGGTGCATAATAAATCTTCAAGAAGAGATTTTAATATGCAGGGTTTCTACAGATCATTTGACCATGGGATCTTTTTAATAAGAAATACCATTGGGGCACCTGGGTGGCTCAGTTGGTTAAGCGTCTGCCTTCAACTCAGGTCATGATCCTGGAGTCCTGGGATTGAGTCCTGCATCGGGCTCCCTGCTCAGTGGGGGGTCTGCTTCTCCCTCTGACCTTCCCCCCTCATGCTTGCTCTCTCTCAGATAAATAAATAAAATAGTAAAAAAATACCATTGGGTGTCTGAGTGGCTCAGTCAGTTAAGTGTCTGCCTTTAGCTTAGGTTATGATCCCAGGGTCTTGGGATCGATTCTGGCATTGGGCTCCCTGATCAGCAGGAGCCTGCTTCTCCCTCTTCCTCCGCCTGCCACTCCCTCTGCTTGTGCTCTCTCTTTCAAATAAATTAAAAAAAAAAAAATACCATTTACCTTCACGAGTATTTTGTAGAATACCAATACTGCACTAGTATATAAACATGCCATAGATGCTTAATAGAATTACTATACAATTACAATAGAGGACAGCTTCAGTACCAGGTTCCCCTGCATGGTATCTGGCTCTATGGCCCAAAGCTGTGTGATCTTGGGCAAGTTACTTAATCTTTGGCTAGTCATTTTCTTCCTATATAAAACTGATACAATAATTCTATAAATCCCTATGTTATAGAATTGTTGTTAGGATTAAATAAGATAAAGTAAGCAGAGTGCTTAGCTTGGTACCTTGTATACTGCAACTGCTGGCACGTACTGTCTCTTACTGTAATACTGTTACTATCACAACTTGCATCTACTATTTCACTTTAGCACTACCAGTGTTTGTCATTACCCCTCTAGAGTTTTCCTGCCATGTGCTGCGACTTTCAAACAGCCTATTGTTATGTACTGATACAGAGCACTGTGGTAAAATCAGCTTTAATGTTAAATGAGATAACATTTTATACTATAATTTCAAAATACGATGTTTCAGTAAATTTGAAATATTTCTCACTTAAGTGTGGTGCACAGTAGCTGAACTTACAATTGTAGTCCTCTGAAATCCATGAAACAGAGAAAGAATTTCTCTTCTCACAAAAAGATGACAAGAATATTTCTTAAATTTATTTCCTGAAATTTATCATTGTAAAATAACAAAGAGAACTATACATTTCTAGAATAGCTAGAAAAAAAATCTTGTTATTTATACTGTTGATGTCAGAATGCCGGGGAACAAAAGAATCCTTAGAAAAATAGTCTTCCTGTGATATACCTCAAGGAATTGAAGAAAATCTTACCATTGTACAGATCTTAATACTAATATCAATAGTAGAGTATAAAAGTTTATATTTTTCAAAACTTTTTAACTTTAATGATCTCCTCTGGTCAAATATATTCTTGCCCTGGTAACCCTAGATTTGGAAACTGTACATGGATTTATTCTGAAAATCCATGCATGCATGTAAGGAAGGTCACAATGTAGCAGAAATTTGTGTAGATTATAGCTTTGTTTTTTTTTTAAATCTTATTAAATCCTTCAGCATCCAGTGCACAATATTTAAGTATCTATTGTTTAAATTAGAAGGAAATGCAAATTAAAGCAGTTTTTTTTTTTTTTTTAAGGATTTATTCATTTGAGAGAGCGTGAGAGAGCACGCATGGAGGGAGAAGGAGAGGGAGAAGCAGTCTCCCTGCTGAGCAGGGACCCTGATGCGGGGCTCCATCCCAGGACCCTGGGATCATAACCTGAGCTGAAGGCAGATGCTTAACTGACTGAGCCACTCAGGGATCCCCAAATTAAGGCAGTTTAAGAGAGCACTATTACCCTTCAAACCTAGATGACCAAAATTAAAACTCTTAAGTGAAAGATAAAGAGCAATTAAAAAATATAGCTAAAAAATTACAGGTGAATTACTTATCTTTTATCTTGTACAAATGACTGAAACCTAAGTGTAATTTTGTTCTTGTTTTCCGTCCTTTATGTGACATTGGTGTTATTCAACTTGAGAATATTCATTTTCTTTGGAATCACAGTAACAACAAACTGGGTCAGGAAGGAATGCCTGCCAAGGCCTGTCTACCGACCCATCCTTGGCAAGCCCTTAGACCTCTCTGAATCCTAGTTTCTCATCTGCAAAATAGGCCAAATAATATTAACTGTACATTTGTACAGTATTATTGTGAGGATAAAAAAATCAAATTAGTGTAGGTGAAACAGAAGTAAAAGCCACAGATCAAAATATAAATGTTAAGGATTATTGTGGATCATAAACCATTCGAATATTGTTCTTGGCTCCCAGATCTTTGCAAGGCTGGCTCCTCATCTGCTAGCTTTTAACTTAGATGTCATCTCTTCAGAAAGGGCTACCCTGACAGTTAATCCAAAGTAGAAATCCACAACCTCTACAGGTCACTCTTTGCCCAGCTCCCCTTGTGATTAGCTGAAATTTGCCTGCTTATGGTTTATGTGTTATTTTCTGCTTCCCTATCCTGTAGTGTGAGCTCCATGTGGCTAGGAATGCTGTCTGTTGTATTCATTGCTGACCCCCTAATGAACGGAACATGTACAACAGAGGAATGTGCTATTTAGAATCACTCCTATCTCTAGGTACATCTGGTCAAATGGATTTAGGTCTTAGAGATGTGTCAAGCTGAACATTTTCACAGAACTTTCTGTGTGCTTGGCAACAAAAGGTTTCAGAAAGTACCACAGGCATCCTCCCAGCCTGAAGATAAACCATCCCAAAGGGAATTGTTTTTTCTGTGGAGTAATTTTCACCTCAGAAAAGGTCACTTTATTCAAAATGCTGCGCAGAATTCATCTATCTCCAGACCACTATAAGAGACTTATTTTTTGGTTCTCCCTTTTAGACTCCTTTGTTGGTATTACTCTCTCCAGAGCCAGCCAGGAATTATGATCGTAAAGCTGCTAAGTCATTCTGGCCTTCCCAGATGGTGCAAACGTACTTCACATATTGGTTAACAAGGTAGGTGGTTTATTCCTATCAAATAAAGAACCCCAAAGTTTGTGTGACTGGAGAAATATAATACCCATGCCTTACAAAACTAGTGAATGAACCCCAAATCTTTAAAATCCCTTATAAACTCTTAAACCGTCTAGTCTCCTGTTAGTCTCTCTGGCTTTGTCTGCCGCACCTCTCATCACTCCTTTAACTCCAGCCATGCTTGGCCTCCTTGCTGTTCCTACAAGCCTCTAAAATCTCCCCTCCCCCAAATATCCACAAGGCTTACTCCCATATAGCCCTCAGGTGTTGTTCAAATGTCACCTTAGAGATGCCCTCCTGTCCACCCTTTTTAAAATCACAAAACCTGCTCTCCACTCCTTATCACCTTCCCTGCTGCTTCGTTTTTTCCATACTTACCTCATCTGTTTGGTTTATGTATCTGTTTATTTTGTTTCTTCTCCTCATAGTCTAAGTTCTATAAGGCAGGAATTTTTGTATGTTCACTGCTGTGTACTGTCTAGCGCATGGCAAGCAATCGATAAATATTTACTGAATTAATTAATGAATGAAAGAAGAAAATATGCAGAAGAGAGCATAATTTGAATAACTAAAGCTCAAACAATTCATTAAAATTAATTATATACAGTCCTCCAACACTTGAAGCTGAGTGTTAATTAGATTGCTGCAAGGAACAAAAACTTCAGGGTCACTCCAGGACACAAGATTTTATTTTAAAGGTTTTAGGGAAATTAAGAAAGTAAGGAAATGGAACGTCATTCAGACCAGCGTTTAGGGTATAGTCGCTGACCTAGTGCTATGGTTCTTGAACTTTATGGTTCATCAGAATCATCTGGGGTGCTTATTAAAAACACAGTTTGCTGGGCGCCTGGGTGGCTCAGTGGGTTAAGCCTCTGCCTTCGGCTCAGGTCACGATCTCAGGGTCCTGGGATCGAGGCCCGCATCAGGCTCTCTGCTCAGCGGGGAGCCTGCTTTCTCCTCTCTCTCTCTATGCCTGCCTCTCTGCATGCTTGTGATCTCTCTCTCTCTGTTTCAAATAAATAAAATCTTTAAAAAAAACAAAAAACAAAAACAAAAACACAATTTGCTGGACCCCATTGAGTAATGAGAATTTGCACTTCTAACCAGTTCTCAAGTGATTCTAATGCTGCTAGTCTAGGTGTACACTTTAAGCACCCTGGTCTCGTAACATAAAAGTCACTGTGTTGACCGCAGGGCAGTCTAGAACTAGTGACTTGGTTCCTTCATCTTTGCTTCCATATTCTTATTTCATTTTATTCTGATACCAGTTCTTATTTGGATCTTAAGTCCTTGGCTTATGCAAGAGAATCTAGTGCCTCCACACTTCTGCTTTTTCTGTTTCCTTTTGCATTTATACCTGTCAGCTGTGTCTGTTTCTCTCACTTAAATTCCCCGCAAGATATTCCAGTCACTATTCAGTAGAGAGTAACCCACCGGGATCAGCTCTCATAATAAACATCTCACAGTCCTCTTTGGTCCTGCAAAGATCCTGGACTAGCAAGGCTATGTGGAATAAGCCATAATCACCTATGTGTGACTCATCTTGTCTAACTTTGTTCAGAAGAGGTCTGTGAGAATGAAGACATGAGGGTTTTCAGAAGAGTGCTCTGTACATGATAGGCAGCTAGCATGGAGTAACTACTTCAAAGTGATTAAGGATATTTTGAAAGAGTGCAGAAAAGAATGCCTTATTTTAATACCAAGTAAACCATAAATTTGCCTAGTTATACTGGACAAATTTTTTGCTTCTCTCTGGACCTCAATTTCTCTAGGGATAAAGTAAGAGAATTTGATGTGATAGCTGCAAGATCCTTTACAGATACAGTGTGCTGATTTGATTAATCTTAATTTGCTAGTGTATGTACATAGATGCATGACTAGATCATTCTCAGTCTCCGGGGTGTTAGGACCCAATCTATTTTGGTTGAACTTTATATTCACTTTTCTTCAGTTTTTGAGGGTTTTTTTGTTGTTGTTGTTGTTGTTGATGTATTGTTTTGTTTTGTTTTTAGAGACTAGATATAGAACCAACTTGTCTGCTAAGCAGTTCTGCCTCTTACGAGTCATTTGGTAAATTTTTCTTGGTAAATTTCTCTGTCTGAGCCCCAATTTCCTCATCCACATAATTTGGATTATAATAGCTTCCTTATAGTGTTGTGGGATTAAATGAGTGCTTATGTGCAAAAATACTTATAATAGTTGGGGATGGAGGCACCTAGGTGGTTCAGTCAGTTAAGCAACTGACTTTTGATTTTGGCTCATGATCTCGGCTCAGGTCATGATCTCAGGGTCCTGAGGTTGAGCCCTGCCTCGAGCTCTATGATCAGTGGGGAGTCCGCTTGGTGTTCTCTCTCCTTTCTCTGCTCCTCTCCCACTCCTTGCTCTCTCTCTCTAAAATAAATAAATAAATCTTTTAAGAAAGTAATTGGGGATGAAATGGTTTAATACATGTTCAAGTATTTAGTAAAGTATCTGGCACACAGAAGAGACTATATAAATGCTCTTACACTTATTTTCATATACAGTGGTCCCCACTTACCTGTGGTTTTGTTTTCTGCAGTTGCAGTTACCAGCAGTCAACAATGATCTGGAAACAGATGTTCCTCCTGATGAATCCAATCATCAGAAGGTCAGTAGTAACCTAATGCTCCGTCACACTGCTGGCATCATTCACCTCTCTTTATCTCATCACATCAGCATTTTATAGCTTACATCATCGCAAGAAGGGTGAGTGCAGAACAGTTAAGGTATTTTGAGAGAGAGAGACCCTAGTCACATAACTTTAATTATAGTATATTGTTGTAATTGTTCTATTTTTTTCAGTAGTTATTGCTGTTTATCTCTCATTATACCTAATTTATAAATCAAGCTTTATCACAGGTATGTGTGCATAGGAAAAAAGTATAGTATATATAGGGCTTGGTACTATCTGCAGTTTCAGATGTCTGCTGGGGTCTTGGAATATATTCTCCACAGATAAAAGGGGACTACTGTATTTTCATCTGTATTTAATATTTTGTCTGTTTTAATACATATGACTATACTGTACATAGGATTTTTCCTTAAAATTTTGCTTCAAATATGAAGTTATCAGAAATTTCTATAGTAAAATGCTGTTGTAGTGAGAAAATTTCCAAGTGTTTTATAAATACTTATATTCTTTTTAAAAAAATTAGATTAGCCAACATATAGTACATCATTAGTTTTTGATGTAGTGTTCATTAGTTGCTTATAACAGCCAGTGCTCATCACATCATGTGACCTCCTTAATGCTATATTCTTAAAAAAATTTTTTTTAATATATTGAGAAAGCCCATGCGTGCACTTGTAGGAGCTGGAAGGGTGGAAGGAGGGGGAGAGGGTGTGGAAGAGAGGGAATCTTAAGCAGGCTCCAAGCCCAGCATGGGCTCTGGACTTTATATCATGACCCCGAGATCATGACCTGAGCTGAAAGAGTTGGATGCTTAACCAACTGTGTCTCTTAGGCACCTCAGTACCTGTATTCTTTTAAAAAGATATTTCTGGAAGCAAAGAGACATGTAAAGACATACTGTTCTGTAAAAGACAAAACGGTGAAACATATCAATAATCATCGCCAAAGGCTAGGGAGCAGAGGAAGAGATTAACTACAAAGTGGCACAAGAGAAATTTGAGGGTGATAACCATAGTCTCTATCTTGGCTGTAGTCTTGGTTACATGACTGAATATGTTTGTCAAAGCTCATATACAAAGGAAAGAATCAATTTTACTGTATTTATGTTGTAGCTAAATAAACCAGACATTTATTTTAAAAAATGCTTCTTTTGATCTGGGAGATTTTGTAGAACATGCAGCTGTGTATAATTCTGATCCCGCAAATTGATTTCCTCAACTTGAATTCATTTTTATTTCCAGTGTTTGAAATGTAACATAAAACGTCAGTAGAAGCACTACCAGAGCTGCCACCATCTTGGCAGTACCAGCGGCCCTTCCCCACATTTGGTTAGATAGTCTGTGGCACTTTCTTATCAAAGAATTCCAGCTTCCTTTGCACCGCTGTCTTAAATGCCATCCCTGCTCCACCTGTCTGCTCCTACTCATTTCTCCTCTGGAGCTTTAGGCTTCCCTTCACCCAGAAAATGGGAACAAAGGTGCCTATTTGATATTCGTTGATGCTATTTTGAGTGATACTATTTTGTACAGGTCATTTTCTAAATTGTAGCTGCTAGTATTCTGAAAAAAAAAATTCTTTTATATCTTATATTCATTAACTTAGACAAATTTTATATTTTTTAGATATTTTTTGTTGCCCATTTAAAAAATCATATTAAAGAAGCTCCTGCTTGCTATTTTTAAATTATTAAAACAGATGTCAGATTTTATGAAACTTTTTTCCTGCATCGAGATCACATTTTTTTCTCTTCACTTTGTTAATGTGGTGAATTCTGCTATTTTTTAAGTGTTAAAACAGCCCCGATTATTATCACCTTAATTATTATATTTTATTTATTGAATATGATTAGCTAATATCTTATTTAGGATTTTTGTGTGTATGTGCATGGGTGGGGTTGGACAATCTTCCTTAAATTCTTGGAAAAATTCACCAGGGAAGCCACCTTGGCCTGGAGTTTTCTTTAGGAGGTTTTTAATTATGGATTAGTTTCCTTCACAATCACAAGACTATTCACATTTTTATATCTTCTTTGTTCATATTGGTAAGCGTTCATTACATTTGTGTCCATACCACTTAAATTTTCAATATTTTATCAGTGTAAAGTTGCTTATAACATGCTCATATATATTTTCAATGTTTGTAGGATCTATAGTGATGTTCCTTGGGTGATACGTGTTGTCTCTAGTTTTTCCTGATTATTCTTCCAAGAGTTTTACACAACAGGTTACTCTTTTCAAAGAATCAGTTGTGGCTTTAAGTGTATATTTGTTTATTTCATTAATTTCTGCTCTTCCATTCTTCTACTTTCTTTGAGTTTATTTTGTTTTTCTTTTTCTTACTTCTTGAGATGTGTACTTGATTCATTAATTTTCAACCCTTCGTTTCTGATTTTGCATTTAAATTCAAAGGTTATAAATATCCTTTAACATTTCTTTATCTACATCACAAAAATTTTGATATTTCATTTTTTGTTATAATTTTATAATAATTTAGATTTAAAACTTTTCTAATTTTTACTACAATTCATTATTTGACGCATGAGTTATTTAGTATTTTTTAATTTCCAAATATAGAGATATTTGCAAGTTGTCTTTTTATTATTGATTTCCATGGTTTAGCTTCACTAAGGTCAGATTTTAATCACTTGAAATTGCTTTTTACCCAATATATGCTCATTTTTTTGTGTAAGTGAAATAGTTGGCTTTGTCTGGGATTTAAAATCTGGTATCCACTGATTTCCAAGAAGCCCACAGATAAGAATTCAGGAAATTTGTGAGCTTAAATAGGCAAAAAAACCTACATCTTTATTTTTATTGATCTCTAACTGAAATTTAATATTTCCTTCAATATTGAATCAGGAAATCAGAATTGACTACCAATATAGATATTTTCAAATCACAAAACAACCGTTGGAAATACCTTAAATATTTTTCTCCTCACTATATTAAGATATGGTAGTTATTAGACTACCTGCTAGGTCATCTTGTATAATGCATTAATAAGAAAACACATGTGTTATTGTACCATAGGTTTTTTTTTTAACATTTTAATATTTTAATTTTAATATAATTGGTTTCCTTTGTATTCCTAAACATTGTGTCTTATGCATTTAATAACATTCCTCTGAAAAGAATCCATGGCTTCACCAGACTGCTGAAGGGTCTCATGGCACATACATGTGCACACACACACAGGTACCCACACACACAAGGTTAAGAATACTATTGCAACAGGACGGAAGGCAGAGTGTATGGATACAGAAGCAGGGAGTTGAGCTTATTTGGCACTGGAGAGGATTTTGTGCTATTGCTTCTAATTTTCTGCATGATATAGATGTCAAGGTCATCAAGATAGAGTGGGAAAGGAGGGAGGAGATAATGGAAATTTGAGTATAGAAAAGAAGGTGTGAATTAGTTTTCCAAGAGGAGAAGGAAGTTAATTTACTAGGAGAATGCAGTTAGATTGCAGGGCAGAGCTGAATGCCCACTTGTATTTTCAGACTTCAAGGGAGACCACAATTGTGTGTCTTTAACCTGCTCTGTTCAACTGCACAGAACAGAACAGTATCCAACTCTTTACTCACTCCCAGCACTGCAGAGGGAAGCAAGAGTTGAATTAAACAGAATTAAGATTTTCCAAAAGAGAAGGATGAAGGGAGAGAGGAGCAAGGAAAATGAATGACCCATAGGAAAGAATGATACCGGAGATGGATTCCTGATACCCAGCTGGATAAAGAGAGAAGTGATAACATAAAGGAGTTTATGGTCAGTTGTAAAGTCAGTGGATAGGAGGTTTCTTCAAGGTGGATGAATTTGTAGAGTGAAGGATGCTGCAGTAAACTAAAGAGAGAGGAGGTAGATTCAAGAGAGAGAATGAAAAAAAAAAAGGTTCTTAAATACACTAACAGAAATTATAGTTTAAAGGAGTGAGAAGCAAGTGAATATTTTAAAGAGGTTTGTAAGCTTACAACTGAAATTTTGACATGAAATCATTGCCCTCTTTTCCTGACTGTCTGCTTCCAAAGTTTCAATGCCTAACCCTCCACGCATCATCTTCTCTGTCTCTGATTTTCCTGAATAGAGGAAATTGGTTTCCCTCTCAGTATTCCTGAGACTGACGCTGTTATGGAGTAGCAATTTGCAAATTAGTAAGACAATGGCCTAGTGTTAGTATTTACTTTGTGTTTGCTCTGTACTCTGTACTATTAGGCAGTTTTTGTGAGTCTTTCACACAAAGTCCTATGACATGTAGTTGAATAAACTAAAGCTTGAAGAAGGAAATTAACAGGATTAATGTAAAACAGGTATACCTAATGGAGCTAGAATTTTAAAAAAGTGTTTGACTATAAACTGTTGATTTTTTCCATGCTATTACCTTGTTCAGGACCCTTGTTTTACCACCATTTGTAGGAGATGTTTATACTCAAGCCTAACTTTGGTCATTAGTGATGCTTCCCTGGAGAGATCCATTCATGCTCTTAAATGACATTGGAACATAAATCTTACTTAATTTAGCCATAGTTTATTAAGTTAGTTGAACCTTAATTTTTTTCTTTTTTTCTCTTCTTGTCTATTTTCCTCAAGCCAACAATCTGTTTTGAGACTATATAAATAAAATGTGCCCCCAAGTCCTTCTGCTTAAGAGTATTCAAAATTTATGTGTCTTCCTTCTTCTCTCTTACATTATATTATTCTCAGTGTTATAATTTCTGTAAATTGTGATTCAAGTTGTTCCTATACAATGTCAGAATGACCAATTTGTTATGTAATTCATGGAGGGAAAATCAAATTATCTGTTAAATAATATGTATATCTAGCATACTATAGAGTGACTAAATTTTCATACTGTAATTGGGTTAGTTTTGTGCTGTCTAGATTTAACCCATGTATTATGAAGATAAAACACTTTAATATAAGACTCCTGGTTCAGCTGAACATATTCATTCCTCTATGTACCCACCCTACACTAACTCCAAAGTATTGAAAGGATGTGGTATAAGAAGTAGCATTGTTTCTAAAATTTCTCTTAGCTATGGGATGTCCTTAGGAATCATTAGATTTTTTTTGAAGATACTATTTATTTATTAATTTATTTATTTGAGAAAGAGAGAGAGAGAGAGGAGGGGCAGAGGGAGAAGGAGAAAAACTCAAAGCAGACCCCATGCTGAGTTTGGAGCCTGATGTGGGGCTTAATCTCACGACCCTGAGATCATGACCTGAGCTGAAATCAATGGTCAGTTGCTTAACTGACTGAGACAGACAGGTGCCAACTTCAGGAGATTAAAAAAAAAAAAAAAAAAAGTGATGAGGGAGTCAGCTACAGTCTTCTGATCTACCAGCTGAGCTATTGAAGGGACTGAAGAAATCAGAGAGGGAGATAAACCATGAGAGGCTCTTGACTATAGTAACAAAACTGAGGGTTGCTGGAGGGGAGGTGGGGGTGGGGTGGGGTAACTGGGTGATGGGCATTAAGGAGGACACGTGATGTGTTGAGCACTGGGTGTTACACGCCACTGATGAATTACGGAACTCTACATCTGAAACTAAAGATGTACTATATGTTGGTTAGTTGAATTTAAATTAAAAAAATTGTGATTGGGACCCACTCCTATATATTTTAACTTAGTGGTTCCTAGGTGGAGGTGCATTACCTTTGTGGCAGTAGGGAAAGACACCCTCCCCTTCCCTCCAAGGATGCTGTTGCTTAGAGGCATGATTTATCTATCAGAAGACATACTAGGGTAAGCAGTCCCAAACCAGGGTGTGGGGCTTGGCAAGTAGAACACAGGATGGATTTTAGCGTTCTTTACCTCTTTGGTCAGACATTTGTGCAGGGCCGCAATAAGCAGCCCTGGGTCTTAGCATCTTGAAAATGTTCTTTCTCTGTCATTGTTAGGGATGCCATTGTATTAAATGCTCTCCTTAAGTGAATATTGGCTGTAGGCCTCTGCCTCTCTGACTACGATGTCCATTTGTATTGGGAAAACTAGACCTTCTGAATTATTTTTCCACTAAATATATTCTAATGCTCTATAGAATTATCTCTTTTCCATCACCTGTGTTTATGATGCCAAGTAATAAAACAAATTAAATATATTATCTACATATACCATTTATGTGTTCCTAAGTTCAGGTTTACCTAAAGTTTTCAATAGTGAGTAAAATTAATAGCTTTAATTTTAAAACTACTAATTACAAATTTAGTAAATTTGTTGCCTATTCTGAACTGACCACTATTTACTGAGTTCTGCTAGGATGATACTCTGTGGTACCTACAAATATAAGGGTATGAAAAAAATTCTTGCCTGGCAAAATTAGGACTTAGGACTAGAAAAGCCTGTGATTATAAAGTTAAACTTCAATTTTTTTTTTATTTTTGGAATTTGCCAAGCTGTTTCTAAAGGGATGGTATAAATTTGTCAAATCTCAGAAACAAATAATGCCAGAAAGAGCAAAATAGAATTGATCAGGGAGGCATTATCTAGGACATAGGATAAAAATGGCTTTGAATTCTTAAGGAAAAAAACTCAAGGACTCTTACTTTTTAGAGACTTTGACTATTCTGAAGTTACTCTATCCATGACAAAGGTAATGATTTTGAAAAGTAAATGCAACAGCTCAGAATAGCTCTCCTTTAAAAAAGATCTAAATGTAATTGTCCTATTCAGGAAGTAGAGATGGATTTTGCACGTTAAAAAATGAAATCAGAGTTCTAAAGAGAAAGAACAAAGTAGAGACAAAAGTGTAGAAAATAGTTCAATAACTATGATGAAAATTACTAGGACCATCTCAGGTCATAATTAAAAATAAATCTATACCTGAAACAGACTCTAAGGTTTTAACAACAAACTAACCATAAATACACATTATTTTTCTTGCAAGTTTCATATTGGTTATCATTTTTCTACTTTATAAAATCTTGATGTGCATTTTTCTGGTGATAATTGGAAGATTACTCCTATTGTACTCCCAATTCTCCAACTAAAAAAAATTGTTCTTAAGTGTCTAGTATCATGGCCATTATATTTATATAATGCTACCTACCATTCCTTTACTTACTTATTTATGCTTTTAAAAAGATTAAAATATTTAAATTAGTGTTGTTTTTCTATGAAAATTTTCATGTAAGAAAACAATATTCATACTTATTTTTTTCAAATGTTAGAATTGTCCCCAGATTAATAGTGAGATTACAAAGAATGAGCTAGACTTCTAATGCCACAATTGTGTTGTCTTATGGATGCTGGCAAATGAACAAGTGTCTATTTCAAGATGATTTAAAATTCAAAACCAAATGTGCAATTTGAAAAGCATCCATGATTATTTCAGCGAATATTACTGACTATTTACTATATACCAGGCTCTAGGAATGTCAACATAAAGCAGGATATCACTGGTGGGGGGGGAGTTTTTGCTCATTAATGTGTTTCTCAAATGTCAGATAATGAATTATCTCAAAACTCGAATTACAGAGGTCTCTGTGGGGCAGATGAATCACCGTTTCATTATGAAAGTTATTTAAATCCTTAAAATAACAAAATATGTTATTTTCTCCTACATTAGTAACACGTTCTACTGGTTATTTACAAGACCATTTTATTTAAAAGTAAAACACAGATATAGAAACTCTTCATAAACAGATGGATAGTTTATCGATGTATTTAAGGCAAGCACTGTGTAATCAGTAGCAAGTCAAGGAATGGAACTTTGTCAGCTTCCCCAGAAGTTCCCTCATGTATGCAGTCCCTCAAAAGTGATTACAACTTTACTAGTCAAATGTCCTGAGTCTTTTACTACATACTATGTAAGTGGGAGTTGGGGGGAAATAAAATGAAAAAACTATAAATTTAAAAAGACTTTGAAAACATTTATCCCAACTCCTAAAGTGACCACTTCCTTCTTTTCTTTGTAGTTTTCTTACCCAAGTGTGAATTCCTAAAAGGTATAGTTTAGTCTTGCCTCTTTAAAATTTTACTTGAGGCTCCATAGCTCAGTGGTTAGAGCACTGGTCTTGTAAAATTTTACTTGAAATGTCTTTAAAGTCTCTTTTAACTTGCAATTTTTTTCATTTTGTGTCTTCCCAACTCCCACTTACATTGTAGGTAGTAAAAAAAACTCAGGACATTTGACTAGTAAAGTTTTCCGCTATCAGGATTTGGCTGATATCCTTTTCATGGTCAATATCATCATATACCTCTGTCCTTGTAAAATGGTAACTGGTACCTGGAGTTCAATCCATTGACTGAGCTCAGATTGAATCCCTTTGGCAAGACTCTAGGTCCTGGTGTGTTCCTTCATCAAAAGGCATGTAATGTCAGCTTTTGTCTTTTTTTGGAGTTAGAAGGTGCTCAGTGCTCCATGATTAAGTGGGATCCTGAGTCCTTTTGTCATGACCTTACAAGTTTTTGATAACTTCTTCACTGTATGGTTGGACAAGCTTTCCAGGCTCATCATTCACATTTTAAGGTGAAATTTGTCTCCCTGTGATTTTTGAAGGGGTCGTTGCTCAAATAGCTTTTCTCCTTTCACAGCGTTCTCTCATCTCTTATTTTTGCATAGTTTTCCAAAGGATGGACTCTTACTTTTTGAGATGTCCTGGCTCTCTTCCCCTTCCCCACTTTTACCTAGACCTTCTATTTTCTTCCTCTCTGTTTCATGTACCCTGCTTGGTTCTGATACTACTTCCAGCAGTTTCTCCTCAATGTAGACTCTCTCCTAAAAAAGAGCCATGACAAGTTGGTTTCAAGAGTACCCAGGCTCTGGGAGCTAAACCTCTCAATCCTTTTAGTTCCCCTCGTGGAATCCTTTTATTCATCCAATATTGAATTGAGGAAAACCTCTCCTGGTTTTAACTCTTGTTTCAAATCAGCTTGATATGCTCTCCAGTGATAAGCTGTTAGCTCTTTTGGGGTTTTCTTATTCTTAGATCCATCAGATTCCCTGCCTCTTTCTTCTGCTTTCTCTTGCTCAAGTGCTAATGCCATCAAGTCTTGTGGCTATAGTTTATCTTCTTCTGCTTCATATTTTGAGCTTCATGAGGGAAGTCTGTCAGCTAATGTTTTTCATGGCTTCTTTAGTATGGTTCTCCAGTCTGTTCTTATTCATGCTTGTTGCTGTCCCATCTTTCCAGAGTCTTCTTACACTAGATTTTGGTATAGATAATTTGTAGTAGGTCCCAAATTTTAATAAACATGTATGGAAGAAAATAAAGATTGAGAGGGTTCTTTTCATTACTTATTAGTAGTAATTTTTTTAAAAGGGGATACTCTTCTCAGAAAACCTCTATGAAGCTAAGACAGAATACAGGGACAATAGTTATAGAAAATAAAATAATACATTAAAACAGGCATGGTAAATAATATACCTATAGTCAGAAAATAGACTCCATGATATTTTTGCCATGTAAATATCATAAGAATATGATGATTTTATTATCTTATAAGGACCTACTTCTGAATGTTTATTCCTTTTGAAATAAATACTTCTTTCTAATGTCATTGTGGAACACTTTTAAGAGAAAGGTAGGAAAACTATTTCAAGGTTGTCCTTTTTAAAAATAAGATCCCCATAAAGACATAAAGCTCTGGGAGACTGAAATTGCCTTGCTGGATGAGCGGGCTGAATAGCTTGGAAGGCAATATCATCTCTTTCAGGTCATCAGAACATCATTTAGTAATCACTGATAATACTGCTAAAGATACTATCCCTGTGGTTCTTAAGAGTTAATGCAGCTTCCAGGGAAGGGAGAGGCAGAAAGCAATAAACATTGGGTTTAGAAACATAAGATCTTGCTCCAGTCCTGATGTTGTCCGTTTATGATGTATGAGATTATGGGAAAGTCATTTAATTTCTTTAAGCCTTGAATTTTTCACCTGTAAAATGTATATTATTGTAATTGGTGGCAAAGTAAAGGACCGCGAAGTAATTCGAAACAATTATAAGTGTTACTATGAAAATACCAGTTTTGGGCGCCTGGGTGGCTCATTGGGTTAAGCCTCTGCCTTCAGCTCAGGTCATGATCTCAGGGTCCTGAGATCGAGTCCCACATCGGGCTCTCTGCTTGGCAGGGAGCCTGCTTCCTCCTCTCTCTCTCTGCCTGCCTCTCTGCCTACTTGTGATCTCGTTCTGTCAAATAAATAAATAAAATCTTAAAAAAAAAAAAAAGAAAATACCAGTTTCTAGGGAGTGGCTGATACACATAACAGCTGCATCTTTTTCTCAGTTTTCAGTCTTCAGCAAGTGGCACAGCACCCATTCAGTTGCCCAAGCCAGAAGTTCCAATTATTCCTTGTCCTTTCTACTGGCATCTAAATAATCACCAGGGCCTACAAAGTCGACTTCTTAAATATCTTTCAAATCTATTTGTCACTATCTTATCACTATTGTAGTTCAGACCATCACTGCCTTTTGTCTGAATTATTGCTAGAGGATCCTCTAACTCCTTCAAAAATTCATGAGTCTAAACTCAGCTTCCTCTCTGACTGAAATGTTATCCCATGTAGAAGGAGGTTAAATGAAATAAAAGAAATTAATGGATATGAAGAAGTTAAAAGTACTTAATTGGTGTAGTTGAGGCACTGCTAGAATATAAGAGGCTCCTGTTCAGTTACTGGGTAACACCTTTAGTAGGACTCTAATCAACCACCCGAGGGCCTTCTCTCTTGCCTCAGAGTCCACCTTGCAATCTCTGTGTCTCCTGAGGAAGGCTTAGAGTGCCATGATAATAACACCATCACCCCTTCCCCACGTAGCCTTCAGTAAATTTCTGACTAGAGTTGGTGTCTACATATCCCAGCTCCCTTGCCCGCAGGGAAAACTTTCAGGGATGTGTTTGACTCCAATGGTGATAGGAGTTATAACTATTTCTTAAAAATTTAAGAAGCAAAACATCCTCGTACCTAAAAAAAAATTTAAAAACTTTAAAAAATGATTGAACTCAAAATCTGCCATCCGATGGCTGTGTTTAAGTGACAGCTTCTTGGCTGGCTTTTTTGACTTTTAATAAGCCTTATGATGTCAGTGGTTGTCATCTTCAACATCACTCATCTCTTCTGCCTGCAGGCCACTTGTGTTTTGGATGTCAAGGCAGGGCAGCTGCCTGGCAGTTTTGGATGGCTTTCGTTCTGTTGTCAATGAGGAAGAATTGCCATCTTTGAAATGACTCATTACCTTCTACAGTCTTCCTACTGACACACAAACCTTGAATTTGATAAGCATTTTGAATCAGATATATTCAAAGTATTGTTTAACAATGGGTCATATTTTTAGTTATTTTTGCTTTTGTTTTCCAGAAAGACACCAGAAGTCACATTTCCCAGCCAGCTGGCACTCTGGGTGTTAGTTCTTAAGGACACATTAGTAAATCTTACAGCTCTGTGGAACCCTGTTCTTGAAGCAAATGCCCATCTTGCAAGACTCCAAAAAGAAATATCACCCCAGGGTTGAAAAATCCTTCTGTGAGAAAGTTAATGTCCTCTTTCTGCCTAGCTTCCTAAATTGGGATTATATTTTAATGTCTACTTCATTTAGTTACATCCCTATGCTAAGTTGGAAATAAATATCCAATGGAGAGAAAAGTATTAAATTATACCGTATCACTCAATTGTACAATGGGAATATTTGAAAAGTTTCTAACAGACAACTTATATTCTAGTTACTATGTTAGGTAAAACCTTTCTTCAGAATTGTACAACTGTCAATTATTTATAAATCAATAGGAAAATATTTAAAACAGAAAGATAAAAATACACTTGATATTTAGAAGTAGAATCATCACAGTGAGTTGAAAATACCTGCTTATGTGGGATAAGAAATGGGGAGAGACAATCCCCCTCCCCCTGCCCACAGGCCTTATGAAACTATTAGACTCCAAGTTATATGCATCTTACTTTATAGAAATTAAAAAGAGGGCTATAAAGAGATTTGGAAGTCCAGAAGAAAACATTTTTAAAAGTATATATTTGTTTTTAAATTAAATTAAAATTATATAAGGATATAGCTCTATTTAATTTGAAGAGAATTGGTTGAGAAGTGATAACTTAATAATTGCCGTCTCTTATGGCAATTAGGCAAAGTAGAAAAATATATCATTTGTTCTCTTTATTGTTTCAGTTTAATTACTTAAAAATTGTTTTTATTATTTAGGTATAGTTGATATATAGTATTGTATTAGTTTCAGATGCACAGCATAGTGATTGGACCATTCTATACATTATACAATGCTCACCACAAGCGTAGTTACCATCTATCACCATACAGTGTTGTTATAATTGATTATATCCCCTTTGCTTTAATTTTTATCTTCATCACTTATTTATTTTATAATGGAAATTTGTACCTCTTAATTTCTTCACCTGTTTTGCCCATGGTCTCACCTTCTCTCTTTTGGCAACCATCAGTTTGCTCTCTGTATTTATGAATCTCTTTTGTTTTTTGTTTGTTTTATTTTGCTTTTTAGATTTTTGGTATTTATCTTCCTATGACTGACCTATTTCACGTAGTATAATACTCTCTAGGTCCATCAGTGTTGTTACAAATGGCAAGGGTTCATTCCTTTTTTTTTTTTTTTTAAAGATTTTTTATTTATTTATTTGACAGACAGAGATCACAAGTAGGCAGAGAGGCAGACAGAGGGAGAGGGGGAAGCAGGCTCTCCGCTGAGCAGAGAGCCTGAAGCGGGGCTTGATCCCAGAACCCTGGGATCATGACCTGAGCCGAAGGCAGAGGCTTTAACCCACTGAGCCACCCAGGCGCCCCCTGGGCTCATTCCTTTTTATGACTGAGTAATATTCTATGGTATATATTCAAAGGAGGTGAAAGCACTTCAAAAAGATATCTGCATCCCCCACATTCATAGCAACATTACTTATAGTAACCAAGACATGGAAACAACATAAGTGTTCACTGATGGCTGAATGAATAAAGAAGTTGTGATATGCATGCGTGCATGCACATACATGCACACACACACACACACACACACACACGAATGTTATTAAGCCATAAAAAATGAGGCAGTCCTACCATTTGTGACAACATGGATGGACCTTGAAGGCATTATGCTAAATGAAATAAATCTGACAGAGAAAGACAAATAATGTATAATTAAAAAAAAAAAAAACAAACAGGGGCGCCTGGGTGGCTCAGTGGGTTAAAGCCTCTGCCTTCAGCTCAGGTCATGATCCCAGGGTCCTGGGATTGAGCCCCACGTCGGGCTCTCTACTCAGCGGTGAGCCTCTTCCCCCACCCCTCTCTGCCTGCTCTCTGCCTACTTGTGATCTCTGTCAAATAAATAAATAAAATCTTTAAAAAAAATAAATAAAACAACAATAAACTAGGAAAAGAGATCATACTTGTGGTTAGGTGGAAGTGGGGTGAGGGGAAATTGTGGTCAAAAAGTGCAAATTTCCTGGTATAAGATAAATAAGTACTAGGGATGTAATATACAACATGATAACTGAAGCTAATGGTGCTGTATAATATAGGAAAGTTGTTAAGACAATAAATCCTCTGAGTTCTCATCACAAGGAGAACAATTATTTTCTTTTCTTGTCTCTTTTTATTGTATCTGTATGAGAAGATGGATGTTAGCTGAACCTATTGTGTAATCATTTCATAATATATGTAAATCAAACCATTATGCTGTAATATTTTAAACTTATAGAGTAATATATGTCAAATATTTCTTAACAAAACTAGGGAAAAAATAAAGTGGATAATCTGGCATGACTGCCAGTAAACCTAAGATTTCAGATTCAGTAAATCTAAAAAAGAAAAAATACTGTGGATAATAAGAAAAATAAAAGGATAATAAAAATTGTTTCTGCCTTCTCCCCGGATTCTGTGGGCCCTTGTAGGACTAGAAGTCCTTATAGGACCCATCAATAGGAGATAAAATTGTGATTTGTGTCTTGTAGTTCTCATAGTAGAGGTATTTAACCTCCTTAGTTAATTTTATTTCTAAGTCTTGTTTTTGATGCTATTGTAAATGGGATCAATTTATTTCTTTTTTGGAAAATGCATTTTTAGTATATAGAAATACTACAGATTTTTTGTATGCTTAATTTGTATCTTGCAAATTTACTGAATACATCAATTAGAACTAACAGCTTTTGGATGAGTCTTTAGGATTTTTTATATATAAAATCTTACCATCTATAAAGAGATAATTTTACTTCTTCCTTTCCATTTCTGATGTCGGGTTTTTTTTTTTTTCCTTGCCTGATTGCACTAGTTAAGAATTCTATTCCTTTGTTGAATATGAGTGGTGAAAATAGGCACTCTTGTCTTATTCCTAATCTTAGAGGAAAGGCTTTCAATCTTTCATCATTGAGTGTAGTGTTAACTATGGGCTTATTATATATAACCTTTATTATGTTGAGATATGTTTCTTCTATGCCTAATTTGTTAAGAGTTTTTGTTAGGGACAATGTTTTTTCTACATCTGTTGAGATGATCATGATTCTTTTCTTTCATTCTACTTCTGTATATCACATTAGTTGATTTGCATACATTGAGCCATCTTTGCATCCCAGGGATAAGTCCCACTTGCTTATGTTGAATGATCCTTTTAATGTGATACTAAATTTAGTTTGATAGTATTTTATTTTGTTTATTTATTTATTTATTTATTTATTTTTTAAATAATATTTTATTGAGAATTTTTGCATCTATATTAATCAGGGATATTGGCCTGTAGCTTTCTTTTCTAGTAATATCCTTTTATGGTTTTGGTATCTGGAAAATGGTGGCTTTGTAAAATGAGTTTGGGGGTATTTTCTCCTTTTCAATTTTTTGGAAGAGTTTGAGAAGAATTGGTGTTAGTTTTTCTCTAAATATTTTGTAAAATTCACCAATGAAGCTCTCTTGTCCTGGGCTTTTCTTTACCAGGAGATTTTTGTTTACTGTCAGTCTCCTTAGTAGTAATTAGTCTATTCATATTTTCTATTTTTTAAATTTGGTCTTGCTAAGTTGTATGTTTCTAAGAATATTTCCATTCCTTCTAGATTGAGCAGTTTGTTGTATATAGTTGGTTACAGTAGCTTGTTAATGATCTCTTGAATTTCTGTGGTATCTGTTGTAATATCTCCTTTGTTCATTTATAAATTTTCTTGATTTGGGTCCTTTTTTCCCCTTGGTTGGTCTAGTTAAAGGTTTGTCAATTTTGTTTGTCTTTTCAAGAATCAACTCTTAGTTTGGTTCATCCTCTCTATTGTTTCTCTGTTTTCTAATTTATTTTTGCTCTAACCTTTATTATTTCCTTTTATCTGCTAACTTAAGGTTCAGTTTGTTCTTTTTCTAGTTCCTTAAGGCCTAGAGTTAGGTTGTCTCTCTGGGATCTTTCTGTCTTCTTAATGTAGCTGTTTATGGTTATGAACTTTCCTATTAGAACTGGTTTTGCTCCATCCCACAAGTTCTGGTGTGATGTGTTTCTATTTCTACATGTCTTTTAAAAACTCTGTTTTTTAAAATTTTCCCTTCAAGTTTTTCTTTGATCCATTGGTTGTTCAGGAAAGTGTTGCCTAATTTTCACTTGTTCAGGAATTTTCCAGTTTTCCTCTTGTTACTAATTTCTAGTTTCATGCCATTGTTGTCAGGGGAGATACTTGGTATGATGTCAGTCTTCTTGAATTTGCTAAGACTTGTTTTGTGGCCTAACATACGATCTTTTCTAGAAAATGGTCCATGTGCACTTGAGAAGAATGTGTATTCTGCTATTGTTGGGTAGAATATTCTGTATATGTCTGTCAAGTCCATTTGGTCTATAGTGTTGTCCGTATCCTCTATGTCCTTATTGATGCTGTGTCTCAATGATCCATTCATTGTTGAGAGCTGGGTATTAAAGTTCTCAACTGCTGTATTACTATTTATTTTTTTAAGCTTTATTAGTTTTTGCTTTAAATATTTAGGTGCTCCAGTGTTGGGTCCATAAATATTTACAATTTTTTAATCTTTTTTAAGGTATTGACCCTTTTTCATTTTATAATTACCCCTTTTCTCTCCTTTTACCATGTTTTGTTAAAGTCTGTTTTATCTGATATAAATAGAGCTACTCCTGCTTGTTGTTGTTATTTTGTTATTCTTTGCTTGAAATGTCCTTTTTCATCCCTTCACTCTCAGTCCTATCTATGTGTGTCTTTGAAGCCAAAGTGAGTCTCCAGTAGGCAGCATATTGTTGGGTTTTATTTTTTATCCTTTCAGCCATTCTGTGTCTTTTAATTGGAGAATTAATCTATTTACATTTAAAATGATTATTGATAGGTAAAGACTTATTATAGTCATTGTGCTTATTTTCTGGTCTATAGATCTGTTATTCCTTGTTTCTTATCCTGCTCTTTTTTGTGTATGTTTTGATGTCTTTTGGTGTTAGTGTGCTTTGACTTCTTTATTGTATTCTTCTGTGTAATTACTACAGGACTTTCTCTTGTGGTTACCATGAGGATAACATAAAATGTCTGAAACTTATAACACCCTATTCTAAATGGATAACAGCTTAACTTCAGTAGAATTTGTAAATTGGACATTTTTACTTCTCCCCCTCACATTTTAGGTCAATGTTATTACAATTTAAATGTATTTTACATTGTGTAACTAGTAACAGATTATTGTAGTTACAGTTATTTTTTACTACTTTTTTTAACTTTCAAACTAGAATTGTAAGTGAATTAAGTACCACTATTGCCATATTGCTGTCTACCCATAACTATATATTTAACATTACTGTAAAGATTTACACCACTCTTTTATGTTTTTATGATGTTAATTAGCATTCTTTTACTTCCACTCAAAGAAGTCCCTTTAGCATTTCATGTAAGACAGACCTGGTGGTAGTGAACTACCTCATCTTTTGTTTGTTCAGGAAAGACTTTATCCCTCCTTCATTTCCAAAGGACAGCTTCACTGGGTATAGTGTTCTCAGTTGGCGGTTATTTTCTTTTAATGTTTTGAATATATTGTCCCATTCTCTCCTGACTTCAAAAGTTTCTGTTGAGAAATGTACTGATAGTCTTATGGAGGTTCCCTTAAGGTGTATGTAACTTACTTTTTTCTCTGCTGCTCATATAATTGTCTTTGACTTTTGGCAATTTAATTAGAATGTCTCTCAGTATAGCGGTATTCAAATTCAACCTATTTGGGTTCCTTTGGGCTTTGTGGATCTGGATCTGCAGGTTTGGGACATTTACAGCCATTATTGCTTTATTTATTTTTTTAGGATTTTATTTATTTATTTGACAGAGAGAGACACAGTGAGAGAGGGAACACAAGCAGAGGGAGGGGGAGAGGGAGCAGCAGACTTCCTGCCAAGCAGAGAGCCTGATGCAGGACTCAATCCCAGGACCCTGACTTGAAATGTCTTTTTTCATCCCTTGGGATCATGACTTGGACCAAAGGCAGATGCTTAATGACTGAGCTATCCAGGCACCCCTGCCATTATTGCTTTAAATATACTTTCTATCTCTCTCTCTTTTTCTGGAATCCCCATAAAGTACATACTGTTTCTGTTCATTATGTTCCGTAATTCCCATATGCTTTCTTCAATCTTTTTCATTTCTTATTCTTTTTTACAACTTTGAGTAATTTCTAATGTTTTATCCTCCAGCATTCCTTCTTCAGTTCAGTCTACTTTTGAACTTTCTATTGAGTTCTTCAGTGCAGTTATTGTATCTTTTAATGCAAGAATTCCTGTTGTTGTTGTTTTTTCATGGTTGCTATTTCCTTGTTGAGCTTCTTATTTTGTTTTTTCATTGTTTCCTGAATTTCATTTGTCTGGGTTTTTTTGTAGTTTGGTAAACTTCCTTAAGAAGATTGTTCTGAAATCTTTGTTCATAGTTCATAGATTATTTCCATTATTAGAGCTTTATTAATTTCCTTTGGCAGTACCATATTTACCTGATTTTTTTGTGATCTTCCTTTTCATATGTTGTTATCTGTGCTTTGAGTAATCAGGCTCTTCTTTCAGACTTCATAGTTTTTCTTTGGCAAAGGCAGTTCTTTGCTAGTCAGCTCATTTTGGGTTTCTGGGTGTGGTCTGCTGGCAATATCCTTGGGAAGGTGGGGCTTGCTCTTATACTCTATTTTTGGGTGAAGCAACTGTTTGTGCTCTGAAGATGGGGATAGGAGTGTATGCCACTGGCTTATAACAGTTGGAAAGGACTGTTGGTTTTGTTCTCTACCCAAGTTGAACTGTAGGATGGACTCCATGATTACCTGGATTCTCTGGTAAGATTTACTAGATGGTCAGGACTAGGTACTATATTCAGTAGTAGGTGAGGCTAGAAATTAGCTTTCTTCCTCTGACAGGGCAGCAAGACAGGGCCCAGGGCTGATATAGCCTCTAGTTTGGGGACCCGAACTAGGCCAGTGTACACTGAATTCCCTGGTCATGTAAGGTGACTAGTTTTGCTCTGCAGGTGGGGGAAGCCGTGACCCATGCTTTCTGTTCAAATGCCACTGTACATGTGACTGCTGAATGGGCTTTGTAGCTTCCTGTGTTCTCTGGTTAGGTTCCCTAGTGGGACAGGCTAAAGGCCATCTTCAGAGATGACTAGGGCTATAAATTAGATTCCCTGCTTAAGGAAAGGAGCTCTAAAGCCATTAAAGCTCCTTCTTTATTATCTTAACTCAAGCTGACCCACACCCCAAATTCTCTGACCAAACAGGACCACTGGCTTTGTTCCACAAACTATTGGCTCTGCCTGCATTTTGGCTTGAGTGCCACTGGATTACAGCTTCCAGGAGTAGTCTCCAGCCCTTGTGGTCAGGTGGGGTTGAAAGACAGTATCATTGTGGGTGGGGCTATGTCTCAGTTCCCTTGCTTGCATGGGATGAAATGAGGCCACTTCAGGCTACTGTGTTTCTCTAACAGGCTGTCTGGTTGGGAGGGGCCAGGAGCTACCCTCAGCCTTGGCTAAGAGTTAACCCCCCTGTATGTGCACAACACAGGAATGTTCTGTGCCTGGTGATGGCTTTCTACTCTAAGAATGATCAGCTCTGCCCACCTGTCTCTTGGCTGAAGTGCTGTGGTGCTACACAGTTTCCATGGGTTGTTGCCAGTCCTTTTGGTCATATAGAACCAGAAAACACTCTTCAGAGTGGGTGGGGCTGTGATTTCTGGCATGGATGAGTAATACATGTGTGTCAGGAAAGGCACATATCATTTCTTCTAGATATTCTTGGTACTTCGCTCTTCCTTTGCTGGAATCTGCTTCAGAGGTGCTCTTAACAGGAGAAAAATTCCTTAATTCCGTTAGTTACTGGCCAGGTGTCCCATGTTGTTGGGAAAAAATGGCAAAGAAGCAAAGATGAAAATGGCTGTGTATAGGATGTTCAAATATAGAATTTACATCCTATAGTGATTCAGGATGTGGATTAATTGCACTGTATACAAAAACAGTGGAAGGGTAGTAATATTTTTGTCCTGATTTTGTGTATCAACTTGCTATCTCTCTTTGAGGGATGAGTAGTAGAAAGTGGTTGCAAAAGTGGAGGGCTTAAAATAGCCCCCTGTAAAACCAGGATGCAAATGTGGTAAGGCTAAAGGCCAGGTAATTGGACAGCCTGTTGAGCCAGGGTCCTCTCAACAAATGAAAGGGCTGTGACTAGTGTTAATGGGACTAAATGATAGCTTTGTAAACGGTTCAGATGAGTTTGAATTGTAGATAAAACTTTTAGGCTTAACTGGAAAAAAAAAAAAAGAAGAACTGATAGAACTGGTGACTGGCACTGAAATTTGATGCCAGGGAAATTTATCAAATCTCCATCCACAAATATTATATATTAATAATAATGAGAGAAGTTATTGATTCATTGCTATGTGCTAACCACTGTCAAAATATCTTAAGTGCACTACCTCATTATATATAATCAGGTAAATATTAGTATTATCCCACTCTTACAAATGAGCAAAATGAGGCACAAGTATGTCATCACATCCTTATTCAGTAAGTAGAGAAGTTGGATACAAAACGTTCTATGGTGGAGGACCATCTGACTAGGTGGGTTAGGGGAGTTTTAGCTCTGGTATTTCTATTTCACATACCAAGGGAGAAATAAATAAATCAACACTCATTTCCTTTTCCATTGGTAAGCACAGACTATTATACTTTTTGTTCATGTGTATTTCCATTCACTTTTCTGCCATTTCTCCCTTAAAATAATAAACAAATGAATAAAAATTCGGCTTCATTTTTTTTTCACCTCTTTTTTTTCCGGCTTCATTTTTAAGCAGCTCTTCCAGCTGTTTGTGTCAGTGTGCTCTCTCTCATTAATAAAGTGAGATGGACTAGTTAAAACATTAATGTTAAGTGGTGAGTACTAGGGACTATTCTCCCTGTAAGATACTGAGATACATAAAAGGTCTGCTTCAGGAGCAATGATAATGGCTTTTTTGGAGGAATCAAGACCACTGAAAATTGTGAGAATGATTAATGGTTACTTCATCCTCAGTATACATGGCAGAGTTTGAACTCTATTATTCCTGGCCTTTTTAATATGGGCTATATTTAACCAGACCATTTCCATTTTTAGAATGACACTCTTTTGATACTTACATTTATTCTGTCACAAATGCACGTTGCCCACTACGTGCTGTTATTATGCTAGATTCTGGGAATAAAGATTGAATAAGTTGATAAACTCCTTACATTCTTAGATGAATGTGAGTCTGAAGGAGACAAATATAAAACACAACTTTACAAGTGTTTGTTTAATGAAAATGATGATAAACTGTCAAGGGAAAAAATGCAGGTTTATGAGATATCAAGGATGCTAATTCTAATATGAAGGTTGGGGAAGGGAAGTGAATACAATCAAATCAAGTCCTATGGGCTTTCAGTGGATTTTATTTTAAGTGCAATGAAAAGTCACCGCATAGAGAGACTGAAAGATAAACACCTCCAATATGAAACCACTGGAATAGTGAAATGATCAGATTGTAGGGTCTTGTTTTAATGTGGTAGTCTCTGAAAGAAAATGAACAGTGGAGTTATAATGTTAAGTATGTGTCAGAATGGCTTGGTCATTGATAACCTAATGCAATCTTGAAGTTAGAAAGAATAGGAAATTTGGATTAAAGGACAAATTTTGATTTTTTTGATCCCACATGACCTAGGAGTATTCATATGAACCCTTTATAGATAATCCAGACCTGGTATTTTGTAGAATGTAGAATTATAGAATTGGGACCCATTCACAGGACTTCTGTGTATAGTGTACCTGGCTGAGTCCAAGGAAGGTGCAGATCTTTCACATTTGTACAAAAGTGGCTTATAATCACAATATGTGCATCTGCAGAGCTGTGAGTGCCCAGAAAGTCTGCTTTCTTTGCATTCACACTGGCACTCTATGAGGTAGTAGCGGATCTGATCCATAAAATCAATTTAAACTGGAAATTGGATGAACTCTTAAGAAATGTGTGTAGAGTAAAAGAACTAGGTCAATATAAGTGAGTGGAAGGAAGATAAGGAACAGGATAATATGATGGAAACATACTGTGAAAATAAAGAAGAGATTAAAGCAAACACAAGACAAAAAGATATGAAGGAGGAAGGAGTCAGTGATACCAACTGCAGCAAAAATGTTCAGCAAGGTTAGGTTGAAAAACAATGATTGAATTATTAATGAGTTAGGGAATTTAAGGGGAAGTTGGGCATATAACCCAGATTTATTTAATTTATATGTCTATTCATTTACTCATTCATTTAAAATATTTATCCGAACCCCTTCAGTGTTCTGGGCATGTAGTACTATGGGAAGTTTATATGGTGCGTATATGCCTGATGAAGACACTCAAAGGGCTTAGCCTAGAGAAAAAGATGGGCCAGAGGAAGTTTCTTTTATGAAGATTCATTCAACAAAAGAAAAATCGAGTTTCCTTTAAAATAGAAGTAAGATAATCATTGAATGGGAAGACATTAAGAATAATAAAATCATTAGGAAGAAAAAAATATAGGAACAAGAACTTTAGAGATTTGGGAAGGAAAAGAAGATAGCTATAGGATTAAAAAAAATGTTGAAGTGGCAGTGTATAAATTTTATGTCATTGACACTGGATTTATTAATCAGTTTTTATGCCTTACAAATATATTTTTGACTAACTTAAAATGCTCTTTATAAACTTCTAATGTGAATTTCAGCCTGGGTTAATTACTAGATTAAGAGCAGATTAAGTTAAAATTTACTACATTAAGGTTTTGTTGGTAGACCAAAGACAGAGGACATAGAAACTGAGGCATTTAATTAAAGTCTTTAAGAGTCTATTTCGGGGCACCTATTTCGGTGGCTTGGGGTGGGGGTTGGGGCCTCTGCCTTTGGCTCAGGTCGTGATCTCAGGGTTCTGGGATTGAGCCCGGCATCAGGCTCTCTGCTCAGCAGGGAGCCTGCTTCCCTTCCTCTCTCTTTCTGCCTGCCTCTCTGCCTACTTGTGATCTCTCTCTGTCAAATAAATAAATAAAATCTTAAAAAAAAAAAAAAGAGTCTATTTCGGGTGTCATCTGTCACATTCTCCTCAATAAGTTTTATCATGGATGAAGAGTCAACCAATTTATGAAGATATTACTAATAAATAAATTCTGAACAGTCAATCTTATGTGTAAGTAAACTGTACTTGGTTTATATTTTTCATAGTTAAATTAATTGATTTACTTTTTAAATAGTTTCATGTGGTGAATCTGAGATAGTGGAGACATTAGTGTTTCCATTAGCAACAAACATTTAGAAAATGAAACTTTAAAATTGTATGCTTTATAATAGTATTAAAAACATTTTAGGGATGCCTGGGTGGCTCAGTCAGTTAAGCATCAGACTCTTGGTTTGGGCTCAGGTCATAATCTCAGGGTTATGAGATTGAGGCCCATGTCAGGCTCTCCACTTAGCACAGTCTGCTTGAGATTTTCTCTCCCTCTCTTTCTGCCCCTCCAACTCATGCTCACTGTGTCTCTCTCTCTTTCTAAAATAAATAAACAAATCTTTGAAAAAAAATTTATATTCATTAGTAAATTAATAATAGTGCACACAACTTCTGCACAGTAAATGAAAAATATTTCTAAGGGAAATTTCAAAAAACCTAAACAGATGGAGGATTATGCCATCTTTATGGATGAAATCAACTAATATTTTTAAGATGTAAATTTTTCAAACTGACATAGAAATTCAATGCAATCCCACTTAAAACAGCAACAGATCTATACTTATTTATTTATTTTTAAATATTAATAAAGTGATTCTATAATTTATTTTCAAGTAAAAGAACCCAGAATAAACAAAACAATCTTGAAACAAAACAATAAACAAAACAATCTTGAAAAAGAGCAAGGTTGGAGGTCTTATATTACTTGATTTCAAGACTTACTGTATAATTATAGTAATTAAGGCTATGATATTAGAATAAGAATAGAAAGATAAATCAATGAAACAGAACAGAGCTCAGAAATAGATCCACCATTTATGGTCAATAGGTTTTTAATGAAGGCACTAAGAATTTCAATGGAGAAAGGAAAGTTTTTCAACAAATAGTACTGTAACAACCAGATAAATATATGAAAAATAATTAACCTTGATCTCTACCTCATATCATTCACAAAGTTTCTTTTGGTATGGGTTATAGACTTAAACATAAAAGCTAAAAATCTAAATATTCTGGAAGAAAATGGGCAAATTGAACTTAAAAATTTAAAAACTCTGCTATTTAAGACTCCATTAAGAAATTAAAAGGTAAGCCATTAGACTGGGTGATAATAACTTGCAACACATGTATCAGGCAAAGAACTTGTAGTCAGTAAATATAAAGACTTCTACCTTTTTAAAAAAAAGTTATTTTGGGGCGCCTGGGTGGCTCAGAGGGTTAAAGCCTCTGCCTTCAGCTCCGGTCGTGATCCCAGGGTGCTGGGATCGAGCCCCGCATCGGGCTCTCTCCTTGGTGGGGAGCCTGCTTCCTCCTCTCTCTCTCTGCCTGCCTCTCTGCCTACTTGTGATCTCTCTCTGTCGAATAAATAAAAAATCTTAGAAAAAAAAGTTATTTTATCTGAAAGAAGAAGGGGACTTCAATACATTTATTTCAGAGCCTGAAGTACTCAAACAGTAAAAATAAATACTTCTTCAAAGAAAGTAACGGGAAATACTAACATTCTACTGTATTTACATCATACTGTGTGTTTTTCAAGATACTTTCAAACTGATAAAAATGTGGGCCTATGCCTTGGTGACAATATTCAAGTGAACTGTGCTACCCAACAGTATTTCTCATTTAAGATGTATTTTTTAAAATTTGCTAGTTAGTATGTTCTACCAGAGCAAAGGTCTAACTACCTCATAGTGTCAAGGTTAGAAGGGGTAATAAAAGTCACCTACTGTCTAGACTGCTGACTTGCTATAAAGTTTGGTTACATTATAACCAACTGTCCTTTTGGCCAAAAAGATCAAGAGTCAGACCAGGATTAGTGAAAGGTTAAATATTGGAGACGGGGGTGGGGGATTGGGGAAGAGTGCAGGAAACAGAAGCAGCTTATCTCAAGAAAACACAGGAATCCTGTAGTGGATGAATACAAAGAGAAAAAAGGGAAAGGATGTTTTTCATGCAGACAGCCTCAAGTAGCCTTGTTGAAGGTGAAATTGTAGAAACAGGAAGTTTCAGCACCAGCAGGTAAATTTGCTTTTTCTTTTTCCTGTTCATTTCTGATTAGTCTCTGAAACTCTGCCTCAGCCTCTCAGAAGAGCCAGAATACTTAAAAGTCTGGTTGGAGGCAGTAGTCACCCAAGAGGGATCTTACAGTAAGAAAGTGTGTGACAGCTCCCGTTCTGGCCAGGCTGTCACACTGATGGTTTTTTGTTTTGTTTTATAGTTGCTTTGTCATTAGTCATATAGGTGCTTAAGAATTACAGTGTTTCAGAACATTATAGCTAGAAGGAACTTTCTCCATTCTGTGCATTCTGTACATTAGAGGGCATTTTGTGAAAAGAAGAGAGAAAAAGGTTTATTATCAAGTAAGTTAGCTACTATCACAGTAAACAGGTATATGACCTTTTCCCAACTTTCAATATGCTTGATATGCACTGTAAATTTCCAAGGAGAGGAGTATAGTATGCAAGGATTCTTAAAATTACTTAATCAAAATTTTTATTTATTTATTTATTTATTTATTTCTACAGATTATCTCATAGGACCAGTGCACCATAGAACACATATTAGGAATGCTGAACTCATAGAACTCACTTAATATAGTCAATATCAAGTCATTTGACTTTGTATGAAATAATGTGAAAATTTTAGCTTTAACAAACCAGAACATGTCCTTGGGGATGGAAAATAATACTCCCAAGAACACTGGTGTCAGTAGGAACTTAAACAACTAATAAAGATGGTTACATTGTTCTGTATGACAAAACAAAAGGGATCTGTTTTTCTCTTGAAGGGTAAAGAGACTCTGGGGAGAAAGGAAGCAGCGAGGTGATGTGTAGAAGGAAACCAGATGAGGTGAAAATCTTCAGAAACTTCCCAGAAGTCAGTACTAAAGGAGAATGTAGTTTGAAACTATTCCTCCTGCATTAAAACTTCTTCTGTAAAGTCTTCCACAAATGGGGTGGCTAAACAAGCATTTTTGAATGGAAATCGATGACAGATTTGGATTTCATATCTGGATCAAAGCAGTGAGGAATGGGAACAGCGTGTATGGAAGCAGAAGTTAGGCATGGAGAAGACTATAAGAATGTAAAAACTTGGGAATTTGTCCCCTCTCTGGGGACATGAAGCTGGGGCAAATCTTGTCTGGAACTCAATGAGTAGAAGAGTCTTAGCTGGCATCTCAATATATATGTCACGCATTACCATCATCATCAGATTTTAGTGGACTGGAGTGGCCCCAGCTGACATCTGAGGTTATTACATACATACATTATTATCATCCAGGCCAGAGGTAATGGTGATGAGCAGTAAGATGCATTGCTTTCAGGAAAAATAAAATAATAAATTAAGAGAAATAAACTATGACAGAGACTAACAAGTCACCAAAACCATTTCTTTGGGCATCTGGGTGGCTCAATGGGTTAAGAGTCTGTCTTTGAACCTCTTCAACCTCAGCCGCAGCAAATTCTTCCTAGGAACATCGCCAAAGACAAGGGAAGCAAGGGCAAAAATGAGCTATTTGGGTATCATCAAGATCAAAAGCTTTTGCACAGCTAAGGAAACAGTTAACAAAATCAAAAGACAACTGAAAGAATGGGAGAGGATATTTGCAAACGACATATCAGATAAAGGGCTAGTATCCAAAATCTATGAAAAGCTTAGCAAACTCAACACCCAAAGAACAAATAATCCAATCAAGAAATGGGCAGAGGACATGAACAGACATTTCTGCAAAGACCACCTCCAGATGGCCAACAGACACATGAAAAAGTGCTCCACATCACTTGGCATCAGGGAAATCAAAACCACAATGAGATCAAAACCACAAATCAAAACCACAATGAGATACCTCCTCACACCAGTCAGAATGGCTAAAATTAACAAGTCAGGAAATGACAGATGCTGGCGAGGATGCGGAGAAAGGGGAACCCTCCTACACTGTTGGTGGGAATGCAAGCTGGTGCAACCACTCTGGAAAACAGCATGGAGGGTCCTCAAAAAGTGGTAAATAGAGCTACCTTATGACCCAGCAATTGCACTACTGGGTATTTACCCTAAAGATACAAACGTAGTGATCCGAAGGGGCACATGCACCCGAATGTTTATAGCAGCAATGTCCACAAGAGCCAAACTATGGAAAGAATCTAGATGTCCATCAACAAATGAATGGATAAAGAAGAGGTGGTATATATATATATATATATATATATATATATATATATATACTATGCAGCCATGAAAAGAAATGAAACCTTGCCATTTGTGACGACATGGATGGAACTAGAGGGTATTATGCTTAGCGAAATAAGTCAATCGGAGAAAGACAACTATCATATGATCTCCCTGATATGAGGAAGTGGAGATGCAACGTGGGGGGCTTGAGGGGTAGGAAAAGAATAAATGAAACAAGATGGGCTCGGGAGGGAGACAAACCACAAGAGTCTCTTAATATCACGAAACAAACTGAGGGTTGCTGGGGGGGAGGGGAGTCGGGAGAGGGTGGTGGGTTTATGGACATTGGGGAGGGTATGTGCTATGGTGAGTGCTGTGAAGTATGCAAACCTGGTGATTCACAGACCTGTACCCTTGGGGCTAATAATACATTATATGTTCATAAAAAATTTTTTTAAATAAAAGAGTACGTGCTTTGGAAGCACAGGTACCTGGAAAAAAAAAGAGAGAGAGAGAGAGAGAACGTGCTACAGTTGCAGGACAGTAAGACAAATGCAAAGGACATTGGCTCTTTTTCTATTATTTGGATTAACTGATGTTTTAGATTAACTACTATTTTGGATGAACTCTGCCTCCACCACCTTCCTGTAATATTGATCTCATTGAGTATATAAATCCTTCTCTTAACTTAAAAAAAAAAAAAAGAGTCTGCCTTTGGCTCAGGTCATGATCTCAGAGTCCTAGGATCCAGTCCCACATTGGGGCTCCCTGCTCTGTGGGGAGTCTGCTTCTCCCTCTGCTCATTCTCTCAACCTTTCTCTCTCTCTCAAATAATTAAACCACACACACAAACAAACAAAAATCCAAAAAACATTTCTTCTTCCTGGGCCTCAACTTAACTACCTTTCCTATCCTGTCTTGGCAGTTAGTGTGAGCCTATGACTGAGTTCTTGTCAGTGACACATAAATAGAAATGATACATGCCATTTCCAGACCTTGCCCTTGGAAACCATTCTCATGAAATTCTTCATGATCTTCTTTGACTGATTTGATATAACCAAGCATTGTAGCATTGAATACTGCATACAGAGGCTAGAAAAAACACTGAGAAGAAAAGGCTAAATTCACTCTTCTTTATTACTGTGTGAAATGGATTTAGGCCCCCGAGTATTTTTCCTTTGTCACCAAGCATTGAGGCTTTGCAAGTACATGATGGAGAGAGATTGAAGGAGAGAAGAGCTTTGCTTCCTGGTTCCAGTGTATGCTCACTCAGCAGGCTCCTGTGTCACTTGCAGCTTCTCCATCTTCTGCCTCCTACGGTGCCTGGCGGTCAGCAGCTTCCCCCAGTGATATTATAGCAGAATGCCCCTGGGGAGATGTAGCCCTGTGAATAGCTTTCTCTGACAACCCAGACATCAGATTTTTAGGAGGTTTTGCTGACACAGTACCACAGTGACCTCTCTGTCATTCAGTGAGACATGGCCATGCCCTCTCCACCAAGGTCAAGATCTCAGTCTTTTAAAATGTTTATTCTAAAGAATTTTAGAACTATTTATTTTAAAATCTTTGCGGGAACAAGGAAAATTTTAAAAAATTATTTTTATTATTATTTTAATTTTATTATTATTATTATTTTAACATATAATGTAATATGTGCCCCAGGGGTACAGGTTTGTGAATCATCAGGCTTACACATTTCACAACACTCATCATAGCACATACCCTCCCCAATGTCCATAACCAAACCACCCTCTCCATACCCATCCTCCCCGCAGCAACCCTCAGTCTGTTTTGCAAAATTAAGAGTCTCTTATGGTTTGTCTCCCTCCGGATCCCATCTTGTTTCATTTTTTCTTTCCTTACCCCCCAAGTCCCTCGCCCTGCCTCTCAAATAAGGCAAATTTTTATTTATAGCATATCTCAATCTTGATGATACACTGTCCTTTTTTTTTTTTTTCCTCTTGAGTATAGTTGATACACAGTGCTGCACTAGTTTCTGGTGTACAACATAGTGATTCAACATCTTTATGCTTTGTGGTATGCTTACCACAAGTGCCAGTCACCATCTGTCACCATACGATACTATTACAATGCCATTGACTACATTCCTCATTCTATACGCTCCACTCTGGTGGCCCATTCATTCCGCAGTTGGAAGCCTGCATCTCCCCACTCCCCCTCACCCATACTGCTCATACCCCTGCCCCTCTCCCCTCCAGTAATCGTCAATTGTTCTCTGAACTTATAGGTCTCATTCTGCTTTTTGTTTGTATATTTGTTTTTTAGATTCCACATTTAAGTAAAATAATACAGTATTTGTCTTTCAGCTATTTGACTTACTTCACTTAGCAGAATACCCTTTAGGTCCATCCATGTTGTCACAAAGGGCAAGATCTTATCCTTTTAGTGGCTGAGTAATATTCCAGTAAATATGTGTGTCTGTGTATACATACATATATGTATATATTCATATATTTATGTATATGTATGTATATATACATATAAATATATGTATATACACATATGTATACATGTACATATATGTATATGCACACATGTGTCTATATAAATATACATGTATGTATACATCTTCTGTGTATATTCTTCTATTGATGGACATTTTAGGTTGCTTCCATGTCTTAAGAAATATGGACTGCTTTAGGAATTTGCATGTCATCATTGTACAACAGCCATGCTAATCTTCTCTATATTGTTCCCATTTTAGTATACGTGCTACTGACATGAGCACTAACCTATCATGCTTTTGAAGAATTCCATTTTTTCTTTTTTTTTTTTTTAAGGGAAAAGGAATTATTACATTTATTCAGAGCCAGAGTGCCCATTGTCATTAACATTTCATTTAGTAGCCATTCATCTTTCTGAGTAACTACAGAAATGCCTTTACTTAATTCCATCAGAATTTTAGTCTAAGTTAAGAATTACATTTTGTGGGGTACATTTGATGTTCAGATAAATGTATTTCATAAGCATCCCATTTTAGATTTAGTCAGAAATTAAAGTTTGCAAATTCTTTGGACATAAATGGAGAGTTCAGAGGCAGATGCTTTATTTTGCTTCCCCACTCTTACAGAAATGTAATTCTATATTTTTGCCTTCAGAGGAATATTTCACACTTTATTTCCACTATATATCAAATAACAATGCTTCTGTAGTAACTGATTATGGTAAAAAATATATCTATTTGAATTTTTTAACTGTAATGCGAGTGACTAGTATCATTTCTCTGTATTACAAAAGTTTTCATAGAGCTATCAAGTGTTTTGTGTTAACATATTTAAAATTAAAACTTCTTGATATTAAACCCAGAATAAAAAATATTTTGAAAAGTTGAGCCTATATGAATATATTTCTGAACCGAAAAGTCACATATATTAATACAAAGGTCCTGAGTATATAATATATTTTATTCCTAGTCTAAGCAATTTTTCTACTATGAAGCATGGATATTGGTATTTAAGAACTAATAAGTCATGGGTGTATTATACATTTAAATGCAGTATTACCCAAGATAATGGTTTAAATTTAGGTAATTAGGGGCACCTGGATGGCTCAGTGGTTGAAGCCTCCACCTTCGGCTCGGGTCATGGTCTCAGGGTCCTGGGATAGAGTCCTGCATCAAGCTCTCTGCTCGGCGGGGAGACTTCTTCGCCCTCTCTCTCTCTGCCTGCCTCTCTGCCTAACTTGTGATCTCTCTTTCTGTCAAATAAATAAATAAAATCTTAAAAAAAAATAAATTTAGGTAATTAAAGATTTGACTTGTACACACGCACACACACACTTTAATTAAGGACATATACTTGTACATATATACTTAAATTGTTAGTATGAGTCTCACATTTTCATGAGTCATTTATCTGACTTCAGTATTATAGAAACAGAAGTTTCTAATTCTTATAAGAAATGCTCAGATTTTATAAATGAGTCTAATAGGCCAATTAAGAAAAGAACTATAGTAAACCAAGCTTTTTAGTTATTTATTATTATAAATTGTGTACTAACTGATCTGAAGTGGTACAGAAATCTAAATACACTTTCCAGACTTATTAGAAAGTGTATGTTGTTTGTACTCATTAAAGGGATCTTGGATTATGTTACAAATTATTTAAAGCAAACTGAAGTAAAAGTCTGAATCCAGTGCTAATAGGGAAATCATTGAGCTTTCTGTTCCAGCCAGTGGCAATTAGCCTGTATGTGAACAGCCAAGAAGCTGTATCCTAGGGCTCTGCAGCTTGTACGGTATAGAGAAATAGTCTTCTGTCTCTTTGAAGAAGAAGCCTTGAGAAGTGGCAGTCTTGAGAGTATCAAGTACCTGATTCCAAACTCAACCATCTCGTCTACCTATATTTCTCTAAACACATATTCACTAACAAACTATTGTTTAAGTAAAACAGGTTTGTCTTGTGTTTGGTCACCTATCATCTAGGGAACTGAGGCCTGTATTTATGCAATAATTTGCAGTATTGTGAATACTAAAATGTCCCTACGCAAGTTTTTGCATTAATGTAATAATAAAACAATATTCAGATTAATTGCTTTCATTGAGCTGGACTTGAATTATAGCAGGCATATAAAAGGTTGCCTAGCAGATGTGATTCTAGGAGCCCAGGGAAAATCCATTTCCCAGAAGAACATCACTACAATTACAAAGGTGCAAATACCTGTTCTGATATTTTAATGTTTGGAAAGTACATACAGATACAGATTTAATAATTAGATATCTCTGGGAATAATAAGCTGCTTCAAATTACACTAAATGCCAACAGCAGCTATTGGATTGCTTTTGGAGAATTGGGGGAAAGAGAGAGTACTGGGTGCCTCACAGGAAACTAGGAAAATACAGGACAAAAGGAATGCAGAAAAAGAGCTTTTGAGAGACAATATAAATTTAAAACTTTGACTAAGAGTTATACAAAATTATGCATATTTCCAGAATTTTAAAGCATATTGACAGTTTGTTATATTTACTTTAGATCTCATTTTAAATAGTGAAAATTAAAGTTGAGGTTCTGTCTTTCCCTTTCTAGGGTGTGTGCTGCTGCTTCTCTCTGCAGGCAATCCCTGTAGTGTTTCTGTGTATCCAGTCCACATTTCCAAGCTTTCATTACATAAGTATGCGTCTGAAACAAATGTATAGTCATTGTCCCATTTATTTAAAAAATTTACCTAACTGGTTTCATATACAAATAATTTCCTACAACTTGCTTTTTTCACTCAAGATATTTTAGAGCTGTAACCATTTTAACTGCTGCATAATGTCATTTGTTTGAATGTATCACAATGTGTTCATCCATCCCTCTCCCATGGACATTTAGATTATTTTCAGATCTTCACCATTACAAGTCAATATTCCTTTAAAAAAAAAAGATTTTATTTATTTATTTGAGGGAGAGAGAGAGTGAGATTGAGCATGAGAGGGAAGAAGGTCAGAGGGAGAAGCACACTCCCCCAGGAGCTGGGAGCCTGATGCGGGACTCTATCCTGGGACTCCGGGATCATGATCTGAGCTGAAGGCAGTCACTTAGCCAACTGAGCCCACCCAGGTGCCCACAAGTCAACATTCATGATCATGGGTGCTTAAGCTCTTGTGGGAAAGCCTCTCTAAGGAGTTGTTAGGTATTAGGGTATCCCCACTAGTCACTTTTCTAGATACTGGGAAACTTTCTCTTCTTGGCAGGTATAACTGTTCCATGGAGGGATGCCTACTTAGATAGATACAAACATAAAAATGTTATGTATTTTTTCAGATTAATGCTTAAAACCATACTCTTTTGAATCCCCTCATGCAAACTGCATTTCTAACAATACAAGTTTGTTTTTTTTTTTAACCTTTATAGTTTCTTTAGTGTAATATATTTACTCAAATTTTCAGTTTCTCCTTGAGGTCAAATTTAATGGTTTTCTCTTTTGCTAGGAAATCATCCTTCTTGAGAGGTTTACAAGTTTATCATTGTTCTTGAGAGGTCTATAAAATTATAGAATTACATACAATATTTTCTTTTAATTATTTGCATTTTCCTTTGTCTAAGGTTCCATTCTCCTTTCTAAATTCATTTATATGCTTACCTCTTTTTTCTTTTTCTTTAAGATTTATTTATATATTTTAGAGAGAGAGAGAGAATTTGAGCAGGGGAAAGGGCACAGGGAGAGGGAGAGAGAGAATCCTAAGCAGACTCTCTACCAAGTACGGAGCCCGCCATGGGACAGATCTCATGACTGAGAGATCATGACCTGAGCACAAACCAAGAGTTGACATTCAACCAACTGAGCCACCCAGGCACCCACTTCTGTTTTTCCTGATCAGATTAACCACTAATCTTCATATTTTCAAAGAACCAGCTTTGGATTTTTTTTTTTTTTCATTAAAAATTAACTTGAGGGGACACCTGGGTGGCTCAGTGGATTAAGCCTCTGCCTTTGGCTCAGGTCATGATCTCATGGTCCCAGGATCGAGCCCCACATTGGGCTCTCCACTCAGTGGGGAGCCTGCTTCTCCCCTCTTGCTGCCTGCTGCTATGCCTACTTCTGATCTCTTTCTCTCTGTCAAATAAATAAATAAATAAATGAACAAAAATCTTAAAAAACAAATTAACTTGAGTATTCCTCATTAATTTCATCTTTATAATTTTTAAAATTTGTTATTGTTTTTATAATTTTGTTGGTGAGTACCAAATATTTTAGTTTTCATCTCAATAATTTTTTTTTGTGCCTCATTAGTTTTGGTATGTATTCAGTAAATATTTATTGAACGCTTACTGTGTTCACTAATTTAGGAACCCATAAACACAAAATTCTTGCCATAAACGTGCTTACATTCTAGTAAAGTTTGCATACTACTTTATGTGCTGTACACTGTTCTCTTTTCATTATTTCCTATGTAGTTTTTTGTTCCACATTTTGTTTGATCTTTTTTATGCAAGTGCTCTCAATAAGGGCATTTGCTAATATCTGAGTACTTGAAGGTTTTTCTTTTAAAACTTTCTTTCTGGGGTGCCTGGGTGGTGTAGTCAGTTAAGCACCCAAGTCTTGGTTTCAGCTCAGGTCCTGGTCTCAGGGTGAGATTCAGCCCCAAGTCAGGCTTTGTGCTCAGCACGGAGTCTGCTTGGAGTTTGTCTCTTCCTCTCCATCTGCCTTTCCCATACCGCTAAAATGAATAAATCAATTAAAAAAAATCTCTGTTTCTAACTTAATTGGATTTTATTCTGACAACAAAGTTTTCTTTAGAGCCAAACAAATCATCAATTTGGTAAATATATGCTGTATATTTTTTATTGTCAAGATCTGTATCATTCTGAAATAAACCTATTGGAGGCTTTTATTTTAATAGTATACATATAAAATTCCTTTTCCATTTTGAATGTTTTTGCTTTATATAATTAATTACTTGTGTTTTTTTAATTTAAGTTGCATTTTTTCAGTGTTTCAAGATTCATTGTTTATGCAGCACACCCAGTGCTCCATGCAATACATGCCCTCCCTAATACCCACCACCAGGCTCACTCAACTCCACACTCCCCTCCCCTCCAAAACCCTCAGTTTATTTCTCAGAGTCCACAGTCTTTCATGATTCTTCTCCCCCTCCGACTTCCCCAATTCATTTTTCCTTTCCTTCTCCTAATGTCCTTCATGTTATTCCTTATGCTCCACAAGTAAGTTAACTTAATAACTTAATTGTTTTGTACATATTAATTTATAATTATTATATTTTCTTTGTTAAGTTATAGAAGAACTTTTATTTTGATATATCTGTTTGTATCCTGTTTATTGCTTTTAACTTTAAATTTCATCCTATTGATATTCCCATTTTTGTTTGCCTTTGCCTGGTATTTTTTTCTTTTTTTTTCCTATACTTGATTTTTTCCACCATAACTTTATGGTAAGTGTATTTCTTTGAAGCAACAAATAGCCTGTTTCTTTTTTTCTACTGAGAAATAAGTGGTATACATTGCTGTATATGTTTAAGTTGTATCACATGATGGTTCGTGAAATGATTACCACATAGGTTATGTATCATATATTGTAGAATGATTACCACAACAGGCTTAGAGCTTAGTTGACATCCATTATTTATCTCATATAAATACAATAAAAAGAAAAGAAAAAAAATTCTCCTAGTGATGAGAACTCTTAGGATCTCTCTTCATGTTTTCTTGTTGTTGTTTTAACCCAGGCTGATTAATGATAGATTTTAGTGTTCACATTTAGTGTAATGCCCGATTTGCTAGGTTTATTCCTTCTGCCTTTATGTCTGTGATTTATAGTTTTTGTTAAGCTCTTCTGTACTTTTTCATTTTTTTTTTCTGAGTTGAGAAAGTTGCAGTCTACTTCCTTTATTTCCCTCTTCCAATGTTATATGGATCATATCTTTCTTTATCCATATTTTCCTGTATTTTCAATTTATATTGTAGTAGAAATAATTTTTCTATGGTGTAGGGCTTTGGCTTGGAATGTATTTTTGATTTTTTAGTGTCAGGAGTTTATAAGACCCAGACTGCTCTAGCCTCAATTATAGTATAATCCATAATAGTCTTTACTCATTGTGGATCGGAATTTTCCTTGTGCATCTTAGATTGGTCCACTGTGCTTTCCAGAGGGTGCTTATTCATAATTTTAGGGCTCTCCCATGCTCAGGGCTAGCTAATGCCTAAGTGCCTTTCTCTACTTCCTCCCATATACCATGATACCACATGGATTTTAGTGGCTTTTACCACCTCCTTATTTGTGGGGATGTCTTATCACCTAGTTTTATTGTTGATGTCATCCATGGCTCTTTGTTTTTGTTCTACAAGTTGCTCTCCTTTTATGAAAGGTCTTGGGAGATTCATAAACTAAGTCCTCACTGCCAAAATCTTTCACAGTGCCTCCTCTTTGACTTATTTTTTTGATAGAAAAATCTGGCTTCTCTGTGAAGAGACAATAAGGAGAGTAATAGGAGGTATTGTAATAACACTGACAAGAAAGGGTGGTGGCATGGAATATAGTAGCTGTGGTGGAGGTATTGAGAAGTGGGTCACATTCTGAAATCTCTGCTAGTGTGTTCTTACTGTTTTTTAATTCAAGGCTACGTTTTCTCCTACAGCTATTCTGTTTCATTGGAAATTTGTTCTGTGATTCTTTTGGCTGATGGCCTTTTGTAGATGTGATTTTTCCTTGTTGGCTCATTACAGCTCAGGTCCAGCCATGCAGTATTTGCAACTGTGGTTGCTGCAGAGGTGGTGGGATGTGGAAGAGGGGTTTCTGTCTCTGTAGCCTGCTATTGTAGAGACAGGCAGCCTGTCAGTTGTTTGTTGAGGCATCTGGCAAATCCACTTTATTTGTTGTTTCTGTGCTCTCCAAACCTGAACTGCAAGAAAAATTGTGTTCTCCCATTCATTCTTTATTGGTCTTACCAGGGTCAGGAACACTCTCCACACATTCATAAAATGCTAATGGCAACTTTACCTTGGGAACTCCCATTGCTTTTCATTCTTTGTCCTTGGCCTGACACTTGGATAGAGCCACACTAGTTCCATGTGCCAGAATGAGTTCAAAGTCTACAAACCTATAGATTCCAGGAGGCATTTGGCCAGGAAAGAGAAATAGTTTAAAGTTCAGAGTCACTATGCTATAAGAATTTGCTCTTGGAAATGCTCTTTCTACGCCAAATATCTTTAAAATTGTCAGAACTTGATTAATCTTATCTTAATATACATGTGGATTCAGTATATTTAGTTAATAGAGTGCCCTTATTGTAAGTTGTCAAATAGATTGATAAAACTATGAAGACCATAAAAGAATTAGTCTACTTTAGGAAGAAAATATAACATTATTTTTTAATCTGAATTCTTCTCGAACTTTTTGTTTTTCAAGATTATTTGGAAATAGAAAGAAATATATGACAGGGTTCTTGTTCTCTGGGTGTTTACAGTCTGTTTAAAAAATGGCATATAGGGACACCTGGGTGGCTCAGTGGGTTAAGCCTCTGCCTTCGGCTCAGGTCATGATCCCAGGGTCCTGGATTGAGCCCCGCATCAGGCTCTCTGCCCAGCGGAGAGCCTACTTCCCCCTCTCTCTCTGCCTGCCTCTCTGCTTGCTTGTGATCTCTGTGTGTCAAATAAATAAATAAAATCTTTTAAAAAATGGCATATATACATTATTTTTTATCTAAATTTTTCTTAAACTTTTCGCTTTTCAAGATTGTTTGGAAATAGAAGGAAACGTATGACAGGGTTCTTGTTCTCTGGGTGTTTACAGTCTGTTTAAAGAATGGCATATATCAATTTTAAAAAGAAAGAAAAGGAAAGAAAGAAAAAAGTATCTCATTTAAGGCAGTGCAGTTCCATCTGTGCTTTGTGGACAAGTGCCATAGAAATTCAGAGGAAATACAGACTTCTGGCAGCTGTTACCTTAAGTTTAGAAATTGGGAAGTTCTTCATATTTCATGTTGATATGGCTAACCAATGGTAAGTTAAGTTTTATTCTACAAACATCTATTCATTAAAACTATGCGCCAGGCCCTGAGGATTCAACAAAGGCAGCAACACTGATACTCCTTGCCAGGAATTCACGATTTAGGAGGCTCTACTCAGGACGGCATCCATCTTGAACTGATTCTGTTTTCAAGCTTTGTGGTAGATTTAGTTCCCCACCAACAACATACATATGTATACGGTTTGGCCAGTCAATCAAAATCAATGTCCCTAATGGCTTGTGCTTCCAAGGAGATCAGCAGACGCAGTGACACTGCAGTTAAGCTTTGGAAAGTTCCTATGAACATGATAAAAACCTAAATTTCTCAGTGTTTGTCTGTACTGGATATAGAGATGGAACTTGCACTTATTCATTTCTAATGCTGATCTCACTAGAGAGTATGTGAAAAATGTAAAACCATACATTTTTACTTAAAAATTATGATTCATGCTTCACTGGTGCTGAAACATTTTGTTTAGATGCAGCTCAATTATCTTTCAACTGAGTCATTTTCAACACTTATTTTAAGCAATTGATTTTCAGTAATAATTCATTAATCTTTGTGATATTAAAATCATTAGCAATAATAAAATCTTTGTACAGAGTGGTCTGAGCAATATATAATTTCATTATGGAGCTAAGTGACATGCACACATTTTGGCTATTCATGATAAGAAAGCATAAAGACAAATATGTGTTTTTTTTTCTTTTTTTAAAGATAAATGAATCCTGTCTTTTTTATTCTGTTTAAGAATTCACTCTTATCCTCCTTCAGTTTTTGAATAAATGTAACAAGAAAGGTCACTGAACTAATATTAGACACTGTGGTATTAAATCCTGGAGAAAAGTTGTATAAAAAGGAAATTTATTTCATTTTTTACTTCCAATCATGAAAACATAATAGTGATGCTTCTAAATAGGTTAGTGAAATGTTTTTTAGTAACCCAGGGGCTGTTTTGAAGCCTTGGCCATGGTCTGTAAACATTAAAGTCTGAAAAATCCAGATATTATTTTCAGTGAAATAAAAATCTATTCAGTAATGTAGTGGTTTGTCTTACTCATGGCTCATATTAAGGTATGGAATAAAATCTACAAAAGCCTGTGACATTACTCAATGTCTGAATGGCTAATGATTTTGAAAAGTATCATAAATACTTTCAAAATGACAAAGCATTAAAAAAAGTCCTATTCAACTTGAAATTATTCAGTGAATCCTTGACAAAGGGGCCTTCGGCCACTTCAGATTCATAATGTCTTAAGTTTAATATTAAGTATGTGCATATCTAGAACACTAGAATTCTTTAAAAAAAATGTCAAGAATTCAAAACTTTTTATTTCTACAACTGTTTCATGGTTGCCATGGCTTCAAAAGAAGTATTAAAGTATTCAAAATTTTTTCCAGTAGTCTGTGACTTTTCTGTATTGTTGCTAGAATGGAACCAGGGGCACTCAGTGGCTATAGGAGCTTTGTTACTCTCACCAGAGCACAAAGCTAGTGAAGGTCATGTCTGAATTTATTTACAGAATCCTATCTGCAACAGATTAACTGTTGAATATTTATACACAGAACATGTTAGGAATTCAGGAAAGATTTCTCTGCGGCTTACCTTAGAATTCATGTTTTCTTTAATTTGGTCAATTTTAAAATCCCAAAGTATAATGCGTAGATATTTGCTTCCAGAAGACTATCCTGACTGCCCTCTTTCTTGGGCCTCACTGTATCATAAGCCCCGTGCCACTGGATGAATGTCCAATACCCCTGACTCATCAGAAAGCTCCTTCAGGCAAGCGGCCATGTCACATTTGTCTTTGTACTTTCACTGCTGGGTCAGTGCCTGCATCATAGTGAGGGAAAACATGCCTATGGGATTAATCAATCCCAGGTTTAAATTCAGGAGAGACAACAAACTGATGAGGAAGGCAAGTAAGATAATCTTTTGTGTAATTACATAGTGTGTCAGCTTACTTACATGTACAAGTTACTTATCATTCATTTCCTTTTTATAACTCTTCTTCTTCTCTTTATAGACTACAGTTTTCTACCAAAGTTCTTGTAAAAACACAGAATAAATGAAGATCCCCAGGGGCCAGAAGCTTAGTCTGAAGGGATTGTCGTAGTTGCAATATTTTTATGTTTTGTATTTTAAAAATGTGAAATTTCCTGGGCCACCTGGGTGGCTCAGTGGGTTAAGCCCCTGCCTCCCACTCAGGTCATGATCTCGGGATCCTGGGATCGAGTCCTGCATTGGGCTGCCTGCTTGGTGGGGAGCCTGCTTTCCCCTCTCTATCTCTGCCTGCCTTTCTGCCCACTTGTGATCTCAGTCTGTCAAATAAATAAAATCTTTAAAAAAATAAAAAAATAAAAATGTGAAATTTCCTATTATCCATCTGTATTTTATGATAAACTATATAAACACATTTATAAACATAATCTCTCTGTATTTATTTGATTATAAGCACAATTTTTTTCTCTAAATCTTTAAATTAGATAGGGAATATTCATTTTATTTATCCTATGGATTTTTACAGCTTCTGATGATAAATGTGGCATCAAGATATCTCTTTTCAACAATAGGCCATTTCTGGAAACAAAGCCCACTTTTTTTTTTTTTTAAGATTTTATTTATTTATTTGACAGAGATTACAAGTAGGCAGAGAGGAAGGCAGAGAGAGAGAGGAGGAAGCAGGCTTCCCGCTGAGCAGAGAGCCCGATGTGGGGCTCGACCCCAGGACCCTGGGATCATGACCTGAGCCGAAGGCAGAGGCTTAACCTACTGAGCCACCCAGGCGCCCCAAAGCCCACTTTTCAACTATGAGCATCTTGATTTATTCCCCATATAACACTTCTGTGAGCTCAAATTTGTTCTGAAATAATATATTAAAATTTTAAATGATGATAAATTTAGATTTGTTGATTGATCAATCATGATCAGAAACATTATCCTCTTAGAGAATACAGAAAATATTAAAAATATTACACAACAGAGGGAAAAACAGTGTATTCTTTCTATTGCCATTTATTAAAATGATTCCTTCATTCTTTACCTCATCCATTTATCACATTATCAGCCATCTAAAGAGTTTATGACTCTTAAGGAAAGACAGGCAAGAAAATGGCTTACCACAGTCTAAAATAGAATGTCCGTGCTGTAACAGAGATGAAATTCCTAGTGTGGGAGTGCAGGGAGAGGTGAACATAGAGATGTAGAATGGGGAAGGTCTTTTGGAGGAAGGTGTGTATACATGCAGCTAATTGGAGTGCCAGGATTTAAAGTTTGGTATAAGAAAATCACCACCAGTCTGCTAATAGAAGTCTACCAAACTGGTTTATTGCAGCCAATAAAGAATATGAGATCAGAATGAAGTGTCTACTGTATGTGGACCCTAATATTATGAAAAATAGAATATTGGGGAGCTTGCACAACCCTCAGCAGAGCAGTCCAAGATTTAGCTGCCTGGGCTCCTTTTATTTATTTGTTATTTGTTACTTTTATTTTTATTTTTAACTGGGCTCCATACCTTGCATGGAGCCCAGCATGGGGTCTGAACTCACCACCCTGAGATCAAGACCTAAGCTGAGATCAAGAGTTGGACGCTCAACTTACTGAGCCACCCAGGGGCCCCTGGGCTCCTTTTAAAGGAGAAGTTTTATTATTCCATACTAATTATTCCATTCCTCAGATTTGTGTACTTAATCTTAAAGGTGTAGGCCTTGACTGGAAGAACTCAGAAACTAAAAGATAAATATTGGTAAAATGGTGTAATGATCCCATCAAGATTTTGAAATAATTGAACAGCTTATAATTATCTAATAGACATTGTTCCTTACTGATGTTGTAGTTATGCCTGACCTTACTGACATGACCGTCCATTTATTCCTCATGACATTCAGGGGTAACAATACCAGTAGATTCTTCTGGTTGTTCAAGGGGGAGCCTTAGGGAAACACCTTTGGCCCTTTTTAAGGTTATCCTTAATAACCAGAGATAAATATAAATGGAATAGGTTGAACTGTGAAATAATAAAGAATTATAATAGCACATTTTGTAGTATTTTAGAGGTTATAGTTTTTACACAGAAGTCTATGTAAATGGCCATTGGTTTATATTTCACTGACAAATAATCAAGTGATTATTTCATAGTCATCCAGTTAGCAGGCCACACATCTTGATCTTGCTCTTTCCCTCCTTTAGTTACAGTTGTTTCTGCTGAGACAAGGTGGCTGCCGGTCAGGGATGCTCTAATCTACAGGGAATTTCTACCCTGGGTTGATTGAGATGCCATTTCATGTCCTTGAGCCTCTAAGAATCCTCAATTCTGTGATTAAAAATTTCAACTCGGGCAGAAGCCTGTGGATTGTGCAGGAAAGGTTGGTCGATTTGGAGAATGCTCCCTCTGCAAAGCAGTAGAACTTGGACGTAGGCTGTCTATACAAAGTTAAGGAGGAAGATAACATAACTTAGGAATTTGTCCCTTGTAAATTAGTATAGTAGTGGAATTAAAGATAATTCACATTTTAAATCTCAGTTAATGATTAAAATAAGGCCCAAAGCTTCATTTGTGAAGACATTAAAAAATAGAATTTATTTTAATCTCATGGTGTTGTCCCATTATAGCTCTTCTTTTGATTCCAAACTTCTGGGATAATTTTTTTTTCACACATAAACACACAAGCATATTTTGATAACTCTGCTCAAAACTCATATTCTATCCTTGACTTATTATGATTCTTTCATTCAAATGTAGAAAAAAACTATTGTAACTATTGTACCATAATCACTGAGGAATTGTCTACTTCTATTAATTTTTTAGGGCTTACTTTTGCAGGCTTCTCTAACCAGTGACTACAAGGATAGTGACTCCAAGGACAATTGCCAGCTGCTATTTGAATGAGTTTAGCACTGTCCTTAATCAAATGACTAAAATGCACTGTTTTAGCCAATAAACACTGTGAATCTCAAGGGCTTCATTCTTCTAAAACTCACAGTTTACATGGCAACCATTTGAAGAAGAGGCTGTGGAAGGGAAAAATATATAAATATTTGTAGAGTAATTTAAATACTATTAATTGTGAACTATTAATGTATTTTTCTTCTTAGTCTCTCTTTCATTCTTTTCCCTATGTGTTCACCATACACTTTTAATCCACTGTCATAGAATCATTAGTGCTATGGACTGAATGTTTGTGTTCCCACTCGCAACACACACAAATTTCACATGTTGAAATCCTAACCCCTAAAGGAGGTGGTATTAGTAGGTCTTTGGGAGGTGATTGGGTCGTGAAGGTGGAGCCCCACAAATGGGATTAGTGTTTTGTAATAGATTGCCCCACAAAACTCTGGTTTTTCAGATTTTCCAGAGAAAGTTTGGCATTCTACCACCCAGAAGAGGTTACCATGCTGGCACTCTGGTCTTGGACTTCCAGCATCCAGAACTGTGAGAAATAAATTTCTGTTGCTTAATAGCTACCCAATGTGGGGTATTTTGCTACAACAGCCTGAATAGCTAAGACAACTAGTAATCATTAATTCTGGAAGCAACTGGGATGGGGGAGGTGATGAAAAATGTTACTCATTTGTAGTTTTCTTTTTATTAAAAACACAAATTTAAGGCATTTGTGAAACACTTTGTAGGAAAATTAGATAAGCCCATATACTCATTTCTGGAGCTCCAGAAGAAAAACTCTTACTGGTAAAACCAACTTTTTGTTTTATTCCTGATAAGTCTCTTCGGCAATTCATACAACCCATGGCCAGAAAGTTGGGAGCCTAATCATGATCAAAGCAAAATTCTTATGCCTCTCTTATTTTTAGCCCCCACATTGCTGTTGCTCTCCCAAATATCCCCCAAAGTCTAAATAAAAGTTGGATAATAGGGTACAAGGCCTGAAAGCTTCCTCAGAAATTATTTGGAAAACCAATGTACTGGCAAATGCATCTGTCTATATCTATTTCTAAAGTACTAAATCCAATTTTGGAGCCTCCAAATGAAAATGCTCTATTTCTGGTACTGGCTGAGAACATCTCTGATGAAAGCTTACTCCAAAGGAACATCGTATTGAATGCTGGATAACAATATCTGGCTAGATAATAGATGAAATTTTCCTCCAGCCCATTCATTCAAAGTTTCTTTTACAAATTAGTTTCCTACACTCTGGACACAAAACTTTGTGAAGCTTTATGATAATTAGGATAGTACCTTAAAGGGTTGTTCATGTAAGGGTATTTTTGGAGGAAAAATCTAGTGTGGTTAAACTGAATTTTTAGATGCCATTTCATGTCCTTGAGCCTCTTTTATGTTGAGATTGGAAAAGGAAACAGGTTGAGGGGAAACTAGATGTGACTGGCAAAGTGACATGTCTGCCATAGAAGGACTTTAATATATTTTAGGCTTTTTCAATCTAAAATTTTTCCCTAGAAACTTAGATTAAACATTATAGCTCAACATAAAAGATAAATAAAATGCAGAAGAAAATATGCACTTTCTATTTTTGTGACAAAAATTAAATATTTTTGTCCACAAAACATGGTTTCTCACTGAAAGGAAATATCCCAAGGAGTCCATGTATCCTTTTAATTAATTCAACAATTTAAGAAAAAATTATTGTCCCCCCAAATCTTTGTGACTAACATCAGTGGCTATAGCATGAGAATTTAAATCAGTCAGGGAAATTTTCTCAGAACCTGTCTTGATATAAAACCTCTTGTCAGGAAGCAAATACCTAGCATTATATATCTGGCTTAGGAGGCTGAGATACTGTATTATCAACCTAGAGACCCAAGGAAATTTTAATTCTTTAATGTGTTATCTGAATATAACACCTGTTATATATCTAAGTCTATTTAAAATAAAGGGATCTGAAATCCCAGAGAGATGTGTTTAACATGTTGGAGATTGCATTCTGAAAGGCTGCCTTTTGTGACAAAGCAGGACTGACTTAGAGAAAATTGAGACAGCTTATTCAGTGGAAGACAGAGTGAAAATTCCTATGGCTAGGATGGTAACTGGTCTTCCTCTCTTTCCCTCCCTTTCTTTCTTCTCTGCTTTTCCTACCATTCCTGACTGCCCTGCCTTATTCCAGAAAAGACTGAAATATTTGACAATGACCATAAAGCATGCATTCTGTAGGAAAAATATAGTCCACATACTTTCTTTTTTTTTTTTAATATTTTATTTATTTATTTGACAGAGAGAGATCACAAGTAGACAGAGAGGCAGGCAGAGAGAAGGAGGGAAGCAGGCTCCCTGCCGAGCAGAGACCCCGATGCGGGACTCGATCCCAAGACCCCGAGATCATGACCTGAGCCGAAGGCAGCGGCTTAACCCACTGAGCCACCCAGGCGCCCTAGTCCACATACTTTCAACAAACCCTTTTGAGGGCTATATCAGTCAGGGTCCCAGTAGGAAAGAAATAGCACACTCCAAAGGACAATTGAAAAAACTTGAGTGAAGGGGATGGTTATAAAGTGTATGTAGGGCTGCAGGAATCAATCAAGAATGGTGAAATACCCAAGGACAGGCTGGCAAATAGCAGGAAACTATTATCCTCTTCATGCTTGAAAGGACAAGGAAAAGGTAGCTATTACAGGAAGCCAAAGAGTGACAAGGCAAGAGAAAACTACTGCCAAACCTTGGACCACCAAGCAAAATGCAGAGAAAAAATACCCTGACTTCTGCGCCCTCTTTTACCATCTCTCCTTCTACTGGTGTCTCCCATCCACTAAACCCAACTAGAAAGCTGAATGTAATAGACCCTGGCTGAAGCCAGAGCACAGAGCAGGATAGTGAAGACTGCAGAACTGATCTGAAAAGGCAAAGGATATCCAGTGCAAGCATGTGCCAGGCAATATATTAAACTTAGCATCTTTTTCTTTCTCTGAGATAATTTATATAATGTAGTAGATTAAGAGATTATAAAGGGAGTGGATTTCTAGTTTCAGGAAAAAATTTACAAAATTTCCCCCACAGAAGTATCCATACCATCTCCATCACCTCATTTACATTGTCTGGTCCACCTATTTTAAATGGGCATGAATCTACCTCACTCCCTGACTCTACCCTAGTCAGTCATGATGACTAGTAACTCTCATCCTAACAGACCCAATAGCCATTTCTCTATTTCTTTGTGGTATTGGACATGACTGACTATTTTCACCTTCTCAAAATATTCTCCTTTCTTGTCTTTTGTGACACTTCATACTTTCTTCATACTTAACATCCATTTATTCTCATGCCCTTTGGCTAATGCCTCCTTTCTAATTGATTTCTAAAGACCGTAGGAAGTAGAGTTTTGTCTTTGGTCTTCTTCTCTTCCCTAGATGGTATTTTCTGGTTTGGTGCTTTCAGCACTCTCTAATTCATATCTTTATCCAAGAACTTTTCCCTGAGAATTCTAATGCCTGGCACCCACACGTGGATGTCTGATAGACATCACACACACACACACACGCACACACACACACAGGCATATTCAATACCAGCATCTTGATTTTATTCTCTAAACTTGTACCACCCTCAATTTTCTCATCTCCATAAAAGATACTGCCATTGCTCAAGCCAAATTTTTACAAATCTTGGTTTTTCACTTTTTTTTTCCTTATGCATTGGCAAGTCCTGTCAATTTTACCTCTAGAACAATTTCTGAATTTACTTACTTCCTTAGACTTCATTTGCCTGGAACCTAGACCAAGCTGCCATTCTTTCCAACTGTATGACTGCATTATCCTCCAACTGATCTCCCTACTTCCATCCATTCCCCTGGAGTCTATGTTCTACAAACCTGCCAGAGTGCTCATTTAAAAATATTCATCAGAAAACCAGCTTTTCCCACTCAGACCTTTCATAGACTAAGATGCAAATTCCTTGCTCCAGCCCAAAAGACCCAATGATCGTGCTTTTTTCTATCACTTTAACCTAGTCTTTAACCATTCTTTTTGCAGGTGACTTCCCAGGCACAATAGTTTCTGTTCTACAAAAAAAAAAAAAAAAAAAAAAAAAAAAAAAATCAAACTCTTCTACTGTGAGTGGTATCATGTCTGCTAGAAAAGCTCATTAATTAAGCATCAGCTGAAATTTCACCTTCACTGTGAAACTTTTTTCCTTCCCTCTGAGTCAGGGTTAGTTAATCTATCTTTTGTACTCCCACTACACTCTGTTCTGACCTAGCAGCAAAGAGCATCTTTAGTCACTCTTTCATACAAAGATTTTTTACTCTAGAACAGAATATGCTCACCAAACAGATGTTGTATTTATGAAAGAACCTTACAGATATTTTGTGAGAAGAAAAAGCTGAAATGAAATACCCAAGATAGTTATTTTCAATGATGTGTAACATTATATAGAAGAGATAGAACATTTGTTTCCTTTTAGGACACTCCTGGGTTTAATGTGTAGAAGTTAGAAAAGGAGGTTTTGTTCAATTTAAGAAACTTCTAAAGATTAGAACTCTACTGCTATAACTGGAAGAGTATGTGAAATTAGACTGACTCACCAAAAATACCCAGGAGAACAGGCTGGCTGACTGCAGATTCGTAGGGAAGAGATCCCTGCATGGGGTATGAGGTTTTTTGTTGTTGTTCTGTTTTTGCTTGTTATTTTGTTTGTTTGTTTGTTTACCACTACATTCTATATGGCCTGTATCACCCTCAGCTTCTGTGTTTTTGTAAATTACAAAAGTTGCTTTCGACTTCTTAAATCTACTCTTACTTCAATTTCCAAGCCTATTTCCTATATACTCATCTGTATACTCATGTAACAGCATTTTTGCCTCTTGATAATTCTCAGTTCTTTTTTTTTTTTGAGGGGGGAGAGGGACAGAGGGAGAGAGAGAGACTCTTAAGCAGGCTCCATGTCCAGTGAAGCCTTATATGGGGCTTGATTCTGACCCTGAGATCATGACCTGAGCTGAAGTCAAGAGTTGGGCACCTAAGTGACTGAGCTACCTGGCATCCAGTAATTCTCAATTCTTGCCTAATTATATGATTTTAGGTGCATGGTTTTATTTCCTGCTAAACTGATTGAATATTTATTTGCAGAGAAGCAGCATGTATATCAAGCAGTTCAGTATATAGTCTCCCAAACCAAGCTGCCTCAGTTTGAATCATGCCTTTATCACTCACCAGATTTGGAGGCTATTACTACTTCTACTGCTACATCACAGCTTATGTTTTTTGTATTCATTAATTACATCTAAGGTGTTATTAAGCTCTAAATCTGTTATTTACTTGTATTTCATGTGGTTCTACCTACTTAATTAATCCAGTTTAACCTTGGCCTATTTCTTTCATGGTACTTTTTTCCCTTTATTTTATTTAATTTTAATTTTATTTCTTTTCATGTTCTAGAATTCATTGTTTATGCACCACACCCAGTGCTCCATGCAATACATGCCCTCCATAATACCCACCACCAGGCTCACCCAACCTCCCATCCCCTCCCCTCCAAAACCCTCAGTTTGGTTCTCAGACTCCACAGTCTCTCATGATTCGTCTCCCCCTCCAATTTCCCCCAACTCCCTTCTCCTCTCCATCTCCCCAGGTCCTCATGTTATTCATTATGCTCCACAAGTAAGTGAAACCATATGATAATTGACTCTCTCTGCTTGACTTATTTCACTCAGCATAATCTCTTCCAGTCCCATCCATGTTGATACAAAAGTTGGGTATTCATCCTTTCTGATGGAGGCATAATACTCCATAGTATATATGGGCCATACCTTCTTTATCTATTCATCTGTTGAAGGGCATCTTGGTTCTCTCCATGGTTTGGCGACTGTGGCCATTGCTGCTGTGAACATTGGGGTACAGATGACCCTTCTTTTCACTATATCTGTATCTTTGGGGTAAATACCCAATAGTGCAATTGCAGGGTCATAGGGAAGCTCTATTTTTAATTTCTTAAAGAATCTCCACACTGTTTTCCAAAGTGGCTGCACCAACTTGCATTCCCACCAACAGTGTAAGAGGGTTCCCCCTTCTCTACATCCTCTCCAACACTTGTTGTTTACTGTCTTGTTCATTTTGGCCATTCAAACTGGAATAAGGTGGTATCTCAGTGTGGTTTTGATTTGAATCTCCCTGATGGCTAATGATGATGAACATTTTTTCATGTGTCTGTTAGCCATTTGTATGTCTTCTTTGGAGAAGTGTCTGTTCATGTCTTCTGCCCATTTTTTGACTTGTTTTTTGGGTGTTGAGTTTGAGAAGTTCTTTATACATCTTGGATATTAGCCCTTTGTCTGTAGTGTCGTTTGCGAATATCTTCTCCCATTCCGTGGGTTGTCTCTTTGTTTTGTTGACTGTTTCCTTTGCTGTGCAGAAGCTTTTGATCTTCATGAAGTGCCAAAAGTTCATTTTCACTTTTATTTCCTTTGCCTTTGGAGACAGTCTTGAAAGAAGTTGCTGTGGCTGATGTCAAAGAGGTTACTGCCTATGTTCTCCTCTAGGATTCTGATGGATTCCTGCCTCGCATTGAGGTCTTTTATCCATTTCGAGTTTATCTTCATGTATGGTGTAAGAGAATGGTCAAGTTTCATTCTTCTACACATAGCTGTCCAATTTTCCCAGCACCATTTATTGAAGAAACTGTCTTTTTTCCACTGGATATTTTTTCCTGCTTTGTTGAAGATTATTTGACCATAGAGTTGAGGGTCCATATCTGGGCTCTCTACTCTGTTCAGCTGGTCTGTGTGTCTGTTTTTGTGCCAGTACCATGCTGTCTTGGTGAACACAGCTTTGTAGTAAAGCTTAAAATCAGGCAAAGTGATGCCCCCAGTTTTATTTTTCTTTTTCAACATTTTTTCATTGTACATTTAAAAAAATTCATTATTTCTTTATAAAGAGTAATTCATATTGATTGTAGAAATGTATTTTAAATAATAAATATATACTTTGGAGTAACTTCTAATGATAGAGTAACATTACATTATGTGTATATACTATAATTTGTTGCATAAATCATTTAAAATTAAGTATGGTTTTAGTTTCTATCATTATAAATGGTAAATATCATTCTTCAAACACATTTGCATATTTTACCCTCAATTTAAGTAGGATCAAGTCATAGATGTGAATTTCTGTGTTCAAAGACATGTACTTTGTAAGGCAATATATATTTCAGTTACTCTCCAGAAACTTTCATGGCTTCTAATAGCAGATTTTCTCATTTGATTCTTAATGTTGTTGTAACTAAAAGTAGTTTCCTTTTCTATTTATGTGTCACTATTTGTTTAGTAAATTAATTTTCAGTCTTCTATGTCCGTTCCAGGATACATTAATCTACTTCAAGATACTTCAGCCATTTCTCTATTTTTCCATCATACGTTTTTTAGGTGCATGATTTTTCTATGATAATTACTTAGTGCATCTTTAATTTCTTCTAACATATTAAAATGTTTAATACATTGGTTTTTATTTTCTAATCTACAAGGAATAATTTAATTAGGAATCTTATTACTTATCCACATATTTAAGAAGGAAGAAGGGTATAATTTACTCTTTAGTGCTATACTGATTTTTTTCTCTGTGGAAATAGCTTTGAGCTATTCTGTATATCAAAGCATTTATATTAATAGCTATCTATCACTGAACTATATTCATAGTTATAAATTTTGTGTCTGTTTTGGCTATTTAGATCTCATCTAGAACATTAAAATCATATACAGTGTGATTTTTAAGAAATCAAATGATGAAATTCTTCTCATTTACAAGTAAGTCTTATTATTTCATATAGTATTTTCAATGTGAGTCTCTAGGTTTTCTGCCTGTTATAATCCCAAATCACTGTTGGATTTGGCAATCCTCAATATAAAATCTAAAAGGTGATACCCATTTAAAAAAAAAAAGATCTTATTTATTTATTTCTCAGAGAGCAAGAGATAGAGAGCACAAGCAGGCAGAGTGGCAGGCAGAGGCAGAGAGAGAAGCAGGATCCCCGCTGAGCAAGGAGCCCGATGTGGGACTCAATCCCAGGACTCTGGGATCATGACCCAAGCCTAAGGCAGCTGCTTAACTGACTGAGCCACCCAGGCGACCCAGTGGTACCAATTTTTAACATGAAAGTGAATTTCTAGTTTAGATTTTAAAAAATGTTATGACATCCTTGAGTTTATTTTAAATACAACGGAGATTATATATAACCTTAGCTGGGAGTCACAGTTTCATACCTTTCTATTTGTTGATGTTTGTGGAAAACAAAAGAGAAATTACTAACTCTGTTGAAATTCAGATATATTGAATTTCTTGCTCTTTATCTGACTGGACCATCCAAAATTTGGAGGCAAATTTTGTTATATGTAAGTCTTTGAAAAATCCACACTGATTTTTGCAAATCTAGAAGGCTGTTAAATGGTTGTTGGGTGGAATGAGTGATGTTTGTCCCTTTTCTTGCCTTGACCATACCAGATCTTATTTTCTTAATATTTTTAAAATTCAAATATAAAATCAAAATCACCTCTAGGCATACACCAGTTATAGCTTTTAAAAACATCTTTAGAATTAAAAAATTATTCTCAAGGACTGTGTAATTCATAATTTTGGCTTATGGTATCATTCGATCTTTCTCTTGATTTTCACTTTGACATTTTTATTTTTCTTCCATTGTGATTATTCAAATATCTGAATTCATTTGAATGGACAAAGAAGGTGTTTCCTTAAACCATATTTTTCAATAAAGAATAGGCATTGAATATACTAAGAGACAAAATTTTTGTATTTTCACAAACAATTATAATCAGACATATGCTCAACAAACCCTTGTTGAATTCTTACTATGTACCAGGTGTTGTGGAGCCCAGAAATGAAATAAATTTCTTTATTTTAAGAGACTGAGAATGAAGAGAGAAAAATAATTGTGATAAGATATAATAACTCCTCTAGGCAAATATCTTAAGGTGCAATTGCCACCTTGGTGAGTATCTAATTCAGCATGAGGGCTCAGAGTGCACTTGAGCTTAGCCACAAAATGTGCATGTAGAGTGATACCACTGCACAAAAGACAAGATTTCACTCCTGAAAGATCTTGTATGATGTTATATTTCTTTCCTCCTGGAGTTGAATGGTAGGCAGTAAGGATGCTAAGCAGTGAAATGATATGATACAGTTTGTGCATTTGGATGTCACTCTGGAAAAGGGAGAAGGATTGCTGGAGAGAGAGCTAAGACATTGTGTAGAGATTCATTCAAGAACTGTCAATGGCTGAACTCACACAGTGAGCTGTAGAAATGGAACTTTGAGAGCAGGTCTGAGAAGTATTAAGGGAATAGTAAAGTTAGTACTCAGTGACTAATTGGTTGTAAGAGATCCTGGTAAGAAAGGAGATAAGAATGATGTTTAGATTTCTTGCTTGGGCAACTGGATAAATGATGAGATATATTCTGAAATAGGAAACAAAGAAGTAGAGGAGATGAGTAGGGGTGATGACAAGTTCAGCTTAAACATGCTGAGTTTGAGAGACCAGTGATACATTCAGTGGAGGTGTTTTGTAGGAAGTTAGGAACATGGATTTGACAGTCAAAAAAAAAATTGAGGCAAAAGATTGGATTCCGAAGGTATAGGTGACATTATGATCAATATTTTGGTTGCATTTGAAACCACACATGGGGAAGAAATGGCCAAGAAGAGAGGGAGGGTATGAAGAAAAGAGTGCTGAGAAGGAAGCCCAGATGGTGTCAGCCTTTAGGATTGGGTAAAGGAATAGAATTTGCAAAGCAGTCTTTAAAGGTGTCCCTAAAGAGATAGGAAGACTATTATCAGAGTGATTTCATAGATTTAAAAACTAAGAACTACACATTATCCATTGAATTGGATATATTGGAGGTAATGGCTAGGTTGATAAGAACAACTGCGGTGGAATAGTGGGGACTGGATACTAAATAGACTGGACTTCAGAGGTGATATAGAAGAAACAAGTTGTAATGAACAATTTCTTCAAGATATCTATGTACCATTGAAGGCTCCCTGCAGCCTGAAGATCACGAATTGGTAATGTTACCAAACTGCAGGTTTGAAAGATATTTTTTTTTAGAATTTATTCTCATTCTCGAAGGCTAGGAGTAGAGAAATATGGTAGGCGATTGGTGACATATACCCATCAAAAAGATGACTGTAAAGAAGTTGAGGGCATTGATATTTTAGATACTAAATTAAAAGAAGCAGGAAACAATAACCTAATATTGGCATAAATGTCCCTGCCCTCAAATTAGGCTAGGACAAGAAGAAATCACATTATTTGAGTTCCAGATCTATGCCTTAGACAGAAGGCTGTTAAAATTTAATTTTATATACAGCCTTCAGTAAATGCACAAATTCTCAAAAGGAATGAGGAAGTGCTTGCTATCCGTGTTTCAAGGACACCACTACAGTTGACAGCATAAAAATCTATGATGTGCTTGCTGAATGATTAAAATGTGTTCTTCTTCTCTACTCTTGTGTCTTATCCAGAGAAGCAAACTATTCAGTGTGACTTTGGGGGTTCTCCACCTTACTGTTAAATGGGAAGTCCTATCTGTTAGCACATAAATGTCAAGGCAAACATGTCAGATATCTGTGTGTGTATAAGAGGAGTCACTATGTATAAGCTATGTGGTTCTGGGGCTTTTGTCAAAACATAAGACTCTGAGATTGAACAGCAGGCACGGATTTCAACACATTAGCATTTCATTGAGAGAGGAAGAATAAAACCTACATGAGATACACCAATAATCCAACTATGTGTTCAGACTGATGAAAACAAACTATAGGACAATAGGCAAGCAGCCAATAAACAATTTAAGATTGGGAAACCATCTAAATAACTGAAGGTAGCTGGCAAATTAATGCAGCGATGCCATTTCAGCAGTATTACACTGATAGGTTAGAAAAGATCTCTCTGCTGCATAAGACAGATACGGCCAAACCTGGATTTGAGATAAAAATCTTCTTCATCTTTTTCTTTATATTTTTCTTCAATTTGAATAAAAACCCTGGTAGCTTTCTTTACCCCAGAATTCTATAACAAGCTTTGTTATACTTGTTAAGCAACTCCAGGGGAAAGGGAAAAGGGAGCATTCATTAGTGGTGAAAAAAAAAAAAATCTATCATCTATCTATCTAAGAGAAAATGTGCAATAAAATGAAAGCCAAGTGATTAAAAATTACTATGATATGTGATATCCTCATTTGGTTACTTGGACAATTATAGATGTAATCTGATACTTACAATTCTGAGTTTTTTTTTAAGATCACAAATTATAGATAACTTGTCAGGTTAAAATTATCGAGTATCCCTACAGTATAACAAAGTAGTTGTTGGGGCGCCTGGGTGCCTCAGTGGGTTAAGCCACTGCCTTCGGGTCAGGTCATGATCTCAGGGTCCTAGGATCGAGTCCTGCATTGGGCTCTCTGCTCAGCAGGGAGCCTGCTTCCCCCTCTCTCTCTGCCTACTTGTGATCTGTGTCTGTCAAATAAACAAATAAAATCTTAAAAAAAAAAAAAACAATAGTAGTTGTTACCAGTAAGCCTTTTATGGCTCAAGATATGAAAAATATTATACCACAGACTAAATAAGCAGGGAGTTACAAGATCGTATGAAATAAAAAATTAGAAGCTGAGGGGCGCCTGGGTGGCTCAGTGGGTTAGAGCCTCTGCCTTCGGCTCAGGTCATGATCCCAGGGTCCTGGGATCGAGCCCCGCATCGGGCTCTCTGCTCAGCAGGGAGCCCGCTTCCTCTCCCTCTGTCTGCCTCTCTGCCTACTTGTGATCTCTGTCAAATAAATAAATAAAATCTTTAAAAAAAAATTAGAAGCTGAAAAAATATATATAGCTGTAGGTTGTTGTAGTTATGTGTAGGATGTTCATCCTACACGTCCACAGCCATCCGCCGCCATCCACAGCCATGTAGAAAATAGCTAGAGATGGAGAGGAAACTAAAAGAAAATTTCTTTAGGGACCTAATAGAAGACTCCAGAGTCAATACATTAAAGCTAACATAGTGATTCCAGTTAAGAGCACTTATCTTATTTGTACATAATTGTCTATCTTCTCTCAGTCAGCAGAGAAAATTAGAAGTACTAAAAACAAAGTAAAGATGTCTATTGAGAAGGCATTAAATTTTAATAGAAAAATAGGGAGCAAGGCATGGTTGGGAGTGGGGAATGGAGATGAATAATTCACACAAATCTAGTTTATAAGAATTCTTGAGATTAAGAGGAGTAAAGTGTAATGTTACATCTACTGCATACCAGATGGGGGATCTGAAACACAGTGTTTTATGAGACCTCTGTTTAAGCCCTGGCTTGTTGACTTCCTGGCAGTGTGATTTTATGGGCAAGAAGAGATTTAAGCATCCTAGTTTCCCATCCATAAAATGACGGTACCAAAGCTACATTTCACTGACTACAAGTAGCAGTTTTGTTTACATTTTACCACCCTTGAAATAGAGATGTGTGTTACAACTGATGGCATCGTGTCATTGCAGTGAGCCAGGCAGTTTTTGTGACAGTTAACTGTCTGCCTATACACAAACCTGGTTCCTGCTGTCATGGTTAGACAACTACAAGCCATTACTGATTCAGTCAACAAACAACTTAAGGATCAAATAAGGAAGAGGCATTTGTCTTGGTTGTTGTTTGAAACCTTTTATTGGCATCTTCTTACAAGATCAAAATAGCACCAACATCAAAACTTGCAAAATGGGTGTCAGTGTCTAGGAAAAAATTCTTAAGACAGAAGAAGGGCACTCCTCTATGACATGCTGCCTCACCCATGTTCATGGTGGCACAGAGGATATACTGCATGGAAAAACAGAGGCATCTATCAGGAAGAGTTGAAAAGTGATTCAAAGGAGTCAAGCCAATCATGAAGATAATTGAAAGAACATGTAGCCTACTTACTTGACTTTCTTATCCTTTTTAAGTATGCTCAGGACTATATATATGATAGAAATTTATGCCTTAATAAATCTAAAGAAACCCTTTGAATAAAAATCATAAGAGATAAATAATTGTTAGTTTAATTGGCAATTTATTGTTTCTTTCTTAGTGCTACATGAAGTAGTGATGTCTTAATTATGCCATCATTCATTTAACTAATATTTTGTTAAAGGATGTAAATGTCCACCTACTTCCTCTCATAAACAATGTTACGGTGAATTCTTGCAGCTTCATTTTTTTGTACACACTTGTTTAGTTTTTCCTTACAGTAAATTTATACATATGAAATTGATTCATCAAAAGGCATGTAACCTCATTTTGTATTTGGGAATACAGAGAAGTTTTTTTCTCCAGGAAGGTCATATTAAATTTTGCTGGCTAAGCAGTATATTGTAGAAATAGAAATAATTTCACAGACTGATGTTAGTTAAAATATTAAGCTGAAATAGATTTAGTATTGAAACCTCGTGGATCTAATGTAGAGTAGTTGGAATTGTCCACCTTGGCTAGACAAGTAGGAAATGGTTAGAGCTTTCTCATGAGGGTGCTATTGGCATTTTGGACAGGAATCTTTTGTGTTGGGACTAATTTGTGCCCTTTCGGAATATTCTATCAAGTGCTCTGCAGTGACAGTGTGACAAAGAAAACACTTCCATACATTTCCAAATGTCTCCTAGGTCAAGGGAACTGGGTTAAATAAAAACATTGTTCCAAGACAAAACAGGTAGCGGGAAGAGCTTATGGAATTTAAATTAATACAAGATCTGTCTCTCTCGGTATGCTTCTAGAGCAGATTCATTCTACTTTTGGTTATTTCACTGTGGGATATTCAATGCTTAACTACAAAGTTTTTTTTTTTTTTTTCCTAATCATCTAGAAATGCAGCTTTGCAATCACAAAGGATAGGAATGCCGAGAACTTGTAAAGTATTGTAGTGCTCTTTTAAAATCTTTAGATATATGTTTGTTGTAGAGAATGAATTTTTAAAATTTTAATTGTAAAAGAAACTGTGATCATCACAATGTAAATTGTGTAGGTGGGTCATTTGTTGTTCATTTTGTTTTTGTTTTTGTTTTGATGTTGAAAAAAACCTCAGATGGCTCCCAGGTCTCATTTTCACCGTGTGCCTGCTCAAAATGAATAGGGCTTCTGGCATTAAATGCAAATGCATTTTATTAAATGTCCATGTGATCCAAAGCCTCCCACAATATGAATGTTCTTTGACCACACTCTCATCAAATCTGGTTAATAATAATAGAGTAGTTGTCAATAGTACAGCTCTAAAATCAAAATGCCTTGGTTCAGACATTGTTTAGTTATTCCGTGCTTACTTTCTGTATCTGAAAGTTTCAAGGATAGCACTAGAATTCCTTCCAAGAACTGTCAAGAATTAAACCTGTGCTTGACACATAGAAAGCACTTTACATGTTTATCGTTTTCATTATTATAGTTATCTGTGGTGGCTTTGCAGTGTGTCAGCTGAGTGAGAAATCATGATTTCCAGAATTTCTTCCCTGTGTAGTGTGGGTTCTTTTGACCACAGGAAAATCTACTTGCCCTTTGGAAAAAGAGAGTAAAGCAGCTGATCTTTTGGAGACAGAAGCTGTTGCTGTACATGCCCATTGCTAATGCTCTGCTGCCTCACCTTGTTGAAGCAGGGTGGCTGCCCTGTCCATCACTACCAACCCCACCCCCCCAGCCCCACCTCCAGCTCCTGATCTGAGACTCCTGGACCAAGTGCTGGTGCATGTTTAGCTTTTTGAGAAAATATGCTAATGCTTCTCCTGTCACCCCATTATTAAAGCTAGAAATTTGGAAGCAGTGAGAGACAGAGGTTCTACAGTTCTAGAGAGAGCCATCCATGGGCTCCTACTAGTTTCTAGATTCCAGTTTTTCCTTGCTGTCATATCTGTCTTTCTTTCTGACTGCCAACCCTGCTGACCCAATGGCAACTGACTTAACCTGTTTTTAACCACCTTGCACAAACACATCAAACCCAACCCCTTATAACATGTTCCTTGCAACTCTCATAGAGGTTAGGGTCGTTTTGCTATTGGGAGGGCAAAAAGTCTCCTTTTTCTTTTTAAAGACTTACTTATTTTAGGAAGAGAGAGAACATGCGTGGGTGCCCTCTCTCCCTGCACATGTAGGGGAGGGGCAGAAGGAGAGGGAGAGAGAGAGAATTTTAAGCAGAATCTTCACTCAGTGCAGAGCCCCATACGGGGCTGGAGCTCAGAACTCGGAGTCAGATGCTTAACTGACTGGGCCACCCAGGCGCCCTTTTGTTTTAATGTGTACTTCTTTATTATTAGAACTTGAATATCTTTTGGAGTGTTCATTCCCTTATCATCCATAATTTGCCTATTTGTATTTGCCCAATTTTCTATTAGATTGTTCTTCCATGTTCTATTTAGAGGTAGGGGAGGGGTAAAGAGAGAGGGAGAGACAGAATCTCAAGCAGGTTTCACACCCAGGAGCTCCATCTCACAACCCTGAGACCATGACCTGAGCCTTGAAAGCAAGAGTCGGTTGCTTAACCAACTGAGCCACCCAGGCACTCTTAGATTGTTTCTCCTATATTGCTTTGTAGGAGTGCATTATAAATTAAGGTTATCAAAACTTTTTAATATGTATTATATGTGTTGTTTATCTTTTAATTTTGTTTATGTATTCTTTTGCCATGTAGAGTTTAGATTTTTTGTAATTAAATGTCACATTATTTGACTTTATAAGTTCTAGCCTTGATGGTGTGCCTTCCCCAGCAAATAGAGAACTATTTATGTATCTCATCCTCCTAGACTTCTTGAGATAAAATTGATATGTAACATTGTATAAGTTTAAGGTATACAACATAATGATTTGATATATGTATATATTGCAAAACAATTGCCACAGTAAGTTTAGTTGAAATCCACCATCTCACATAGTTCTAATTTTTTTGTGTGATGAGAAATTTTAAGATCTACTCTTTTAGCAACTTTTCAAATTACAATACAGTAATGTTAACTATAGTCGCGATGATGTATATTATATTGCCAGAACTTATTTATCTTGTAACTGGAAGTTTGTTCTTTTTGAGCTCCTTCATCCATTCTGACCAGTTACCATCCCCTACCTCTGGCAACCACCAATTTCTTCTCTGTATTTATGAGTTAATCATGGCTATTGGAAATAATGATGCAGTCAACATGCGGATGCACATAGTGGTAGTGATTTCATTTAAAAATAGTGATTTCATTTCCTTTGAATACATACCCAGAAGTGGAAATGCTGTATCATATGGTAGTTCTATTTTTAGTTTTCTGAAGGAACTCCATACTGTTTTCCATAGTGGCTGCACCAATTTACATTCCCACCAATAGTGCACAAGGGTTCCTTTTTCTCCACATCCTTGACAACACTCATTGCTTCTTATCTTTTTGATAATAGCCATCATAACAGGTATGAGGTGATACCTCATTGTGGTTTTGATTTGCATTTCCCTGGTGGTTAATGATGTTGAGTACCTTTTTATCGTTGTTGGCCATTTGTATATCTTCTTTGGAAAAATGTCTATTCAGGTTCTTGGCCCATTTTTTAAGCAAATGGCTTGCTTTGTTTTTGTTTTTGTTTTTGTTTTATGTTGTTGAGTATGAGTTATGTTGGTATGAGTTCTTTATGCATTTTGGATATTATCCCCTTATCAGTTATATGATTTGCAGATATTTTCTCCCATTCGGTAGATTGACTTTTTTCATTTTGTTGATGGTTTTCTTTGCTGCACAGTAGCTTCTTAGTTCTTATAATCTTATCTGTTTATTTTTGCTTTTGTTGCCTTTGCTTTTGATGTCAAATCCAAAAATACCATTGTCAAGACTGATGCCTAGAAGTTTACCCCTATATTTTTTTCTCGGTATTTTATGGTTTCAGGTTTTATTTTCAAGACTTTAATCCATTTTATGTTGATTTTTGTGTGTGTTGGAAGATAGGGATCTAGTTTTGTTCTGTTGCATGTGGCTGTCCAGTTTCCCCAACCATTTTTTGAAGAGACTACCTTTCTCCCACTGTGAATTCTTACATCCTTTGTCATAAATTAATTGACCATTTATGTGTAGGTTTATATATGGACTCTCAATTCTGTTTCATTGATCTGTGTCTGTTCTTGTGCCAATACTATACAGTTTTGATTACTATAGCTTACTAATATACTTTGAAGTCAGGAAGTGTGATGCCTCCAGCTTTATTCTTCTTGCCCAAGATTGCTTTGAGTATTTGGTCGTTTTTGTGGTTCCATACAAGTCTAGGGTTGTTTGTTCTATTTCTGTGAAAATTGTCATTGGAATTTTGGTAAGAATTGCATTAAATCTGTAGTATATTTTTTTTAATTTGGAGGAAATTTATCACCAACCCCTTGATATGTGATTTATATTATTATTGGAACACTTACTATTTGGGTAAAATGGTCAAATATTTTGAATACTATATATATTATTAGATAGACTTCTCTCATAACAAATATATACAGTTTGTAACCTGTAAGTGACAGATTAAAAAAATTACATAAGTATTGCCATTGTTACAAAATTATAATAGCAGGTGTAGCAATCAGTTGAAAAAATGCTGGAAAATAAATTTATTTTTTTGTATTTATGTCATTAAATTTGGAAAGGACAGTAAAGGTCACCTAATCTAAACTCAGTCAGAAAAGGAAACTTCTGGTTTTCTTGGTATATCATTCTAACTTTATTTATTAGAAATTATTTTGTAATTCTTATCTGTTGCTTCTAGTTTTGCTGTCTGAAGTTCTGCAGAATATGTCTAATATTTTCTTTTTCAATAGCTTTTAAATTTTTGAAGGTAACTTTTGTAGTTTTGTTAAGTATATCTTTTCCAGTTCTTCATTCATATTCATTTAATTTATTCAACATTTATTGAGTATTGAGTACTTATGATGTGCAAGCAATCTTTCACATATTGAGTACATTACAGTGAAAAATAAGACCATGACCTCACAGAGCTTACATTCAAGTAGTTAAAAATTCCTTATATTACAAATTTTTATACTAATTCTTTCTTTCTTTCTTTCTTAGATTTTTTTAAATTTATTTGAGAGAGAGAGAGAGCACACACAAGCAGAGGGGGTAGGGAGGGGCAGAGAGGGAGGAAGCAGGAGACTCCCCACTGAGCAGGAAGCCAGGGATGTGTGGCTCCATCCCAGGACTTGAGCAAAAGGTAGGAGCTTAACCGACTGAGCCACCCAGGTGCCCCTCTTCATCACTTTAGTGAGACTTCTATATTAGTTAGTTTCTTCTTAAGTGCTTTGCCTAGAATAAACAAAACATGACAGACTGTGGTGTAACTAGTATAGCTGTGGTGATGAGTCACGTGTTCTTTGTTCACATACAAATAATTTTCCATTGAAATTAATTACATTTCAGTGATTAGAAATTCAAATATAGTAGCAAGATTAGCTTGTTACATGCAGAAATGTTGCGTTATAATACTTCATATTGTGTCAGGAGTTTGCCTAGGAAAAGAGTTCAAGACCAGAAGTTTTAACACTAGGGAGGTGGTTAGACTATAGAAGTTTTTGGAATACTTTTTAGCAAACCGGTTTGTTACAGAAGTAGTCTCTCAATCTTCAAGTACATGCATAGAGGCTAGGTCTGTTATTGGAGAGGACTTGTCAATTCAGTGACTTCTTACTTTATGGTTGACCTGTTTCCTGTCTATGTTCTATGTCCCATTTATATAACATCATGTTGTTTAAAATTGTAGCCTTTGCATTTGAATAATTCACACAGGAAGAATAGGACCCCATGCATTTACCTGTTAAAACTTAAAGTAATAATGATTGAGAAATTATGAATGTGATTTATTATCAATAAATAAAGAATGTGATTTATTATCAATAAAGAATCGATATTTGTAGTAGGAACAAAATTTCCCATTCCATATGTCTACTAGGGCTACAACTACCAATTTTGCCCAATTTTCTTACCTTTTTTATTTCCTGTTATGATATCAAAAGTAAAGACATTAGTTTAGAATGAGTTGAAATCAGAAGGTCATTGGATAAGGATTTGAATGTCAGCTGCCTGTCTCTGAAGAGGAAAATAGAAGACAGTTAACTTAGGCAGTAGCCTTTGTGTAATAAGAAACTCTCATGTATCCATACAGATTCATGAAATGCTGATGGGATCTCTTCATATTTCTGCAGAAATGCTGTATCATAGAGCAGGCAGTACTTAGTATTCAAGAGGCTGTTTTTCATCTCTTGAGCCAGTAACTTCTTCAAATTTCTAAGAAACAAGCAAAAAATTTTTGCTTTTATAAAACAAAATAGGCAGTGGCTTTCTTCAACTATGCAGTTTTATAAATGTCAGTAACACACATTTTATACTTTAAGTGCCAAAATAAGTTAAGTTGTCCTGAAACCATTTAAACTTGTTTTACAGAGAATGAAATTTCTTATTCTCTTAGTAATTGATTGATAATAAAAATATATTGCTATTTTTAATGTTTTTAAACCTATTTAAAAATATGACATTGGGATGATCATTTTATTTATCTGTTTTAATTTTTATTTTATTTTGTTTTAAAATTTAAATTTAAAATTGTTTTAAATTTTGTTTAATTTTATTTTATTTTAAATTTCATTTTGTAAGGAAGTTCTACTTCCAATGTGAGGCTTGAACTCATGACCCAGTTGCATACTCTACCCATACCCACTGAGCCCTCCAGACACCCCTAAGGATGATCATTTAAATGTTTATTTCCCTTTCTTTATTATTGTTGTAAATTTATATTTTCCAATTATTTATTTTTGTGTATTTGGATTAAAGTTGTTAATTTTTGCAGTAACTTGCCTTGTTTGTAAAGATGGACATTTTAATCACTCATTCATTCATTCATTTAACAATAACTTATTGAACACTTATGTGCCTAGAACAGTTTTAGGCACCATAAGTGCAATACAACTTTCCAGTTCAGGAGCAAGAAGAGAAAAGAAAAATGCACATGATTTCAGGTTGTCTTGGTAGCAGATGGAGTGGTTAAGATCTGGAACTGGGGAGCTTAATAGATTAAGAGGAGTTAGATCATGAAGGTGAAAACCAAGAGCTGGTGCTTAATCTTGAGGGTAGTGGGAAACTCTTAGGGCTTAATCAGGGGATTAACATGAACAAGTTATTATTGAGGAAAGATCACTTTTGGCTACCATGCAGAGAAGGGATTGCAGAGAAACTGCAAGTATAGCAACTATTAAGGAAGCTGTTTTAACATTATACGCAAAGATGATGGTGTCCCTAGGAAGTACAGGCAGTTTATAGACAGGTCTTCTCATCACACAATGTGTAAGATCTGAGAGGAGGAGGAGCTGAAATTCTTTGGAAAATAACATTTAAGAGATGGGTTGAAGAGAGAGACCCACAATGAACACTAGAATGAGTGGTGGAAGTATAACCAGGAGATCTTTTGGAAGAGGAGTCCAAACCTAAATGTTACACTTTATTACTTAAGCGCTTGGGGAGAATAGTGTTTTGATGTTTGTGTTAGGTGAAAATAAAGTGGTGGTTTTCTTTTTAAAACAAAGCACAGACAGCATTCACTAAGTTATCACTATTACTTGATCCATTGTCAATAACAGGTCAATAGTAATTTCGGGAAAGGGAATTGGAGCAAACCTCCTTAATGGGAGACTCTCTAAAAGATGACTTGGAGTCTGTATGGGTAATGAGGCTAATCTATCTGCATCATCCTATTATTTCAGGAATGTAGTGATGATAAATGTGAATATGTCATAGTTCCAGAGACTCTTTGTAATTAATTACCAACTTACAGTTATCTTCAGACACTTATTAACAACATTTAAATTTAGTTTTAACAATCTATCATAGTCCTTTTAAGTAGGAGGTTTCTAAATCCCGGCAGTTGTTTCCATTAGCTGCCAAGTAGAAATATGACCATGTGCTCTGTGCACGTCAGAAAAGCTACAGCACTTCTGTTTTCCCAAATGTTCATTTAACTGCAGGGAGAAACGGCAACAATAATAAAATTTAAAAAGGACTAAATTTCATCCAGATCTATATTTCAAAGAGCATTTTATTTTTTTTTTTTTAACATTTTATTTATTTATTTGTCAGAGAGAGAGCAAGCGCAAGCAGGGGGAACAGCAGGCGGAGGGAGAAGCAGGCTTCTCACTCAGCAAGGAGCCCGACTCGGGGCTGTATCCCTTGATCTCAAGGTCCTGGGATCCGGCCCTGAAGGCAGACGCTTAACCCGACTGAGCCACCAGGTGTCCCAAAGAGCATTTTATTTATTTTTTTTTTAGATTTTATTTGTTTATTTGACAGAGAGAGATCACAAGTAGACAGAGAGGCAGGCAGAGAGAGAGAGAGAGAGAGAGAGGGAAGCAGGCTCCCTGCTGAGCAGAGAGCCCGATGCGGGGCTCAATCCCAGGACACTGAGATCATGACCTGAGCTGAAGGCAGCGGCTTAACCCACTGAGCCACCCAGGCGCCCCCAAAGAGCATTTTAAATATGACCTTTACATCATTTATTAATAACATCTAATTGGTATGAACAGAGTGTGATTTTACAGTAAATATAAACAAAATTCTTACAATAATCCTAGGAAGTCACTATTTGAACGTCGTGTCTCTATTTAACCAATAAGAGACCAGAGTCCCCAAGTGGGTCAGTTTATACATCCACAAGTGGGAGAACTGATATTCAAACAGACTTTCAAATGCTGAAGTCTTTGCTCATTTGACTTTTTCAATGGTTTTAAAATGTACTTGTTTGTCTTTTGAGTCCAGATCCCTGTCTATAAAAAGCCTAATCTGTAAAAGCTCCTGTCTCCATTCCAGGGGCTCTGGTGTGCCATCTCAGAATTCTTATGGCCTCACAAAGCTAATTTAAACTATGCGTCAGCCACAAGGCTGCCTTCTATTTAGATGAATTTACATGAATTCCAGTGCAAAGAAAGATGAACAGAAAAAAAAAAGCTAACTTGATATATTGATGAATTTTTTAAAAAAATCATTTATGTTTATTGGGTACAGTTCAATGTTGTCTGGAAATTTTTTGAAAAATATATTTGTATCCTCCTTTTTAAAAAATATTTTAGGGGTGCCTGGGTGGCTCAGTGGGTTAAAGCCTCTGCCTTCGGCTCGGGTCGTGGTCCCGGGGTCCTGGGATCGAGCCCCAAGTGGGGCTCTCTGCTCCGCGGGGAGCCTGCTTCCTCCCCTCTCTCTCTCTCTGCCTGCCTCTCTGCCTACGTGTGATCTCTCTCTGTCAAATAAATAAAATCTTTAAAAAAATTTTTTTTAACTTTAAAATAATTTTATTTATTTATTTATTTATTTATTAAAGAATTTATTTATTTAGTTGACAGAGAGATCACAAGTAGTCAGAGAGGCAGGCAGAGAGAGAGAGGAGGAAGCAGGCTCTCCGCAGAGCAGAGCCCAATGTGGGACTCAATCCCAGGACTCTGAGATCATGACCTGAGTCAAAGGCAGAGGCTTAACCCACTGAGCCACCCAGGTGCCCTTAACTTTAAAATAATTTTAAAGCTCCTTTATTTCCTCACCTATGTTAACTTGTCACATGACCATAGCACACTGACTGAATCCAGTAAGTTAATATTGCTGTTTACTACTCAGTAATCTCCAGACTTTAGTTATGCATCAGTTTTCCCCCCAACTTTCCTTTTCTGTTTCATAATCCTACATTGCATTTAGTTGCTGGGTTTCCTCCAATCCTGCGACAGTTCTTCAGTGTTTCTTTGTCTTTCATCCTCTTGACATTATAGAGGAGGACTGGTCAATTATTTTGTAGGCTATCCCTCATTGTGGTTTCGTGTAATGTTTATTCATAGTTAGAGTGATGTATCTTTGGCAAGAATACTACCAAAGTGATGATGTGCCCTTTTCAGTGAATCACATTAAGAAGTACATAATGTTGGCATGCCTGGGTGGCTCAGTCAGTTAAGCATCTGCCTTCAGCTCAGGTCATCATCTCAGGGTCTTGGGACAGAGCCTGGAGTTGGGCTCCCTGCTCAGCAGGGAGTCTGCTTCTCCCTCTCTCTCTGCCCCTCCCCCCATAAGTAAATAAAATCTTTACCAAAAAAAAAAAAAGGAGTACATAATCTCCCTCTCTTGTTATTGGTAATGTTGACTTTGATTACTTACTTAAGGTGATACCTGCCAACTTTCTCCACTCTAAAGTTACTGTTTTTCCCTTTATAATTAATAAATATCTTAGAGGGGAGAACATGCTGAGACTATGCAAATATCCTGTTTTTCCTGAAATTTTTATCCACTAATTTTAGTATCCGTTGGTAGGTGTTGCTTGTAAAAATGATTGCTGTGGTGTCGACTTCATGGTGATTTTATATTTCTCTCATTCCTTCTATATTTATTAATTGGAATTCTTCTGTATGGAAGAGGTGGCCCTTTCCCAAATTCATTTACTTATTCAATTATTTATATTTATCAGTATGGACTCATGGATATTTATTTTATTCTATGAGTTATAATCCAAAATCATTATTACTTATTTGTACTGTTATTGAAGCTTTGGCCATTGGAAGCTCCTTCAGGTTAGCTTATGTGTCCTTTTGATGTGCCCTCATTTCTTTTTGAGCATACTTCTTTGCTTCCTGGAACCACAAGATGTTCCAGGCTCATTTTGTGTTCTCCCTGCCTCAGCCTTGGTACCAATCACTTTTAATGAGCCCTGGTTTCTCTTACAGAGAGTGGTATTTGGGAAACCAAGATTTGGATGATAAGTGTGTGTCCTTATTCCTAAGCCCTCTCAGTGGAAAAGCTTGGGAATATACGTATACCAACCCATGCAACTTTTATATTCCGTTCCTTCTGTATTTATCTATTAAACTCAAGTTCATACTGATACCTCAGCCACCTGGTGGGCTTAATTATCATATAAATTATTCTAATTGAAATCCTTGAAAATTTCATTTTCAAGGTTTCCAGCTCTAGTTAAACTAGGCTCTAAATAAAGAATGTGTGTTATGTTTCCAGATTTGCTAGAAACCAGTTGTATCACCTTGATCTCTCCTTTTCTTCCTCCTGACCTGAAAAAGTAGTGTAACAATGCCTGCCCTATCTAGGTCACCAGGTGGTTTCAGGGATTTAATCAAAGTCTTGATTCTGTCTCTCCTTCTCTGTCAGTGTCTCTCTGTTGTCCTTCATAGCTCATCTTCTTCCCTATCTCGAGTTCTTATTCCCCTGAAAGCTTGCCTCCATCCTGCAGATAGAATGACCAGTCAGAAATGAAGTTTCTTTTCCTGTTTAAACTTTCAGTGGCATTTTATCTGCTAAAAAACTCAGATCTAAGGGCATGACATGATAAACAAAACCCTCTATGATCTGATTCTTTCCTATTTATGGGGCTCATCTCTTATTATTTTCTATCCTCCTGTTTTATGTGCTAGTATTATGAGATTCTTGAAATTGTCTTCCTTTGTCAACAGGAGTCTTTTTTCCAATACTTTGTTTTTGTGATGCTCTGTGGCCGTATTTGGATTGAGATGCCTTTAACAGTTTCTTCTAGCTAACTCTTACCTAAATTTCAAAGATCAGTCTGGTGTCATAACACCCATTTCTTTTGTCACATGCTGGTAACTGGTACCTGGTCAATTCAGTTGACACTTGATAACTTGATGAGTTGTTTTTACTTTTTCTGTTACCACTTCCTTATTACTCCCGTTGCCTGATACCTAAAGCCACTGTATTTTGCTTTCTGTCTCCATTAATATTCTAACATTGCTCTGGGTAATATAAATTGCCAAATTCATAGACAATTTTTAGTTCTTATCTAACTTAACATTTAAAGTATATGGGGTGTTAGAGGTCATTCATTGTGGTTGCCATGCAGAGAGTTCTAATGGCAATGCATGAATGGAGGTGACTTAGTTGGGGACAGAGCAGTGCTGAGAGACAAGGTTGGAGCAGTTAACTAGGGCCACCTTTTATAGAAATCAAATTTAGCCTGAAAGCAGCAGAGAGCTGTATAAAAGTTTTAAGTGGGGAAAGTAATATTTTAAAAACGTAATTTTGAAGGAACTTGGGAAGACTGAATAGTGTGTTAAATGAAATAGGGCAACACTGGAAGGAAGGGAAATTAGGTTGTTGCATAATCCTAGAATTAGAACATGATTTAGGTAAACTAAGGTAGAAAAAGTATGGTGAAAAATGGAAGCATTGAAAAGATATAGTAGATAGAATTGACATGATTTGATGACGAAATGGAAGTAGAACTTAAGTAGAAAGAAGAAATAATAGATTTTTAGTTACTTTTTAAATGATAAAGGGAGGGGAGCCTGGGTGGCTCAGTGGGTTAAGCCTCTGTCTTTGGCTCAGGTCATGATGATCTCAGGGTCCTGGGATCGAGCCCCGTATCAGGCTGTCTGCTCAGCAGGGAGCCTGCTCCCCCCTCTCTCTCTGCCTGCCTCTCTGCCTGCTTGTGATCTCTCTCTGTCAAATAAATAAATAAAATCTTAAAAAAATAAATGATAAAGGGATTCCCAAAGATCAGGGTACAGGAGGTTAAGTGCCTTTGGGAGAAGATGTTGAGTTTATTTGGAAAAATTGAGTTTGAGACTCCTGTGGAGTGGCTAAATGGAGTGGTCCCATTAGCAGCCTCATGTGTATCTAAAGCCTTAAATACAAATATCGATAAGAGATGCAGGTTTTGAAATCAGTAACATGTTGATAGTAAGTGAATTTATGATTGTAGATAAGATATCCCAGGATGTCTGTGGAGTGAAAAAGGATAGAGCACCTTCTATTTGCATTCCTCTTCTCATCTTAGTGAACAGAACTACCACTTACCCAACCTGAAAACCTTGGAGTCATGCTCAATTATATCCTCTCTGTCTCCTATCCGACCCATGTATAAGTCACTTTCCTGCTTAAATCCTCCTTGTTCTGACTATCTCTGCCTTAGCTCAGGATCTTAGAATTTCTTTCGTGGACTACTTTTTATTGTTCTGACTCATCTTCAGGCTGTCAACTGAAGATGGTTCTTCCAAACCAACTCTCTTGCTTATTTTATACCCCCAGAATCTACACATTATTCATAAAAATATTTCTTGAGTTAATGAGTGAATGAATTTTTTTTGAAATGCATTAAGTGCTAAAAAATTGGAGCTAATAAATTTTAACCAAGGTTGAAATCTCAATTCTCTTTAGAAACTGTTCTATAAAAATTTATAGGTGATACTAGATAAAAACAATATTAATATTTATTCTCTTTGTGGGTACTTAATACCTTCTATCATGAGCAAAAGGAAAACTCCTTCACAGTAATCTTGAAGAAATACATAACTATTATGTGGGGGTGTAATATGTAAGGTGATCTAGATAAGGTGATACAAGCTGTTGTCTTAAGGCAAGAGGAAGAAAAGAAGAACATCAGAGAAGTCCTCAGAGTAATTGCATATCTCACCCCAAATTTCTGACATGATCTTTGAGGTTCTAGGACAAGGAGTTGTGATGGCAAGCAGCCAGATTGTGTCCTCTTTAGCTGGCAGCCATTGCAGAATGGTGGGGACCTTCTGGTACAAACTACTTTGCCACAAGCCAACTCCTGTGATAACATACACAATTGATGAACGCTAAGGCTTAATGGTTTTAAGAGAATAGATTAAACAATAAATGCAGACATTTTAGATACTTAATATTATACATGGAGAAGGCCAAAGGAGATAAAATAATCTCTAAAATGGTATATCTGGATCCTTTTAAGAGTTCGTTGAAAAGCAACATGGAGACAAAGGGAAGAACAAGGAAAATATCAAAACTGACCTTTACTTAAAAACAAAAACTTCATCAGTAAAGTTTCTTTTTTTTTTTATCAGTAAAGTTTCTTAACCAATTGACTAGGTTTTTATTTTTTCCTGCTATTTTGCATCCTCCTTTCTTTTGTGTGAAATGCCCAGAGGTAATTTTATTTTTTATACTGAGAATTCTGTTTTCACACCACTACAGAGAACCCTCCAAAAAACAAAAGAAGACAGACATTTAATTCAGACTCTAAATGTTTATAAATATGACGGCTTTTAGAATGCATAGACTGGTAAACCACCATAGCAGGTTAGTGAATTTGGAGTAAAGAAACATAGTGATTTCCATACAACTAATATTTGTTCATTTGTTGATTAGCATATATTTATTGAAAAATAAATGTGCATCGGATACTATTATTGATGGAGGCATACAACAGTGAATAAAGCAAAGTCCCTGCCCTCAAAGTTTACATTTGAGAGAGAGAGATTGACAATAGAGAAATAAGTATATATTTTATATATATATATATATATATAAAATACTGTCAGATAGTTATGGGTGTCATGATGAAAAATAAACTGGGTTCTGAGATAAAGAGCAAAAGGGGAATTATTTCAAATGGAGTTGACATAATTCCCAATGGAACATCTAAGACCATTTAAAAGGCTCAAATATTTTATTTATCATTTTTTTCCCAAACAACAAAAATTTGATAACATACTTGGGTAACCATAAACCTGATTCTGAGTCAGCATAGTAAGACAATTCACTCCAGGAAGTGAAAACATGATAATACTTTAAAAATAATTAGGGTAACTGTCTACATTTCTTGATAAAATGTAAACAATCAGGTGGTGGCAGGAGAAGGGGGTGTTACTGGCATCTAGTTGGCAGAATCTAAGGATACTGCTAGAAAATCCTATAATGCATAGGACAGACCTCCATAGAATTTTCTAGTTCTAAGCGTAAATAGTGCCAAGACAGGGAAACCCTGTCTTAGCTTAAGTCTCAAGTATTTTAATCTACATATGTACAGGAGATATCATTTGGAGAGTGGCATTGTATATTGGAATCTATATAAAAGTGGGACACCTTATAATGTCATTTAAATTCCAGTATAATTAATGTACAGTGTTATATTAATTTCGGGTGTACAACTTAGAAATTCAACAACTCTATACATTACCTAGTGCTCATCACGATAAATGTACTCTTAATCACCTTCACCTGCTTCAACCATTCTCCCACTCATATTTCCTCTGGTAACTACCAGTTTTATTTATTTATTCATTCATTCATTCATTCATTTATTTATAAAGATTTTATTTATTTATTTAACAGAGAGAGAGATCACAAGTAGGCAGAGAGGCAGGCCGGGGTGGTGGGAAGGGGGGGTGAACAGGCTACCCGCTGAGCAGAGAGCCCGATGCGGGGCTCCATTCCAGGACCCTGAGAACATGACCTGAGCTGAAGGCAGAGGCTTTAACCCACTGAGCCACCCAGGTGCCCCAGTTCTCTATATTTAAGAGTCTTTTGTTTGTTTGTCTCTTTTTTTTCTCTGTTCATTTGTTTTGTTTCTTAAATTCCACTAATGCGTGAGATCATCTGGTATTTGTCTCTCTGATTGTATTTATTTCATTTAGCATTATACCTGCTAGATCCATCCATGTTACAAATGACAAATGACAAGATTTCATTTTTTATGGCTAAATAATATTCTCTTCATCTATCAATGGACCCTTGGGTTGCTTCCATATCTTGGCTATTGTAAATAATGCTGAACATATCTTTTTGAACTGGCATTTTTGTATTCTTTGAGTAAATTCCCAGTAATAAAATTGCTGGACCATATGGTAATTCTATTTTTAATATCTTGAGGAACCTCCGTATTGTTTTCTACAGTGGCTGCCCCAGTTTGCATTCCCACCAACAGGCATGAGGCTTCCTTTTCCTCCACATCCTCACTAACACTTGCTTTTTCTTATGTTTTTGGTTTTAGCCTTTCTTACAGATGTGAGGTTATATCTCATCATGGTTTTAATTCGCATTTCCCTGATAAGGAGTGATGTTGAGCATCTTTTCATCTGTCTCTTGGCCATCTATATGTCTTTTATGAAAAAAAGACTGTTCGTATCTTATGCCCATTTTCATAGTGAATTATTTGGGCATTTGGGGGTTCAGTTATATAAATTCTGTATACATTTTGGATACTTACTCCTTATCAGCTATATGATTTGCAAAATTTTCTCCCATTGCAACAAAAATAGGTTGTCCTTTTCTTTTGTTGATTGTTTCCTTGGCTATGCAGAAGATTTTTATTTTGATGTAGTCCCATAATTTAGTTTTGCTTTTCTTTTCCTTGCCTTAGGAGACATATTTAGAAAACTGTTGCTGAGACTGATGTCCAAGAAATTGCTTCCTGTGCTCTCTTCTAGGATTTTTATGGTTTTTCATATATGGCCTTTAATATGTTGAGGTATGTTTCCTCTGAACCTACTTTGTTGAGGGTTGTTATCATGAATGGATGTTGTACTTTGTCAAATGCTTTTTCTGCATCTATTGAAATGATCATATTGTTTTTATCCTTTCTCTTTTATTGATGGGATGTATCACATTGGTTGCTTTGCAGATAATTGGACCACCCTTGTATCCGAGGAATAAATTCCACTTGATCATGGTGAGTGATTTTTTAAAATGTATTATTGGATTCGATTTGCTAATATTTTGTTAAGAATTTTTGCATCCATATTCATCAGAGATATTGGCCTGTAGTTCTCTTTTGTTGTAGTGTCTTTATCTGGTTTTGGTATCAGAGTAATAATGCTGACCTCATACAATGACTTTGTAGAAGAATAGGTATTAACTCTTCTTTAAATTTTATTTTTTTTTAAACATATAATATCTTTTTATCCCCAGGGGTACAGGTCTGTGAATCGCCAGGTTTACACACTTCACAGCACTCACCATAGCACATACCCTCCCCAATGTCCATAATCCCACCCCCCCAACCCCCTCCCCCCATTAACCCTCAGTTTGTTTTGTGAGATTAAGAGTCACTTATGGTTTGTCTCCCTCCCAATCCCATCTTGTTTCATTTATTCTTCTCCTACACCCTTAACCCCCCATGTTGCATCTCCACTTCCTCATATCAGGGAGATCATATGATAGTTGTCTTTCTCCGATTGACTTATTTCGCTAAGCATGATACCCTCTAGTTCCATCCACGTCGTCGCAAATGGCAAGATTTCATTTCTTTTGATGGCTGCATAGTATTCCATTGTGTATATATACCACATCTTCTTTATCCATTCGTCTGTTGATGGACATCTAGGTTCTTTCCATAGTTTGGCTATTGTAGACATTGCTGCTATAAACATTCGGGTGCACGTGCCCCTTCGGATCACTACGTTTGTATCTTTAGGGTAAATACCCAGCAGTGCAATTGCTGGGTCATAGGGGAGTTCTATTTTCAACATTTTGAGGAACCTCCATACTGTTTTCCAGAGTGGTTGCACCAGCTTGCATTCCCACCAACAGTGTAGGAGGGTTCCCCTTTCTCCGCATCCTCGCCAGCATCTGTCATTTCCTGACTTGTTAATTTTAGCCATTCTGACTGGTGTGAGGTGGTATCTCATTGTGGTTTTGATTTGTATTTCCCTGATGCCGAGTGATATTAACTCTTCTTTAAATGTTTGGTAAAAATTCTTCTGTGAAGCTATCTGGTCCTGGACTTTGGAGTTTTTGATTTACTGATTCAATTTCAATGCTGGTAATCAGTCTGTTCAAATTTAGTTTTTCTTCCAGATTCATTTTTGGGAGGTTATAGGTTTCTAGGAATTTATCCATTTTTTCTAGGTTGTCCTTGTTGGCATGTAATTTTTCATAGTATTCTTTTACAATCCTTCGTATTTCTGTGGTGTCTACTGTTATTTCTTCTCTTTTATTTCTGATCTTATTTATTTGAATCCTCTCTCTCTCTCTCCCCTCTTTTTTCTTTTTTTTTAAAATGAGCCTGTCTAAAGGTTTATCAATTTTGTTAATCTTTTCAAAGAACCAGCTCTTGGTTTTATTGATCTGTTCTATTAGGATTTTTTGGTTTTGTTTATTTCTGCTCCAGTCTTTATTATTTTTTCCTTTTACTTGTTTTGGGTTTTCTTTGTTCTTCTTTTTCCATTTCCTCCAGGTGTAAAGTTAGGTTGTTTATCTGATATTTTTCTTGCTTCTTAGGGTAGGCCTGTATTGCTATAAATTTCCCTTTTAGAATAACATTTGCTGTATCCCAAAGATTTTGGATCACTGTGTTTTCATTTTCATTTGTCTTGAGGTAATTTTTTATTTCCTCTTTGATTTCTTGGTTGACCCGTTCATTGTTCAGTAGTATGTTATCTAACCTCCATGTATTTGTGTTCTTTCCAGATTTTTTCTTGTGCTTGATTTCCTTGTTTCATAGCATTGTAGTTAGAAAAGATGCATGGTACCACTTCAATCTTTTTAAGTTGTTTGAGATTTGTTTTGTGGCCTAACGTGATCTCTTCTGGAGAATGTTCCATGTGCACCTGAAAAGAATGTGCATTCCTCTGTTTTAGGATGGAATGTTCTGAATATATCTGTCAGATTCATCTGATCCAATGTGTCATTCAAAGCCACTGTTTCCTTGTTGATTTTCTGTTGGATGATCTTTCCAGTGATGTAAGTGGGGTGGTAAAGTCCCCTACTATTATGGTGTTACTGTTGATTTCTTCCTTTGTGTTTGTGATTAGCTGTTTTATGTATTTGGCTGCTCCCATATTGGGTGCATAAATATTTGCAATTGTTATATCTTCTTGTTAGATTGTTCCCTTTATGATTATGTAGAGTCCTTCTTTGTCTCTTGTTACAGTCTTTGTTTTAAAGTCTATTTTGTCTCATATAAGTAGTACTACCTCAGTCTTCTTTCACTTCCATTTGCAAGATAAATTCTTTTCCATCCCTTCACTTTCAGTCTGCATGCGTGTATAGGTCTGAAATGAGTCTCTTGTAGGTAGCATGTAGGTGGATCTTGTTCTTTTATTCACTCCATCACCCTATGTCTTTTGATTGGAGTGTTTAGTATTCAAAGCAATTATTGATAGGTATGTACTGATTGCTGTTTTGTTCCTTGTTTTATGGTTATTTTTGTAGTTCTTCTTTCTTCCTTTCTTCTCTTGCTCTCTTCTCTCAATGGTTTGCTGGCTTTCTTAGTGATATACATGGATTCCCTTCTGTTCATTTTTTTGCACATCCATTACCAGTTTTTAATTTATGGTTGCATTAGGTTTATATTTAATATCTTATGCTTGTCACGGTCTATATTGAATTGATGGTAGCTTAAGTTTGAACCCATTTTAACATTTTTCTTTTTTTAAAATTTTATTTATTTATTTATTTATTTGACAGAGAGAGAGAGATCACAAGTAGGCAGAGAGGCAGATAGAGAGAGAGGAGAAAGCAGGCTCCCTGCTGAGCAGAGAGCTAGATGCGGGGCTTGATCCCAGGACCCTGAGACCATGACCTGAGCTGAAGGCAGAGGCTTAACCCACTGAGCCACCCAGGCGCCCCAAGTTTGAACCCATTTTAAAAGCACAAAATTTTTAATCCTCTCCCGTCCGTGTTTTAGATATATAGTGTCTTATTTTACTTACATTCTTTTATTTTGTGACTCTCTTGACTGATTTTTACAGATATGCTTAATTTTATTGCTTTTATGTTTCCACTTTTCTTACTTCCTGCTTATGGTCTTTCCTTTCCATTCAGAGTCCGCTTTAATAATTATTCTAGGACTAGGGGCGCCTCGGTGGCTCAGTGGGTTAAGCCGCTGCCTTCGGCTCAGGTCATGATCTCGGAGTCCTGGGATCGAGTCCCGCATCGGGCTCTCTGCTCAGCGGGGAGCCTGCTTCCTCCTGTCTCTCTGCCTGCCTCTCTGCCTGCTTGTGATCTTTGTCTGTCAAATAAAAAAAAATAATAACAATAATAATTATTCTAGGACTAGTTTAGTGGTCCTGAATTTCTTCAACTTTTGTTTGTCTGGGGAACTCTCTATCTCTCCTTCTATTCTGAATGATAGCCTTGCTGGATAGAGTATTCTTGGTTGCAGGTTTGTTTTTTGTTTTTTGTTTTCTTTCTTTTAGCACTTTGAATATATTATGCCACTTTCTTCTAGCCTACAAAATTTCCACTGAAATTAGCAGATAGCCTTATGAAGTTTCCCTTGTATATAACTGTTTTCTTTTGTCTTCTTGCTTTAAAAATTCTCTTTGTACTTTTTGCCATTTTAATTACTATGTGTCTTTGTATAGAATTCCTTGGGTTGATTTTACTTGCCTCCTGGATCTGGATTTCTGTTTCCTTTCTCAGATTAGGAAAGTTTTCAGGTATTATTTCTTCAAGCAAAAAAAAATTTCTGCCTTATTTTCTCTCTCTTTTCTTCTAGGATCTCTATAATGTGAATGTTGTTATGCTTGATTGAGTTGCTGAATTTCCTTAATCTATTCTCATTTTTTTATTAATCTTTTTCTTTTGTTCAGCTTAAATGCTCTCCATTACACCCCAATGTTCATAGCAACAATCTCCATGATAGCCAAACTGTGGAAAGAGCTGAGATGCCCTTCAACAGACGAATGGATAAAGATGTGGCCCATGTACACAATGGAATATTACTCAGCCATCAGAAAGGATGAATACCCAACTATTGCATCCGCATGGACAGGACTGGAGGAGACTATGCTAAGTGAAATAAATCAAACAGAGAAAGTCAATTATCATATGGTTTCACTTATTTGTGGAACATAAGGAATAGCACGGAGGACATTAGGAGAAGGAAGGGAAAAATGAAGTGGGGGGAATCGGAGGGGGAAAAGAACCCTGAGAGACTATGGACTCTGGTCATCAAACTGAGGGTTTTAGAGGGGAAGGGGGGTGAGCCCAGTGATGGGTATTAAGGAGGGCACGGATTACATGGAGCATTGGGTGTTATACGCAAACAGTGAATCATGGAACATTACGTCAAAAACTAATGATGTACTGTATGGTGATTAACATAACATAATAATAATAATAACAACAACAATAATAAAGTGTTTGTACCATTACATCTCACTTCAGCCTCCTGAAGCCTAAAACTCAATAAAAGGCATTGATTTCTCCCCTCAAAAAAAAAAAAAAAAAAAGCTCTTCATTATATAATGTGTATTCTAAGGTATTTGGTTCCAGATTTTTTTAAAATTTATTTATTTGAGAGAGAAAGAGAGCATGAACATGGGGAGGGGCAGAGGGAGACAGAGAAATAGACTCCACACTGAGCAGGGAGCCCCATGTGTGGCTTGATCTCAGCACCTTGAGATTCGGACCTGAGTTGAAGTTAAGTGCTTAACCAAATAAGCCACCCAACCCCCCACCCCCATTTTAAGGTCCTAGATTTTTCAGAGACCTCATTATTATACTCTCTGACCTAAACAGAACATAAAAAGAGTCAAATTTATTCTTTGTATCTTGGAAAAGCCCTCAAAGTGTTTATGACAACTATATAAATTACTCACAGATTTATGTCACTTTTATTTCTAGTAGCCTAAGGATTAAAATGCTAAATGTACCTAAAAAAAGTGCTAAATGCACCCTCAGGGGCAGAAGGCCTTAGATAGGAAGGACAATTGTCCCCACATTGACTACTTCAGGATGAGGGGCAGCTAAATGGAGAGTTCTAAATTCAGCATGCATATTCATCTTGGCTATATTTTGCAACATTTTACATTTATAATAATTTAATAGCTATTCTGAGGAAGCTGTGGGACTCCCTATGAACTCACTGGACTCAAAATTGTCTATTTTCCCTTTAATGAATAGGATTAAATCCTCCACAAAGTCCAGAGGCAGTGCTATTTAATAGAAATATAATGTAAGCTTTATATTTAATTTAAAATTTCCTAGTAGCCACATTTTTAAAAGTATGCAAAAAAGGTAAAATTAATTTTAATAACATATTTTATGTAACCCAAAATATCTAAAATATTATCATTTCAGTATGAAATCAATATAAAATTATTGGGATTATTTTTCATAATAAGTCTTTGAAACCGGATATGTGTTTTATACTAACCGTATATTTCAATTTGAATTAGCCACATTTCAAATGCTCAATAGCCACACATGGCTAATGGCAACCATATTGGACAGCATAGGGTTAGAAATTCTTTATGTTTTGAAGCAAACTTTGTTTAATTTTTTTCATTCTAGGCAATCCCCACCCCCACCACCCACAGAAGATTTTTTTGTTTTTTTGTTTTTACATTTTTTCATGTATGAACTCATAATAGATATTTTCTGATTGTGGAGGACCTGGAGTATTACACTACCTATGTCATTTACTTCTCACCCCTCCAGCTTTTGTCTAACAGAAGCTTATCAGGCTTGTGTGTAATGGAACAATAATAATATCCATCAAAAGAATGTGCTTTGTATATCTAAGTCATTCAGGGATCTCAAAGACATGAGACCTAAATTTGCAATGGCACTCTAATTGTAAAAGTCAACCTGATGCAATTATTGCAAAGGATTCTCATTAGCTTAAATTAGAAAGTGAAGTTTTAAGAATAACATTAAGCTACCTCATGGAACAAAAAAAAGAGAGACAGATAATGAAGAAACAAAGAAGTACATTATCCCAAAGATCCTATCTACACAATTGTCATTTAAAACGAGTTAGCTTTAACAATGTTTTGCTTCTAAGTCCCTTTATTATAAATACCATACATAGTCCTGAGAAAGAAAAGAAAGAGAATCTGATGGGCCTAGCTCACATCAGGTGTCTGCTGCTGGACCATTCAGGTAAAGTAAGGATGTGGGGTAATGTAATAAAAGTCAGAGATACTGAAATTCTATCCCCATGTTCTAGGGACGATTCTCAGAGAAGGAAGAGTCATTGTAGGCTTACAGTATTCTGCCCCAAAGGACAAAGAACGATAGGAAATGCTAAGATAGGAATAATGTTTCTGTTGCTAAATTAGTGGGTTTTTTGGTTTGTTTTGTTTGTTTTTGTTTTTACTTTGCCACTAGTCTTTGACTTTGTTTTGCCAAAAGCACTAACAAATGGTAAAATTTTTTGGTTTTAAAACTTCTTAGCTTTGACATATTATAGTTTCTCTGAGGGTGTTGAACTAGTTACATTTCAGAATAATTCAAGTGGCAACTCCATTTAAGACGCCAAGGAACTTGGGAGCGCTTGGGTGGCTCAGTGGGTTAAAGCCTCTGCCTCCGGCTCAGGTCATGATCTCAGGGTCCTGGGATCGAGCCCTGCGTAGGGCTCTCTGCTCCATGGTGCCTCCCCCACCCCGCCCCCTGCCTGCCTCTCTGCCTACTTGTGATCTCTGTCTGTCAAATAAATAAATAAATAAATAAATAAAACCTTAAAAAAAAAAAAAAGAAGAAGCCAAGGAACTGGTATAATGTAAAGAATAAATAAAAATCTCAGACTATAAAAAATGAAAAATTTGAAAGACCATAGAAACAATACAGATTAAGAATAACTGATTCTGAAAAATAGATGCTTGATGTATATTGCAGTATATTATCACTTTCTCTTTATCCTGCTAAATACGTTCAGTAGCAGTTAGGCAACTTTCCATTAAAGTTATATTAGTTTGTGTATTTGTTTATTGTCTTTCTACTCCACTTAACATTTAAACCCTGTGACAAAGTTTGCTGCTTATTGTCATATTCTCTGTGCCTAGAACATTCATTGCCTGACACATAGTTACTGGCACTAAATTATAAGTGTTTGTTAAGTGAATTCATTGATGAATGACAGTTTTGAACTCTCTCATTACTTTCTTATTGCTAGAACCAAATAAAAATGATAGGTGAAAATTTAGAGCTAATAATAACCTTGGAGATTATTTCAGTTTTCTTGTTTTATAACTGAAATAATTGAGGCCCTTGTAAATATATCCTTGATCTAGGAGACTACAGGAAAAAAAAAATATGAAGTCAAACACAGAAAGTCACCTACGACTGGATTTCTTTTATGAATACGAATATACTATGCTATTGTCAAGTGAATCATAAGGCATCTACTCATTGACAAGAAAATTATATAACCACTACTTCTCTGGGTTCAACTCCCCACCAAGCACAGCTCTGTTCCCAAGCCCTCTGAAGTACTGAATATAAATGTAAAGCATAAATATAAAATGTTCATTAAGTCATTAAAATGTGAAGCATCTGAAATACACTCTACAGGGATTCCAAGTATATATTAAAATATTAAATACACACATCAGCATTTTATATGCTTGGTCTGTTCAATCCAACATTATATGAAACTTCCAGAAGATCAGGATATGGTATCACGGATCCTGAACATTAGTCCCATCTGAATAATCCAGGCTAATCTTCCCACTTCAAGATTCTTAATCACATCTTCAAAGTCTCTTTTACTATGTAATGTAATATATCCACAGTTTTCAGGAATTAGGATGTGGCCATCTTTCATGGGGGACATTATACTGTATACCTTCATCTCTCTTGGACAAAGATCTACAAGTTAACCTCTCCCTTTACAGATCTGGCTCAGTCAATAGAAAGTTAAGGTTAGTATTGTATTTAAAGAACACTTAGTAATCTCTTTTTCATCAATTTCTGAGTCTCAGTTAATTTTTCTAACTATTTAGAATCCAGTTATATTTTGGGAGAATGCTGTGAAGGCAAAGGTCACTGAAAACAATGGAAGAAAAATACATTTTATTTATTTATTTTTAAAGATTTATTTATTTATTTATTTGAAAGAGTGCAAGCGTGCACAAGCTGGGGAGGAGGTAGGGGCAGAGGCAGAGGGAGAAGCAGACTGCCACTGAGCAGGGAGCTCGATGTGGGGCCCAATCCCAGGACCCTGTGATCATGACCTGAGCCAAAGGCAGACACTTAAGTGACTGAGCAACCCAGGTATCCTAAGAGAAATGCATTTTAGAAGATAAAACTATCAGTTTGAAGAGGAGCTCTTGTTTTAATTTACTAAGTAATTTTCTTAAAAAGGCCTCATGTGATTCTGCTTTGTAGCTACCTTTGTCTGACTCCAATTTCAAAAGATACAGTAATTGAGTAAGAAGAGTAAGCAGTGCACATGCAATCCCATGCCTCATGCCGTTTGAAAATTGTCAGTATATTACAAAGAGAATGCTCATAATAATAGCTGAAAGTCATAAAGAGGGTAAATAATAAAAGATATTTTAAGAATACTTTTTATTTGTATTTTTTAAATTTTTTAATTTTTTATAAACATATAATGTATTATTAGCCCCAGGGGTACAGGTCTGTGAATGGCCAGGTTTACACACTTCACAGCACTCACCATAGCACATACCCTCCCCAATGTCCATAACCCCACCACCCTCTCCCGACCCCACTCCCCCCAGCAATACTTTTTATTTTTGTATGACTTCTTTTAAAAAAGATAAAAAACCAAAAATAAAGATAAAAAAACCATTAAGCAATTGTTGATATAAAGCTCCACCTTAATTAAAGAGTTCATTAATATTCAGTTCTTGGGGATTGTGGCAATTATTTTGGAAAACTACTATTAAATTTCTAGGAACTGTGACTTTATTTGTAACCTGACATGGAATGTCAGCCTTGATTTATAATATTGTTTATTCATTATCTTTTAGAACATAAGCCATTTGTTAGATGGAAACTATTTTGGCCACTCTGGAGAACAGTATGGAGGTTCCTTGAAAAGTTAAAAATAGAACTACCCTATGACGCAGTAATTGCTCTACTAGGTTTTGACCCAAAGGATACAAAAGTAGTGATTTGAAGGGGCACATGTACTATATGGATGGAGGTTTCTGTGATTTGTCCTGCATAACTGATCACTCCAACCTGCATATACGCAGGCAGATTAAGGAATGTTGTTTGTGAGACTTATGCTGCGCAAGTGACCTCAGGAACCTAGTTAGTTGACATCAGCTGGCCTCCAGGTCAGAATTGGCTCTTCTGGGCTGGATGCCAAGAGCTATAAATTTTGCCTACATCTCCCCCAACTCCAGATGGGGCTGGCCCCCTGGAATGGAATTTGGGAGTGGAGGCAAGCACACATAGCGCAGGTTCCTGGACTATATAAAGACATCATAACATAGAAATGCAGCTCACTCCAAACTGCACAGGTGAGCAAATGTTTAACTTCAGACCCTGTCATTTGCCCTGTAAATATGGCCATTATGGGAATGGTCAGCTGGAAGTCTCACTTGAGGGGAGGATGCTCAGTCCTGGCATCTCATTTGCGACTCCAGCCTGGCTGTCACCATGGGGCTTCCCCAGCTAATGAGGTTGGATGTTTTAAGTACCTGATTTGATGTAACTTTGTCTTATTCTCCTTTACTGCTTACTATTGCCCTCATCCATGTGTAGATTTCCCCTTTCTTCTTACTGTTTCTATTAGATTTTTGTCATATGAATAGTGTTTTTTCCCCTTAGAAACTGAGAGTATAACTGCCATGTATCTTTTCTTTAGAATAGCACTCTGATGTTTATAGCAGCATTATCAACAGCTAAATTATGGAAAGAGCCCAAACATCCATTGACTGATGAATGGATAAAGAAGATGTGAACAGACTATTACTCAACCATAAAAAAAGAATGAAATCTTGCCATTTGCAACAATGTAGATGGAGCTAGAGAGTATTATGCTAAGAGAAATAAGTCAGTCAGAGAAAGACAAATACAGTATGATTTCACTCATGTCTGAAATTTAAGAAAAAGAACAGATGAACATAGGGGAAAAGAAAAAAAAAAAAAGAAAGAGCAAACCATAAAATAGACTCTTAACTATTGAGAACCACCTGCCTGTTGCTGCAGGTAGGGTGAGTGAGCAGGAGATGGGCTAAATGGGTGATGGGGATTAAGGAGGACACTTGTGATGAGAACTGAGGGTTGCATGTAAGTGATGAATTACTGAATTCTACTCCTAAACTAATATTACGTAATATGTTAACTAACTAGAATTTAAATAAAACTTTAAACAAAAATAAATCTGTAAGGCAAAAAACCCCACCCATTTTGTATTTACACATATAAATATTTTAAAATTGAGATTAAGTGATTATTAAAAAATGGGTATTTTCTAGTGAGAGTTTATGGATGATAACGATAAAAACCCACAGGATAGCAGTGTATCCTATTACCCTTTATGTAATTTATGTATTGTTGGTTTACTCCATTCATTGTTAAGGCCAGTCCTGTGGATCCTGCTGGATGTTGCCTCTACTTATTTATTAATGATTTTTAGCTAATGGTTGTTCTAGTGGTCTCAAGTCTGAGCTTTGTTGCTTTCTCTGATTCTGCTGGAAATCAGAGGTAGGCAGCAGCATAGGTTGTACAGGACAAGGATAGAACAGGAGTCAGTGGAACTAATCTCTTTCTCTTAATGGTCTTACTTAATCCAAAATACGGCATGGGATGCCCAGCCTTCAAGCATGCTGCTGGAGCGCTTATTAATGGCTACTGAGATCTTATTAATGGCTTCAAATTAAGCTCTTATTAATGGCTTCAAATCCCACTAATGTTCATACAACAAGTAGCTTGTTATCAATGTAAATGTTCTGAGAGCCCTGAAGTAGTAAGTACACAGGATACTGAGTTTATAGGCATTTCTTGGTTGCAGCTGATGAATATTTAGTCTTATTGAGTACTTGGGAAAAAATGTAAAAGCTTTGCTAAAAATCCAAGTTTAACAATTAGGTCTTCTTGTACATTCTTGTTCTGAATATCTTTGAATTTATCATATTGAATGGCTAAGGAGGGAAAACAGTTTTTAAGTCTGTTACCGGAAATTATTTGGGATTTTTTTTCAGAGGGTTGTGAACAGTAGTGTAATTGCCCTTATCTCCCTGTAGAAACAAGAGCCTCTTGGGTCTGCTGTTGGCAACTGGAAGAAAGCACTCTAATAGTCTTATCTTATTCCCAAAGCTCTGGTAGTGGTGGTAATGGACTTTGTTATAAACAGACTAAATGACACCTCTTTTAATCATTACAAGAATCTTATAAATCTATTGGTCAGAATTACCAAAATGGTGGACATATATTTGTAAAGATATTTTATAGAGTGGAGGTGGGAAAGAAGTGTCTTCACTTTCTCTCCTTCAAAATACCCCTGAGCATTTGCCTAATTCAACCATATGAGTCTGTGTGCTTTAGTTTTCCACTTCTCTGTTTTACATTACTTTCTTCTTCACTCTGGCTCTTTAGTCAAGTGATCATTTCCAAATTCCCTATCTTTTTCAGTGACACTTGGGGTAATCTTACTCATTTAGTTCTTAATGTCACAATCTTTTCTCATTTAAAGAATAAATAACATTGAAGATGAAATAAAAGGTTTTTCTTTTTTTTTTTTTTTAAGATTTTATTTATTTGTCAGAGAGAGAGGGAGAGAGAGCGAGCACAGGCAGACAGAATGGCAGGCAGAGGCAGAGGGAGAAGCAGGCTCCCCGCCAAGCAAGGAGCCCAATGTGGGACTTGATCCCAGGACGCTGGGATCATGACCTGAGCCGAAAGCAGCTGCTTAACCAACTGAGCCACCCAGGCGTCCCAAAATAAAAGGTTTTTCAATAATTTCAAGAAATGAAAAAGAAGTTGAAAGAAAGTAAACTGAAGGGAATGACAACTTAGCTGATCTGATACTTACTTGTCACATTAATATTCAATCAGATTTTTTCCCTTGTTCTATAAAAACATTTGAAGATTAAGGAGTACATGAGAAAGCACAGGGAACTGTTGGAGATCCTGGAAGGACTGACTGGACAGAACTGGTCCCATTCTTGATCTTGTTCTGAATTTGCATACTTGCATTCTATAGCTTTTAAGTCTTTTCTCAAAATGCCAAGGAGTGAAAGAAAGTCTTAGGGTCTCCAAAGGGAGAGCAAAAAGGAAAGCTAAAGCTTCTCTGCTTACAGTCTTCATAGATTATTATTTTATGCTGCATTAAACATTTCACCTTCCCATTCAATAGATCTTTGCCCAGAAAATTTAATTATTATGGAACAGATGGCCTCAGACTTTGGATAAGATTTGCTAGAAACCAGTAGGGACTTTAAGGGGGAATTCACCCAAAGCAAGTATTTTTTCTTGAAATCATTTCTGGGGTCAAAAGGAATATGTGATGCCAAGAAGATGTGATGCATTTTCTCACCTCTGTTCACATCAGTATCGTTCCTGCATACCAGGATAAAACTGCAAATAAGGGTTTTTATATTGTTTTATTTCATTTTTATTTCTTATTGTGTAAGGTCACAATCTTTCATAGCTTGATGTAAATCAAGATCCATATAATAGTGACATTAAAGCCAATAAAATCAGAGTGATCTAATAGAGATATTTCTCAGGACTTCTGTGCCAAACTAATAGTAAATTATTATTCATTAAAATAAAACTTGCTACTTGCTGAATCAATTTCTGTGTGAAAAGAACAAAAACAAAGGTAAAAGCAAAATTATAGAAGATGCTTATGATAGTAAAAGAAAAGCTCACTTAGACTAGCTTAAATTAAAAAGAGAATAATGTCAATAGACACAGAAAAAAATATTCAACAAATTTAACATTCTTTCATGATAAAAATTCAATGAAAAGTTGGGAACAAAAGGAATTCCCTCAACAAGATAAAAACACTTATGGAAAACTCATAGTTTACATCATATTCAGTGATGAAAGACTGAAAGCTTTCTCTGATGGATCAGGAATAAGATACAGATGCTCATTTTTGCTGCTGCTATTCAACATCATACTAGAAGTCCTAGCCAGAGCAGTTGGGCAAGAAAAAGAAATGAAAGGTATCTAAATTGAAAAGGAAGAAGTAAAATTATCTCTGTTCACAGGGAGCATGATTCTATATATTGGACATTCCAAAGAATCAAACAAAAAAAATTATTAGAGCTAATAAACAGATTCAGCAAGGTGGAAGAGGACAGGATAAACATACAAAACACATTTGTGTTTTATACACCAGAAAAAAAAAAAACTAAAGAAAATTAAGAAAATAATTACATAGACAATAGGATCCCAAAGAACAAAATACCTAAGAATAAATTTAAACTGAGGAGATGAAAGTCTGTACATTGAAAACTATAAAATGCTGCTGAAAGAACTTAAAGAAAACCTAATTAAATTAAGAGACGTGTTACATTCATGGATTGGAAGACAATATTGTTAATATGGCAATACCTTTCCAAATGATACACAGAATCAATGTAATCTTTACCAAAATTCCAGTGATCTTCTTAGTAAAAGTGGAAATGCTGACCCTCAAATCTATATTAAATTTCAGGGGGTCCAAAATAGCCAAAACCATATTGAAAAAATAAAAATAAAGTTAGAGGATTCATACTTCTTAATTTCAAACTCACTAAAAAGTTATAGTAATCAAAACAGTATAATACAGGCATAAGGTAGACATGGGATCAGGGAGTAGAATTGAGAGTCCAGAATTAAACCTGAACAGAGGATCCTTTGGTTTCCAATAAAGGTGACAACACTATTCAGTGGGGTAAGAATAGCTTCTTCAACAAATGGTACTGGACACACAACTGAATAAGCACATGAAAAAGAATGAGGGTGGGTTCCTACTTCACTCCATATATAAATGTTACTTTAAATGGATCAACAACCTAAATATAAGAGCTAAAATTATAAACCTATTATAATAAAGCATAGGAATAAATCCTCATGACCTCAGATTTGATAATAGATGTTTTGATATCAAAACTGTGGATAACCAAAGAAAAATATATAAATTGAACTTCATAAATTTTAAAAATGTTTGTTCCTCAAAAATACCATCAAGAAAATTTATTTTATCTTATTTAATTTAATTTAATTTAATTTATTTATTTGAGAGAGAGCGGGAGGGGGAGGGGGAGGAAGGGCAGAGGGAGGAGGAGAGAGAAAATTCCAAATAGGCTCCATACCTGCATAGCTGCACAGAGCCTAGTTCAGTGCTTGATCTCATGCCCCTAAGTTCACAACCTGAGGTGAATTCAAGAGTCAGATGCTTAACTTACTGAGCCACCCTGATGCCCCAAGAAGAAAATTTAAAGATTTAAAATTTAAACTTAAAATACAAAAAATTTAAAATACAAAACTCAAAGTATTTGCAAATTATATCTCTTGTAAGGGTTTAGGATCCAGAATATATAAATTACTTACTTACTTACTTAATTAATTAATTCAACAACAAGAAGACAAATAACCCATTTAACAAATGAGCACTGGACTTGACATTTCTCCAAAGACATACAAATGGCCAATAAGCACATGATATGTTTAATTTCATTGGTCATTAAGGAAATGCATTGGTCACAATGAAATATAACTTCACACCAGTAGAATGACTAGATAAATTTTTAAAATTCAGACAGTAATAATTGTTAATGAGAATGTGGCAAAATAGAAACTCTTGGGTATTACTGATGAGGATATAAAATAGTGCAGCCACTGTGAAGAACAATTTGGTAGTCCCTGAAATGTTAAATACAGAATTACCATGGGACACAGCAATTCCACTCTTAGGGATATACCCAAGGGAAATGACTGTGTTTGTCCGCATAGAAACTGGTCCATAAATGTTTATGTCAGCATTATTCATAAATGCCAAAAGGTAGAAACAATTCAAATGTCTACCCATAAATGAATGGATAAATGTCACATATGAAACATGTAATGGAATATTATTCCAATATAAAAAGGAATGACGAACTGATACATGCTACAATTTGGATGAACCTAATAAACATTATGCTAAGTGACAGAAACCAGACACAAAAGGGCACGTAATGTATGATTCATTTTATACCAAATATCCAGAAGAGGCAAATTCATAGAGACAGAATGATTAGTGGTTGCCAGGGGATGGGGAGTGGGAGGAATAGGAAATGATCACTTAGAATATGAGATATTCTTCAGGGGTGTGTTAGTCAGAGCTCTCCAGAGAAACAGAAGGAATAATGTGTGTGTGTGTGTGTGTGTGTGTGTGTGTGTATTTATTTTAAGAAACTAGTTCATATAACTATATGATTATAGAGGCTGGTGAGTACGAAATCTGCAAGGTGGGTCAGTAGGCTGAAAACCCGGGGATGTGTCAGTGTTGTAGTTGAAGTCTGAAGGCTGTCTGCTTTCAGAATTCCCTCTTGCTCAGGAGGTCTATCTTTTGTTTTATTCAGGACAACAACTGATTAGATGAAGTCCCACATAATGGAAGGCAATCTGCTTTACTCATAGTACTGATTTAAATGTTCATCTTACCCCAAATACCTTTATAGAAACACCCAGAGTCATATATGACCAAATATCTGTACATCATGGCCCAGCCAAGCTGACACACAAAAAATTAACCATCACATGGGGGTGATGAACGAGTTTTGAAACTAGAGAGAGGTAATATTTGTACAGCATTGTGAATGCATTAAATACCACTGAAATGTACACTTTAAAATGGTTACTAGCATGTTGTATCTGTTTCACGCCACTTTCAAAACAAAGCAAAACAGTTAAAGAGCATATCACATTGCATTTCCCTAATGGCTGATGTTATTTATCAGCTATGTCTCCTCTTCATGGTTTTTTTTTTTTAAATCCATTTCTAATTGTAGTTTTAGGAGTTCTTTATATAGTCTCAATACAAGGCCTTTGTCAGATATATGGCTTGCAAATATTTTCTTTAGCCTGAAGCTCCTCTTCTCATTCTCTTTACACAGTCTTTCACAGGGTGAAAGTTTTTCATTTTGATGAAGTTCAGATGATCAGTTTTTCCTTTATGTATTATATTTTTGGTGTCATGAAGTAATTTTTAGTGTTAAGTATATAATTTGTAATTTTTGACAAATGGGAAAATCCATGTGGGACTCAGGTGGACACTGAAGAATAGCAAATTGACCAGAACAATACTCCCTCACTATCTTCAACAGGCCGGCGCATATTGAAGCAATATTTTAAATTACAGAAGTTTAGTATGGTGTTGCACTCATTCTTAACTGCATCTTTCAGGAGCACAAAGCAAGAAGAATGTACACATTCTTGGGATGCCTGGATGGCTCAGTTGGTTAAGCAGCTGCCTTCGGCTCAGGTCGTGATCCCAGCGTCCTGGGATCGAGTCCCACATCTGGCTCCTTGCTCTGCAGGGAACCTACTTCTCCCTCTGCCTCTCCCTGCCACTCTGCCTGCCTGTGCTCTCTCTCTCTCTCTCTCTCTCTCTCTCTCTCTCTGACAAATAAATAAACAAAATCTTTAAAAAGTACATGTTCTTACATAATGTCTATAAAATAACTATGCCAATTCACTGGCAAAAATGGCGAAAGACTATTTTATAGGAGTAAAAAATTGTCTATTTTTGAACAATTATAATAAACTTTAGGCTGAAAATGTAGTTAGAGGGGTGCCTGGGTGGCTGAGTGGGTTAAAACCTTTGTCTTCTGCTCAGGTCATGATCCCAGAGTCCTGGGATCGAGCCCTGCATCAGACTCTCTGCTTGGCGGGGAGCCTGCTTCCTCCTCTCTCTCTGCCTGCCTCTCTGCCTACTTGTGATCTCTGTCTGTCAAATAAATAAATAAAATCTTAAAAAAAAAAAAAGAAAGAAAAAGAAAAAAAAATGTAGTTAGAGTGCCTGATAAAATATAGGGCTCTTAGTTAAACTTGATTTAAGACATTGCATGGGACATACTTATCCTAAAAAGTTATTTGTTGTTTATCTGAAATTCAGACTCTACTGAGTGTTCTGTATTTTTATTTGCTAAATTTCGCAACCTTAAATGTAGTACAAGTGCTTTCATGAAAGGGGTGCTATGGGCTTTTTAATGAAGCTCTCACAAAATAGATATGTTGAACAAATATCTGTTCTATGAGTTTAAGTCTTTTTATTATTACATTTTGTGTTTACTCAATTTAAATGATATCTAAAAGACATTGCCTTTAGAATCAAAGACTAATAAAACTGGAGTGAACCTAGAGATCACCCAGTTCAGTTCTCTCGACCTACAGATTAGAAAACTGAGGCCTGTAGTAAGTACCATTGTAATTTTAGAGACAGAAGTGGGGATCATTGCCTCTATCACCCCCAGTGGAGTTTCAAAATTCCCCACAGGCTCAGAATATCTGAAAAGTTCAAGCATTTTATAGCCCAAGCAGCTTAGGAACCTAGTTATTTGGAGCCAAAGGAAGTGTTCTAGGTTTTGACAGAACTCATTATGTCTTTATATCTATGTTAAAATATTAAGTAGAAAAAGATGAAATATAAATGCTAGCCTATATGAAGTTAATATTTACTTCTGGAGGGACATAAGCATTTAATTTAGAAAAGTTGAAGAAATTACTGGGGGCTTCCAAATGTCAGGGCAGAAAACTAAAGCCTCTCTGAGTAGTTTGCACTTATTACTACCACTAAGTGAGAGCTCAAGTTACCAGAAATAAGGATTCAAAGATGAAAAAATACTAAAGACATTTCCTATAGTCAGGGATATTCTGGGCAGCACATCTACACCATGCTGAGTTAATGGCTTTATCTCTTTCATGTTCTCTTTTGGTTTGTCTTTCTTTCTTTTTTCTTCTGAAAAAATTTTTTTAAAGATTTATTTATTTATTTATTTATTTGACAGACAGAGATCACAAGTAGGCAGAGAGGCAGGCAGGGGGTGGGGGCAGCAGGCTCCCCACTGAGCACGGAGCCCGACGTGGGGCTTGATCCCAGCACCCTGAGATCGTGAACTGAACTGAAGGCAGAGGCTTAACCCACTGAGCCACCCAGGCGCCCCCTTATATATATATATATTTTAAATCTCTCCATCCCATGAGAAACATATTGCTGGAAGACTTCTGAGACATACACAAAATCTCTAAGAAGCATACATATTCTTTTAGTATGTGCTATAATTAATAAGTCAGCCAATGCTCAGTTAATGAAATTGTTCTTTAAAAACATGCACAGATTCACAGCTTTGTAGATAGTGGGAGAAAGGATTAATAATGTGCAAGAAGAGTTCGGTTGGGTGGGATGCAAAAATCTAGGATAAAGGCAGCCAGACACCGGAGAATAAGAGATGATAAAAGAAGCAAAGTTTACGAAGGTCGGATCCGATTGGGAGATGAAGTAATGACTGTTACCGAGCCTGTGTAAATAGGCAGGAGAAGAGCTCTGGGTGTCTAGTGTGGGAGGCAATGTTTTCTGCATCCATCACTCAAAAGAAATGCAAACGTTTACATCAGGACAAATGTGGAACTCCTTTGTATTTATTCATATGATCCTCCCCTGTGTATTTCTACTTTGTATCTATATATCTTCGTTGGGCAGAATATAAAGAACTGTGTTTTCTCTATATCGTGAAGTGTGTCTTCTCTTCCCGCCTTCTTTAAGCTAGGAATTTAGCTCTTCTAGCACCTTGTGGAATTTGCCCTTGCCGAATGAGACCTAGGCAACTGCAGAAAAGAACAGTCAGTTTTTTCCCTTTGGCTGATAAAAGGACAGGTAAGACACTCAGCAATTACACTTCTGTCTCAGGGCAGCTACCTTTCATTACAATCCGTCCACTTCCTCTGAGCTTTGATTTCTTAATTGAAGGCTCAGGGGGCCAGGAAAACGAGGTTGTTAGGTTTTCTGACTCTGTAGTGATTTGGTTGTCTGGTCCTTCATCATCTGGATTCTTAATTCCAAGACAGGGGCTGCAAAGTGTCCTAAAAGGTCAAATCTGCATATCACCTTTGTCTTATGTCTTCCTCAGTTGTGAAAACTTACGCAAAGCCATTTTTATTGATATCAGTGGTCAGAAAGAAATGTTTGGAACTTTAGACTTGAACTCTGTCACTGATTTTTTTTTTCTCTGTCCTATTGAAAGTCACTGTGTGTTTTTAAATGTGTTGGCTGAAAACAAAAACAGGAGAAAAATATGCTCTGGTTGTCCTCCTTCCTTAACCTTCAACATCATGTTTACTGTTCACTGTCGCTAAATTGGGAGTAAAAATATCAGGAGGGAAGGGAAGAGATTATGCAAGTAAAAGTTACTTAGAATGACTTTGTATTTGAAAATTTACTTATTGATTCTAAAACTGTTTAAACATAATATAAAAATGATTTAGCAATAGAAACCACTGGCATACCTACTTTTCCAAAGTCTAAAATACATATTTTTAAAAATCAAAAATTGTACAACAGTGATATATCTGGCAGTAGTACATGATTATATTGAAAAGAATGTAAATGCCGAAGAATAAAGATCAAGAATTCTCTGAGATATTTTTATCTATATGTAGCCATTTTAATTGAAATTCTGATTATATACCAGTTGAAGTCATCAATTTTGGATTAAAAGCATGTAAACGTATTATATGACTCAGCTGATGTTCAAAGTATTTGTAAAGAAACACTGTTATTCTATTGGCTATATCTAATTTTCTGTTATTTCCAAATAGATAAGAAGTTAAAAGCACACTAACATAAACATTGAAATTTTTCTATATGGATAGAAAAATAAAATTGTATTGGGATGCCTGGGTGGCTCAGTTGGTTAAGCATCTGCCTTTGACTCCAAGTCTGGTCCCAGGGTCCTAGGATTGAGCCCCATGTCAGACTTCTTGCTTAGCCTTCTCCTTCTCCCTCTGCCCTCTGCCCTCTGCTGATGCTCTCTCACTTTCTATCTCAAATAAATAAAATCTTTAAATAAGGAAACAAATGTATTTTACTGATTTAGAGTGGGGAGCTGGGGAGATGATTTATTTAACATACTCTTTCTCCAATTTTTACTGTGTCTACAAATTATTGGAAATCTTGTTAAAGTGAAGGTTCTGATTTGGTGGTCTGGAGTGGAAACTGAGGTTCTAAATTTGTGACAGACGTCCTGCTGATGCCAACTTCTGGTCCCCAGATCATGCTTTGAGTGTCAGGGATCAAAACCAAAGATATTTATATAATACCACAGATATGAAGAAGAACCATAATACAAATAGACTAATAGTATCATTTGTTTTGCTTTATAATTATGTGGGTAGAGTAATTTAGAAATTCTTCTGTTATAAAAACATTAAAAATTATTACTTAAGAAGTTATTAATTTGTATCAATTTTATAGTGATTCCTTTCTTTTAACAATTAGAACATTTTGTTTCTTTATGAACATGGACAATAAAGGGCAAGCAGGCTTCCAGAGGTCTGAATGTAGTTTATATATGTGTAATTGAATTGACTGACTGATTGAATATATTTGACTGAATTATCTAAAATTGACTAAAACTTCTACTCCAGACTACAGGATATTATATAGAGCAGTGATTCTTAACTAGGCATGATTTTTGTCCCCCAAGGGATATTGGGCCATGTTTAGAGATATTTTTGGTGGCCACAACTTGTGGGGATGGGCATAGGGCAGAGAGATTTGCTACTGGCACACAATAAGTAGAGGCCATATATTCTGCTGAATACCCTGCAATGCACAGGACAGCCCCCCACAACAAAGAATTATCTAGCCAAAATGTCAGTAGTGCCAAGGTTAAGAAACCCTCATGGAGAGTATGAGAGAGGTACGAAGTCCCCTCTTGAGGGGTGTACAGATATTTGAGGATACAAGATTAACCTAATAGTTAGTAAATATGTCTTGAACAGCACTGTATATAGGGAAGTAGGAATAGAATAGTGAAAGACATCCATGTGGTGTACTGCTGTCAGAACAATTTGTGAAAGAGGCAGCTCTGCAAGAAAAATGGGCAGGATTTAGTTTAATAAAGACTAGAGGAATGAAGATAATACTTGTCCTCTTTATAAGAAAGACACTTCTCATCTTCAAAATGAAAATTGTTCTCTTACTTGATAGGAAGTTTTGAGAATGAGCTTTTACAGAATTTTTTTATTTGAAGGCAGTTGAAATTCCATTTTAATGAGTGTACAGCTATCAACTACAAGTGCATTATCAACACATCCAAAGTCCTACCTGTCCTTTCTCTAATAATATTGCAGCTTTCCAAAGAGTGTTTGTTATCTTAGCATAAACACTAAACAAAGAATATTTACGGAAGAGAAAGGCTGAATTTTTAAAACTTTAAAAAGATTTTTTAAACTACTTAAAATTGGTAAGTTTTTCATTTTATCCTTACTATCTTCATGGAGATATAAAGATCCCAAGAGGAAAAAGAAAAAAAAAAAAAACCCTGATCATAGCTAGTGGGTAGGATGGTAAACTTGTATTTTATATTTATAAGCATTGTAAGTATATAGTGAATATTACATATGAATATATAAATAAAAATCCATTTAAAGCAATAGAATCATATTTGGATATCATGCCTTAACTTTCTAAGATCTTTCTAAAACATGGTGTGAACTAAAGTATCTTTTAAAAATACAGTTGATTTTCTTATTTGGAGATTTCATATTTGCTAATTCACCTATGCATTAAAATTTATTAATACTCCAAAATCAGTACTCACAGATGTGGTTATTCGTGGATACTCTCAGAGCAGCAATAAATTTATGTTGCTCACTGCACACATTTTCAGCTGAGGTTGAACAAGGTAATGTTCTGCTTTCTTATATTGGTACTCATAAACAAGTGTGTCCTTTTCAGTCTTTTTTGTGATGTTTCTTGAATTTTTTTGCTTTTTGTTGACTTTGCAACTTAATGTGGCCCCCAGTCATAGTGCTTGAGATGCTGTGTAGGTTCCTAAGCTTAAGAAGGCTGTGATTTGCCTTCTGGATAAAATACATGTTAGATAAGCTGTGTTCAGGCCTGAGTTATGTGCTCTTGACCATGACTCCATTGTTAGTGAATCAACAATGTATATTAAAAAAGACGCAGAAATACACATAAAAAGCAAGGTTATGTATCTACTAGCTGATGGAAATGTTGTGACCAGAAGCTCATAGGAACCTAACCCTGTATTTCCCCAGGATCACTGCTTGAATAGTTGCTAATACAGTTCTCCTTAGTGATTGTGTAGACTTAATAGAGCTAAAGGAACCACAAATAGCAATAATTAACACTTAATAATATTATCAAATTGACTATTTTTATGTTATATGTTATATGTTTTATGTATTTATGTATTTTATTTTATGTATTTCTTTCTTTATTTATTTTCATAGAGTAAATGATAAACCTCATCACTTCCATCATGGACCAGATGGTATCATTTTTGACTTGGATATTATAATAGCCTTCTAACTGATCTTCTTGTTCCCACCCTTGTTCCCTATGCCTGTTCTCCACACAGCAGGTTGTAAGTCAGATGTATTACACTTAGTTCAAAGCCTTGTGACAGTTTTTTTCATTTCACTCAGAGTAAAACCCAAAGTTCTGAAAATGAACTCTGAGGCCACACAGTATTCCCCAGCCCCCATCAGCAATTTACCTCCCTGACTTTATCTCCTATATAGTCCCCCTTGCTGAGCTCACCCTATTCCAGCCTTTCTGATTTTGCTTTTTCTTCTGTCTGGAAATCTGATATCTACATGGCTTACTCCCTCCCCTACATGGATTCTTTGCTCAAAAGTTTTATCCATGAGGCCTTTCCTGGCTGCCTATTCAAAATTCCTACCCCACCCGCACCCCATATTTCCACTCTCCTCCTTTCCTTTTTTTTTTCCTGTAACACTTACCATTCTTTAATATGTTATAAACTTTATTTATTTGTGATAAATAGGTAAAATCTAGATAGGTAAAATCTAGATAGAAGATACTTCTGGAAAGAAAATAATTTTCAGTGTTTTCTTAAATTTTTAGTATTCTAAAATTTTCTTCCATTTTGATGATCTGAGAAAAATTAGGCTTTTTAATGTTCACCAGTTTTAGTTACAGCAACAGCAACCCCAAAGAATAATTAATCTAATCTTTTTTCAGTGTAAAAATTTATATTTTCTTATTTTACAAATTTAAAATCACACTGTATATAATCCCATAGCATGCATTTTTTGCACAAATACAAATTACAATATTCAAATAGTAAATGTTTATTGCTCCAATTATACCTCTGGATTAACTGATTAAAACATATTATTATAATGCACAAACCATATGCATGGTAGATTTTAGCATGCCTAAAATAGTCACATAATTTTAGAGTGGTGACTAATCACCATGTGTAAACTGAAGACTCCCACATCTTCATCTCTAGTTCATTTACCTCTGTTGAACACCCTGCATATTAAGCTGTCTAATGGAAGCTGTCGCTTGGAAATATCGGTCCTCAAGCCCGACGTGCTTTTCCTAACCGCTCTATTTTTCCCTCTTGCCACACAGACTTCTTTCAATATCTTGAACAAGTTATGGTTTTTCTTGACTACAGACCTTTGTACACATGTTTTCCTTTGGTTAGAAAACAATCCAGAAACCCCTCAACACATACTATCTACTCTCCTGTTTATCCTGCATGTCTCAGCTTAACTGCAGCCTGATTTCCCTAGACTAGGTTAGGGGATTGGCTGTGTTTCCATAGCATCCTATAGGATCCTCACTCTTTACTGGCACTATTTGTTGAATATGAGCTCTGCAAGAGTAAGAACTCCATGCATCTGTCTCTACTGCTTAACTTATTATTTGGCACATAATAGGTACTCAGTATATATTTGATCAACTGAAAAAATAGTAAATTGGTAACATAAATGCCTAGTTACAAATAGTAAATTGATAGCACAAAATCTATCTTCAAAGATGTTTAATGGTATGAGAAAACGTCAGATATAATGAGAAGTAAAAAATGCATGCTATGGGATTATATACAGTGTGATTTTAAATTTGTAAAATAAGAAAATACAATTTTTTTCACTGAAAAAAAGATTAGAAATATACCAAAATGTTAATAGAGAAAAGGTTTTGCTGGCAAAAGTTTATATGATTTAGTTTTATGATCAGAAAAAAATGAATTATTCTAAAAGGGAAATCAATATTCTTTTCTATATTACTATTAAGGATATAAATAAGGAATAAAAACCATTATTTTCCTGTTCAATCTTTTAGTCATTTTTGATGGGAGGTTTTGGCATTTTTGTACTCTTTGTGTCCCATGAAACATTTTTCAAAGCAGACGCAATGATCCTATGTTAAAATAGCTTCTTCTAGGCTTAGAGGCACTCTGAGCACTAATGTAATTCTGTACTTTTATATATTATTTGTAATTCTATAATGTAACTCCATTTATTTAATCTGTAGGTTTTATTTAAGGACTGTTTCTTTCCTGAGTAATTACTTCTGAAAACATTGTCATATTTCTTACCAATTAGGATTTTGAAGGGTTTGGCATTCTTTTTTCAATGGCCAAATTTAAAGAACATAAATTTTTTTATACTTTTGTAGAAAATGTGTGATACTATTAAAGAACCACAGATCACTGGTAAACGTGAATTACTTCACAGTGGGATAAGGCACAAAATAACATCATTTTTTGCTGTCTCACAGCTTAGTAATTCTGGCTGGCTTTTTAGCATTGAAATCTCTCATATTTTTTTACTTCTCAATCACACTTTAAAAAATTATTCTGAAATGAAAAATCCAATATTGTCTATTTTGATTAATTTTAGCTTATTTATTCAACAAATGTGTATAGCATACTTTCATATGCTTGACAGATTGCCAAGCTTTGAGAGTACAAAATGAATATGATATGGTCCTTGTCTTTGAGGTGTTCACAGTCTATTGAGGGAGAAATATTATAAAAAAAATATATGACAATATAGCACAATATATAGGGAGAACAAAGTACTTGAGGCAAAGAGATTAAAGGTGAGTGTCTTTGAAGCCTGTACCTTTTGTATCTTTTCTGCTTCTAACTACCATCACCTCTTACCTTGATTGGCAGAATAGTCCCCAAATGGTCTCCCTGTTTCGATCCCTCTTTCCTGTAATCTATTCTGAACACAGCAGCCAGAAGATACTTTCAAAAACGTGTTGAGAATGTCCCTTCTTTGCCCACTGGCTCCATATTTCACTGAGTGAAAACCAGAGTCCTTCTAATCCTTCATGATTGTGTCCTTCTGTCACAAATTACCTCTTTGACTTTTTCTCTTCCTGTGTTCTCCTTTACTGAATCTGCAGTAGCCACATTAATCCTTTGATGATGTTCAAATCTACCAGCATATTTATACTTTGGGGACCTCACACCTGCCTTGCCTCTGCCAGAAAACTCTTGACCCAGTATGATTCCCTCCTTATTCGCTTTAAGTCTTGATCACATATTACCTACTGTTTGAGGCCTAACTGGGCCATCTCAAATTATAACTTGTACTTTCAAATACTCCCAATTCCCCTATCCTCTACTTTTTTTTTTAAATTTGGTTTGCACTTAGCACTGTCCAATATTCTTATTGTTTATCTCTCTCCCTCCATCACTCAGTCACAGATTATTTTATTCACTAATGTATTGAATACATTTACTAAAGGGGCTTGCATATATGTTAAATGTTCAATAAATGATAAAAAGAGGACTAAACCCGGCTTTTATTAAAGTAAAATCTAAGTTTTTACTTTAGATTTTATGGTAATTCTTCTTGGATTCATATGAAATTTATCTTTACATTTTCTATTAACATACTGTATATATATTATTTTGGTAACTAACTTTTAAGTTGGAATGGGAGAGAAAAAAGATTAGCTTCTTTCAGACAACTGTTTTCAATCAATTTTTACTGTTTATAGAGAGTAAATGAAAAACTGATTTCTAGCTGAAAATCTCTGCCTAAGATTTTGATTATTATTTGTTGGTATAAAATTGCATTTCCTTTAAATTGGTGAATTCTTCAGACTTGAACTGATTTTGGACTAGCCTTCTCAGCTAATTGTGTGCATTAAAGAACAATTGCAATATTAAAAGAAGTCAGATAGGTACAGATATAAAGTGGAATGTTGCAAGGATATATATAGTCTTTATAAACCTCTGGCATTCTAAGAATCTTTGATTCCTGATGGAAGACACTAATAAGAGCCTTTAATCAAGCTAATAGCTAAATCATGTTCTGTTGGAAGGACACATTAGAAATACATTAATTATTTGAGGCAACTGGAGTACCACTATTTCACTGCAACATTTCGGTGATCTTAAAAAGGGTAAATGGAAACAATGGACTAGTAACCGAACCCTGCGACATTAGGTGATTTCTGCAAGGGCAGGAAGACTTAGTGACTGCTGTAAGTGTTCAGTACTCATAGAAATTTGGTCCTTTCTCCAGTTAAGTCAGTGTGTTGCTTCCACTGAACAATCGAGGCAGTAGGGATCTTGAATTGACTTTTTTGTGTTCTGTGGTGTGAGGTCTTACCCTGAGCTCTTCACACTTTGGGCAATTCTCCATTACATGTAATGCTATGTATTTGCCAAGTAGTTTGTCAGACATTTAGTTCAGTTTCTGGCCATGGACCGATGATCCTGAGCTCGCTACCGTGGAATTGGCATTCATTTCAAAAGGACCCTAGTTCTCTCTCAGTGGCACTTAAAGAAGTTAACTTTGTTAAGGAAAAAAGACATGATGACAATAACGAACTATTTGGCATTTTAAAAGACCCAGGGCTCCTCCCACTCTTCCATGGAGAAATTACCTAACTGCTAATTTGCTATGCAGAAAAGCCTTCCAAACTGCCTGCTGCCTAATTAGCTTTATTAAGAGCACACATCAGACTTGCTTTGAGTGGTGGGCTTATCGTGTAGAAACTGATGCAAATAGGGGATTACTGGATGAAAACAAGTAAACAGATGCCCACTTATCATCAAGATGTTAGAATTAACTAAAAGAGCATATTGGTAAGTTGGTCTATTTTTTTCAAATTGCCAGGCAGGTGGGAGGTTTGAATTGGTATCTTTTGTGAGCTCTTGGTTTGAAATGAAGAGTGTGAGTTTGCCTCCACCCCCGATTATCTTATGTTCATTTTAATTTGAAGTTCTCAAAGATATTTCAAAGTGAGATACTGTTCTTTCCTTTCCTCTTTCAAAGTTTAATCAATTAGCATTTGACATGTGTATGAAATGATAAGCATTAGCTAGCATAATAAGGAAGCAGGAAAGCAATTTGCCTTTTCCAGCTATATATTTGAAAAATAAATCAGTGCTTTAAATCCTCCCCAATTCCTTTTTTTCTCCCTAACAAATGAGTTTGTATTCTGAAAATATGAGATTAAAGAGTAATTGCCGTATAAACAGGAAATGGTGAATATGGGTGGGTTTGACTGAATTGATTCTATTTAGCGTTTGGCCTCCTGTATTTATCATTGCCAATTAAATGAACTCTGTTTAGGTTGGAGATAAGCTAATGTATGCAACATTGCTATCAAATCTTTAAGATGCTCTAAACTGGAGAAAGCCCATGTAATAGAAAGATCAAAAGGGGAGAGGTAGGGGATCAAATCCTGATTCTGTCACTTTTTGTGTGGCCTTGGATAAACAGCTTATCTTTTCTGAATCTCAGTTTTCTCATTGTAGATGCCATGGATTCTATTCTATTAGAAATGACCGTGAGGATGATGGAACATCTTGTATGATGTTCCATCAAATTAGAGCTTCATCTTGATCTGCTCCATCTATTTTGACCTCCAAAGGATTAACATTGACCTTTTGATACAGAGATCAATGACAGATAATAGTTATTCTATAATATAATTGTCAGAGAAAGAGTATAAACTTTTGCATTTAAGTGTGGCAAAATACAGTTTTTAATGCGGTTCTATCTTTGAAAACTCTTTTTTTTTGTCTCTATGGGATTTTTCTTGCATAAATCTGAGTTCACCTGAGGGAGGGTTCCAAGGAGCATCTGGGTTATTTCTGGGTTGAAGGTATTTAAAGTTCTGACTAAATCTTAAAAAGAGAATAATTTTCTTCCCTCAGATAGCAGTGTGATAAGAAAAGTGATTGGACTATTTGGATGAATATATAAAAGCCTAAGTGAAAATATGGAAAGAATTCTTCATATATTTGTTTTCTAGTTTACTTATAACATGTTAGCTTTCCCTAGCTTCATAAAGAATTCTCTAGACTAAGATTAAATTAGTACAAAGTCCAAACAACCAACACCACTGGTTCATTAATGCCATACTTCTCCTATTCTTCCTTTGTGTTCAAATGTCATACAACCCTAAAGCTAAAACAAAGAAAAATGAAATAAAAAAACAAACTGACCTCTAAGGTAAATAACAAAAAAACTACTACCAATACCATCACCGACGGCAACAAAAAGCCAAGCCCAAGTCATAACTAACAGATAATTAGAAGTAATTTAGATCGTTACATTGCCATGTTTCAATAGCATAAAGATTCCTTATGTAATAGAGTTTATGTGTTATTAGGCAATGGTTATGATAGGAAGAATTGAGATTTTAAGTGTCAAAGATTTAAAACTTCTAACACATTTTTGTAGTATGACTTTAATATACCTCTAAAAGTTTTCAGTGCTTCAGCATTTATTTCCTAACTGAAAATTTCATTTATCAAGAATCATTATTTAAAATTCCTGAGGTGCCTGGGTGGCTCAGTGGCTCAGTTGGTTAAGTGTCCAACTCTTGATTTCAGCTGGGGTCATGATCGCAGGGTCGTGAGATCAAGCACCAGGTCTGGCCATGCTCAGTGAGGAGTCTGCTTAGAATTCCTTCTCTCTTACTCTCCTTCTGCCCCTTCCCCCTCCATGTGGTGTGCTCTCTCTCTCTCTGTGTCACTAAAAAAATAAATGCCTTTGTAGAATAATAAAACTTAAAAATAAAATAATTCCTAAGTACCTCCTGTAAATCAAATAAATTTTGAAGAATAATTTTATGTTATTATTACAACCTATAAAAAATGTACACTTTATTTAATCAATGAAGAAACCTGGTTTCAGAGAGTTTAAGAGTTATATACCCAAGGACTAAAGTTGTTTTGGTGGTAAAACCAGGTTTTGAACCCTGTTTTCAAAACTGATGTTCATTTTATTCCACCATGGGTTTTTCCCAGTAATATCTACCTTGCCTACTGTGTAGGATTATTGTAGGCATCAAATAAAATAATGTGTTTTTACAAAACTAAAATTCTCTGCATATGTGTTAAATGTATATATGATCTCTCCCTTTTGGGAAGATTTCATGAGAAACTAAGTCACATGGAAACAATGTGGTGTAATGGAAGGAACTTGACTGTTAGGGTCAAATGGAGGTTAAAAGAAGGTCCTTCTGGGTTGTTATTTTATACTTTATATCATATTTGAAAGAGATCTATGGCTTTGCCATTGACATTTTCCTCATTCACAACATACTCTATTATAGCCGACTCCTCTTTATGATTCATATCCCAGCCCTGAATTCTCAGAGATACCCTCTTTGAATATGCTATTTAATATCCCCATTTCTGCTAGGGTACTGTTTACCATTTTCTCCACTTTTTAACATTTTAACAACTTTTATTATACTTAAAATACTGATTTTTGTTGTTTGTTTGTTTACTGTTTTCATCAGGGGAACCTGTCTTTCTTTACTGTATCTGTGTTCTTTTGGTATACAGTTGAAGTTTAATAAATATTTGTTAGAAGAGCATCATACTATTAGTTAAGAGACCTTAGTTCCATTTTGAGGCTGGTCACTAACCAGCTAGGCGACATAGCAATTCACTTAATTCTTCTGGACCTAAGAATTCTCATATTTTAAAATAATCGCAAATCTATAGAGCCCACAGAGAGTTTTCACATCCATTATTTTTAAAATAAGCAAGTGAGAGAATCAGACTAAATGAGCACATGAATCCTTTTTTTTTTTTTTTTTAATTTATTTGAGAGAGAGGCAGTGAGAGAGAGCATGAGCGAGGAGAAGGTCAGAGGGAGAAGCAGACTCCTCGTGGAGCTGGGAGCCTGATGTGGGACTCGATCCCAGCACTCCGGGATCATGACCTGAGCCGAAAGCAGTCGTCCAACCAACTGAGCCACCCAGGCGTCCCACATGAATCCTTTTTAATTCTAAAAGTTTGATGTATCTAAGTCTTTGATGTATAACTTATTTTAAGTGGTCTATAAGTAATCATATAAAATTATGTGCAAAAACCTATTGGGATTTGGAATCCTTGTACATTATTTCTTTTCTCTACTGACTATTCACACTATTTATGATCTAAGTATTCTGTGACTATCATATCTGTATATTTGCTAGACAGTGCAAGTTTTTAAAGTTGATAAAATATGACTTTTTTTAGAGTACTTTCTTTAGAATTTTAGTCAAAACCTTTTTTGGAATTATGACCAATGCTCAACAGTGATAGTGTCTGAAGAAATCTGCCCTTTGGCTGCCTTTGTCGTTGCATTTCACATTTATCGTGATTTGGAATCTATTCAGATAGTGATCATTCACTACGCACTGTTTCGTTCCATCAGAAGCATTATGTACATATCACTTTCTTTTTCTAAAATAGGGTGTTAGGCTTGTGTAAGGATAATACTATGCTTAAAACTAATTAAATAAAATCAAGAACAAGAGATTTTGGTGATGACCTTATTGAAATGATTGCTAAAGTGCATTTCATTATTAAATCAAAGAATCATGCCCTGGAAGAATAAAAAAACCGGAAAGGAAATCAATGAACCTAATTTAATTTTTATTTATTTTTCAAGTTTCCACTACTAAATTATTTTTAGGATTCAAACTGGTATCAAATAGCCTTTTGAGTAAACTCCTTTAAATTTTTCTTGCTTAAGTGCTATAATTATTTGTCTAAAAGAAGTTTTTGGAGACATTGATTGAACTGTGAATTGCATTTCTATTTTCAGTAGTTTTCTAATTTAAAATTTTCTTTAAAATTTTTACCTCTTCAAAAAAATTTTTTTTACCTAAAGTGCACAAAATTAGAATAATCATAATTGTTTTTAAAAATAATTTATTTATTTATTTGAGAGAGAGAGTGAATGAAACAGAGAGGGAGAGTGAATCTGAAGCAGAATCTGTACTGAGCACAGGGCCTGAAGTGGGGCTCAATCCCACAACTGTGAGATCATGATCTGAACCCAAACAAGAGTCAGATGCTTAACTGACTGAGTAACTCAAGCACCCCAGGATAATCATAATTCTTATTTCATGACACATTTACATCATTAGTTTATGTAAGGTTCTTATTTATTTGTTTATTATAAAAGAAGCACCTAAGGACCCATCACCCAACACAAAATCTAAAATATCAATAAGCACTAACATCCACCTAGTCTTCTGCTAGCCTGTTCCAAATGATCTCAGCCTTCCTTGTATCATACCCCTGCCTGTTACCTCCCCCACTCATCTTTTCTTTCTTACCCTCATTTACATCCTCACCATAATTCTGTTTCATCCATTGCCCTTAGTCTACAAGTTCTATCTTGCTAAAAGAGGATATGGACAAAGGGGAGCCTGCTTGCACTGTTGGTGGGAATGTGAACTGGTGCAAGTCACTCTGGAAAACAGTATAGAGGTACCTCAAAAAGTTAGATTGAACTATCCTATGAACTAGAAATTGTACTACTAGATATTTACCCAAAGGATACAGAAAATGTTAATTCAAAGGGATACTTGCACCCTGATGTATACAGCAGTATTATCTACGATAGCCAAATTAGGGAAAGAGCCCAAATGTCCATCGACTGATGAATGGATAAAGAAGATGTGGCATATATATACAATGGAATATTACTTAGCCACAAGAAAGAACAAATTCTTGCCATTTGCAATGATGTAGATGGAGCTAGAGAGTATTAGGCTAAGTGAAATAAGTCAGAGAATAACAAATACCATACAATCTCACTCGTGGAATTTAAGAAACAAAGCAAAGGAGCAAAGGGGGAAAAAGAGAAGGGGATAAACTAAGAAGCAGACTCTTAACTTAGAGAACAAACTGAGAGTCACCAGAGGGGAGGTGAGTGGAGGGATGGGGGAAATAGGTGATGGGGATTAAGGAGTGCACTTGTGATTAACACCGGGTATTGTATGGAATTGTTGAGTCACTATATTGTACACGTGAAATTAATGTAACACTGTACATTAACTGGAATTTAAATAAAAACCTTTAAAATGGTCACACAAACAAACAAATAAAATGATCTGCTAAGATCCTTTGGTTGTAAGCAACAGAAATTTATTCTAGTTCATCAGAATTAGCTAGAGTTAAACTTATTTAATAGAATTAAACAGAATTAACTGGAATTAAGCTGATTCAAATCAATCAGAAAAAAAAAGTTGTTCTGCTTATGAGAGAGCTTAGGCAGTAGGACAGGTTAAGAACCAAGCTTCAAAAGGATAGGAACTAGAGTAACTATAGCTGAAATACATAGACAGTTGTTTTCCGTTTTTTTCTTTTTTCTTTTGGCTAGGAGAGGGAGGCACGAATCAACTCCAGTGCTTTCCAATGCATAATTGGTCTGGCTCAAAATCATATACCATAAAACTATATCCAACAGAGAACAGTTTTCCCAAAGCAAAAGTTAGTTTGCTATTTCATAAAGAAAGGGAATAAATGTTGAGGCCAAAGGCAACACAAGTGAAGAAATACTTTCCTCACTTCAGACACTGGGCTAACTGAATTTAACACTACAGTCTTTGCAATCAGTTCTCTTTTAATATTGATCTACCAGTTATTTATTTGTGACCTAAACAAATGGACATTTCACATGGTTTAACTAAATATAGCACTATAAGGAGAAGTGACTGACCACAGAATATACTTTCCTCTTTATTAGTTACTATAAGAAGACCTCACTATTGGTTTTTTTGATTCTTTGAATCTGTCACTTTTATAGTTTTTTTCCACTTTGCTGTACAGCAAACAACCTCAGATGGTTTTCTAAAAGATAATGGGATAGCCTGGGCTAATATGCAGAGAGATTTGGGTCTGAGTGCCTATACAAGAGTGTAAACTCAGGGAAATCATTTAACCTCTCTAGGACTTGGATTCTTTATCTATTAAATGGGTACAGCAAAGGTTTCCTATCTCACATTGTCCAGAATTGAGTGGAGTTGAGCATCTAAAGTGCTCAGCACAGAGCCTGACAGTAAGGAAACATGGAATCAATGTTAGTTGTTGCTGTTGAGTAATGATACTTATAATTGTTTTAATTTGAAAATTGTTACATTAATCTTCAATCACTTGGCTAACCTAGGAGAGAAAATTGCATTTGCTGAGGGGGACAGGTATTCCCTTTATTCAGGTGAATCCATTTTGGTTGAAAGTATAAGCTATATACACAGCTTTGGGGGATCCTCCTTTAGACTGACAATTTAAGTGTTTTGTTTAATGATGAGAATGGTTCAAGAACAAAAATGTGACCTTAAAAATTAGAGAAATGCATACACCCACGTGAGACACTTGTTGGACAGGGTTTTCTAGTTTAGAGTTTATAAAGGACAGGCTCTGAAAAATCTCTTTTGGTTGGGAGCAATATCTGTGTTCTGTCCAAGTGATGCCCTGGAGATTAGGACTGGAGACCCCATTACTTTACTAATTCTGTACATTCTTAATTTTTCCTTCACACGTGGAATATTTTTTCTTGCCATGTTTCTTCAAAAAGTAGAGCCTTAAAAAAATCCTTACATGTAACATAGGAATAACATGATTACATGAAACTTACAGAGTAGTTGTAGGTCTATGATAAGGTAATGAATACAGAGTGACATTTTGTGTATCATACATCACTTTATACAACTAAAGTACTATTATTATTTTAATGATGTTTATATTGTTTAGACTAAAGACAATGTAGAGTAGCAGTAGTAGTTAAGAGCATGAACGAAAGAGCCAGATGGCTAAATTCAAATTTCAGCTACACCGCCTTGGGCAAGTGACTTGAACTTTAAGTGGCTCATTTTCCTTGCCTTTGTGTTGAGGATAACAATAGTGCCTTTCTCAAAGTGATCATTTTTAGAATTAAATGAGTTCATATATGAAAAGCACTTAGAACAATGCCTGACACAAAATAAATGATATAAAATTATTCCTATTATTATTATTGTCTTCCTTGTGAAAGGTAGTACTTTGAGTTCTACCTTTAACATTTTTTTCAAGATTTGTAAATATAAGTATACCACACTTCTATGTCTTATTTGTAAGTTGCTGGAATTATATTGTTGGGTGAATTATTCATCTCTTTGTGTCTTATTTTTGCATCTGGATTATCTAGCCCTTTGGGGTTAGGTCATGTTGTCCACATTTTATTGTTTCTCAAAGGATCTAATAATTCCCTCTCACATGAGTTAAAACCTCTCTTCCATTCTTTTTCACTTGCCTATTGGTTTCTCCTAATAATTTTTCAGTTTTTATTTTGACAGAAGGGCATCAAAAGCTACTGGATTGTACTGAAAGTATTTTTAGTATCAGTTTCCAGTTTAGTTTCTTTGCACAGTGAATAATAGCTAAGGGTGTTGGGCCAACATGAAAAGTTACTTAAAATTTGGTTCTGTTAGGACCAAGTTGGCTACTGCTTCTATGGATGAGATTATCAGAAATCTTCAAAAAAACCAACACCTCAAATTCTCACTTTGAGGAAGATTGTCAATTCTTGGCAGAAATAAACAAAACAAGTGTCTCCTTCTTCCCCCTTCCCCCACACACTCCAAAACAAAGGCAAAAAAAAAGAGAGAACTGAATTTTCATTTGTTTAAAAAAAAGGTCTAATAAATTTGGCTTGAAGATTTTGCCATTATGAGGCATATTTATCAAGGTAGAAAGGCGTATTATATATTAACATTTTTAGCTTGTTCAATAACTCTTAAATATTTAGGCATATGACAAATCGGCCTCCATTTGTACTCTTTTATTGTGTTAGGATGATTTAATTCTTTAATGACAGAAAACTGGGTTATATTTAATGCAGATATAATTTGTAAGGAACTGATTTCAGAGAGAAATGTCATGCTACATTTGCATGCTGGAGTTTCATAAGTATTAATAAGTATTTCTATTCATAAGAATGAATCCATTAATCCAACAAATATTTATTGAGTTCCAACTATAACCAGGCACTCTTAAAGGTACTGAAGGTATAGCAGTGAGCAAAAAAAGACAAAAAGTCCTTGCTTTGGAGGAGTTCATGTTTTAGTAAGGGAGGAAGATAAATGACAGGTAAATAAATATATTATGGAATCACTTGGTAATAAATGCTGTGGAGAAAAATAAAGCAGGGAAAGGGACTGGTAGTGTGTGTTGCTGGTTTATGTGGTAGCCAGGGAAGACCTTCCTGAAGAGATGATGTATAAGTGGAAGCCTGAAGGAAATGAGGGAGAAACTTTGCAAATATCTGGGCAAAGAGCATTCTAGGCAGAGGCAGTAGTGAGTGCAAAGACCCTGCGATAGAGTGGGATAGGCATATTTAAGGAACAAGATGTTGGAGAGAAATAGGCAAGGGGGACAGAGGTAAGAGATGAGGTCAAAAAGGGGTTGGGCCAAAAAGACTCCATGATCTTGGTCAGGAAATACATAGATTTTGGACTTTATTTTGAAGGCCATAGGAAGTTACTGGTATTTTGAGCAAGAGCAGTGACATGATCTGAATCAAGTTTAAACAATATCTCTGCCTAATATTGGATGAGTTAAGGAATGGGAAATCTATAGGCTGAAAAATCTGAATGGTGGAGTTAGATGGGACTTCAATGTAGGAAGCATTAGTCCAGCAAGAATCATTGTTTTAGACGTTGGTTCCAAATAATCAATAATCTTATTGATTTCAATAAGCAAAATATTTCTTAAAGGGTTAACACATAGGTGTTGAAGTGTTAGTGAGCTATGCCTCCTCAAATTATTTCATATTATACTAACATCCTTATAAAGGCTAATATTTTCCCTGAAAGAGAAAAGATACTGGGTTTAAAAGGTTTGAAATAAAGGTTTTCTGATGTTCTAAAACACACTAATAACATACCAAGTCAAGTCAATTATCACACTTTCTTTAATTTTTCTGATGGAAGAACAAGCTGTATATACTCTAACTTTTAGAGACCAGGTAAGTTCTGTCAGGGAAGCTAAAAAATACTAATGAAAATACTTTAAAAATGGATTTTATAAGAACATTATCATGAAATCAGAACATATTTAAATGCAAAATTAAATGCCTGTTTGAGGCACTGGTTCATCTTCTGTGGCCTTTACAATGTCAGCGTCACAATATAAAAAAGGAGATTGAAGTTAAGTCAGTAAAGAATGAATCACTGGTAGCTACAAACCCTTACTTACTTTATTGGTAAAACTGAAATTATATGAAAGACTTCCAACAAAATCAGAATTCTAGAGACTGTGGCTCATTGATTCTGTATGTTACTGTCCATTATGTGTAAATGCTGTGATGACATTTACAATATTAATGCACTAATTAAATGGAAGTTCTGGTAACTTACTCCTGTATAGTGGATGTTGACCTATAATTCTCCAGGTATATATTTATTTAGCTGAACACACTGAGATTACCATTTGCCTTGAAAATACAGGATGATTTTAGATATATGCTCATTCACACATCTTTAGAGTTATATTATTTTGTTGCTTATTGTGTATCCATGAGCCAACAAATAAACTTTTATTACGTTTCTGTTGTCCAGTATCATGCTGGGTGGTTAGGATCAAAAGTCTTTGTTTATAAGGCTATTGCATAACCTGGAGAAACTATTTTTCTGATAAGGTTTAAGGTTTTTCTCCTTACTTAATATTTATAATTTAGAAACTCTGTTGAGGAATCAAATTGAATTGGTATTAATGAGAAACCTGCTTTGTCTCAGGGCCATGCTAGGTGCAGAGGAGTTATGAAGACATGATTCCTATTCTCACAGAGGTTACCATGGCTAGAGAACCACACAGGGCAACCATACTAAAGCTTGAGAGTGGTTGGTCAGACTCTGAACACTGCAGAAGCACTGGAAGGTTGGCATCATTATGGACTTGGCGTGTTGTGGAGTCATAAAAACTTGGTTCTGAAACTATGGCCTGAGGTATGAAAAGTCTGTGGAATCCAAGAAGTATATGTCAGAGATTCAGTCTGTTTAGAATAAAGAAATAGGGCAACACTTGGATGTAGTAAAAATAGATGAGGTTCTTTAGGTGGTAATGAGTAAGAAGTGGCTTGGTATTATTCCTACCACCTTCCAACCTCCCGGCCTGGGAGTGGACTTCTGAACGATATTTTTCTTTTTTGGTACCAAATCAAATAGTTGTTTTAGCATCAGGTAATCATTTCTGAAGTTTCCATTCTTGCTGTTTGTCACTTTCCTATGACTTAAAAATATGGGGCACAAATTCTCCCAACCACTTTTCATTGGATAACAACACTTCGTAGAAGCAATTTTTGCCCCCAAGCTACTGCTATGATATGGAACATAGAGTACAGGTATTCCAAGTAACTCAATTCTTGCAGAAATTGGAGAGAATCCAAAAGAAAAATCAATCATAGTTATTCCAAGTGAAGGTTCACAGTGTTCTCTTTCCGTTAATCTGTGAATTCTCTGAGAGCACTGACAATTTGATTCTCTCAATGCCCAGCACTGTGTCTGGCAAATGGTATGATGTAAATGTTTGCTAAATAAATACATAAATACAGGGCCCCTAGGTGGCTCAGTCAGTTGAGTGTCTACCTTCGACTCAGGTCATGATCTCAGGGTCCTGTGATCCAGCCCCATATCCGGCTTCCTGCTCAGTGGGGAGTCTGCTTCTCCCTCTCCCTCTGCACCTCCCCCCAACTTGTATGCTCTTTCTCTCTCAAATAAACAATAAAGAATATCTTCTAAAATTTGGAAAAATATATAAATAAGCACATAAATACACAAAGTAAGTTTTGATATCCGTGTCAGGAAATACAAATATTTGTTCTTTTACTCATTAACTGTATCTGATCTTTTCTCCACATGCAGTTTGAAGTGTGGAAGTCTCTGTTATGTCTTATTAATGTATGAGGATTTCACAATTGTTTTTAGCACCCTACAAAGTAACAGCTAAATAAAAGAAGTGTTCACAGGATTGGTTTAAAATTTCAGACCTCTGTCCCACATACTTCTGAAATATACGTAGGTGGCTGGCTGTTCAGTAAAGAGATTCTTTCTCTCTAGGGAAGTTGCTAAAGGAGACAGAACTTTTTGTGAATTTGCTTCTTGGAATTCTCTGGAATGTTTTTGTGGGGTGACTTTTAGAATCCTAAGTAAGTAAAGTGAAGTGAAGAACACTTACCCATAGAACATAGAGGGGACTCTGCCACAAAAGCCCTCACTTCTGACAGGAAATTTTCCTACTTCAGATAACATTCAGGGCTGCTGTTTTCAGGAATTTATCTTTGTTATTTGTAAGAGTAGCTGAACACCCAGAAGTTTTGCATATACCTTCCTTTTTTTTTTTTTTTTAAAGATTTTTGTCTATTTATTTGACAGAGAGATCACAAGTAGGCGGAGAGGCAGGCAGAGAGGAGGAAGCAGCTCCCCGCTGAGCAGAGAGCCCGAAGTAGGGCTTGATCCAGGACCCTGAGATCATGACCTGAGCCAAAGGCAGAGGCTTAACCCACTGAGCCACCCAGGCACCCCTGCATATACCTTCTTTAAGAAAAATTTCAGTCAGTCAAATTAGCTGTGTACAAGAATACCATTTTGTCAGAGTAAGGAAATACTATATTTTGGTAAACAGAATTCCTTGTAAGGATTTCTGATGTTTGAGCAAACTGAATGTATAAAATATGCTTTGAACTTAAACTGTATATGGCAGCAATTCACTTCTCTAATGACAGAGAAAAATTTTCAGATTTCTGCAGTTCTTCAAGATCCTGGGACATCTAATTCATTATAACTTTAATCACATATGCATGAAGAAAATGCAAGAAGGTATACCAAATATGTAATAATTATATGACATAACCACAAAAAAAAAAGTTTGTTTCAAAAAAATAATTGCCCTTAGCTATTTACTGACTATTTTTCCTCTGGAAATACGTAACTGCTTAACCTTTACCCTGTTCATTGAGCTACATTCTTAATTGGGAGATTATTGAGTAAGTCTGGATTTTAAAAGAAAGACCATATTTCTATGTCTTTTCATGCTTCTTGCCCTCTACTACACAAGCATGACAAGATTTGAGGATTTGACAATATATAAAAAAAATATGGAAAGATTATGTCTGAACAGTGAGAAAAAAGAACAGTGATTAGAATTTAGAACCTAAAGTAACATGAACAAAACCAACTTTATTACTTGGTGACTATAGAGAAAGTAAGTGTAAGAACCAACTACTCAGTGGGGCACATTAATTCAAAGGTAATACTTCCATTACATTTTTTTGTGAGAGGATGAGGATAAACTCATTTTCAGCAGAACTTTATAGGCAGTGATCTTTTTCACCTGAGTTAAGGGACTGTCTTTCCAGAGATAGGTTGCATTTTTTTTCTGCTTGTAGTCCTAGGAGTATCATTGGTCTTAAGATGTATTTTGTGTTAGACCCTCTACTAGTTAAACTTTACTGACCAAATCAGTGCTATAAATTTGAACCCAGGCCTATGATGGCTATTCTCCAGGGAGTTGTTTTCCTTTGACCCCCTGGGATTTTTCTGTTTTGTGAGTTCATCTATATATTTAAAAAGATATTTGTTAGGGGCACTTGCGTGGCTCAGTGGGTTAAGCCTCTGCCTTTGGCTCAGGTCATGATCTCAGGGTCCTGGGATTGAGCACCGCATTAGGTTCTCTGCTCAGCAGGGAGCCTGCTTCCCCCTTTCCGACTGCCTGCCTCTCTACCTACTAATGATCCCTCTCTCTGTGTGTCAGATAAATAAATAAAATATTTTTAAAAAGATATTTGTTAGATTTTATCCAGGACATTTGCCTTTTCTATAATTTTTCTGGAAATCGATGATACTTCTTTATAAGGCACTAAATAAATTCTTTAGTATGCTTTACTCCTTTATATTTGGTCCCTATCTTGACTGGAAAAAAAAAAAAACCTTTCTGAATGCTACTAAGATCTCAGTTTTGGAGGTGAATTGTTCCTTGTGTGTTCCTAGGTTTATAAATCCATTCATATTTAACTTACTGGCGTATGTGCATTTTTGGATGTTAGCAAACACCTTAATATCTTCTGTGGCCATATATTACTCTATTCACTTTGGACTGATTGTGTGTTTGCTTGAAGGTCCTGTGCATCACAAGCACACTGATGATATTACTGTATGAACACTGATAAATTTGATGGGTAAAAATTTCCAGGTTCCCCAAAAAAAGCTGCATCTCCAAATCTATGGAGAAGGAAAGTCAGTCGATGCTATTTACCATGGACGACAGTAACTGACTGCAGGGAGGTGTCCTAGGAGTAATTCATCTTTCATTTTGATTTGGATTAACTCACTGGAGAGATATAAATGATGGTGACTTAAGGTAGACTGGAAGAAGGTAACCCTTCATCCTGCAAAATCAACTAAGAGTAATGTAAACTCACAATAAGATAATAAGTCTCTCGGGTTGAAGAGGGATGATGCTTTGATTCATGGATCCGAACAATTGAGACCAGAGTGGGTTTTTTTTGCAGACCACAGAAGAAAGTGTACTCTGACAGGTTGACGTCACATCTGCTCTTATCAGAGGCAAGGATTTTGATCTGCCATAACACGATTCTAATAAACTAGTCCCAAGATGGATAGAGCCAAATATATTAATTCTCTAAACTTAAAAAGAATTAACTTTAAGCCCTCAAATAACATACACATATGTGTATATGTGTGTACATACACATGTGTTTCCTTACTGATTTAAAAATAAATAAATTTTTCCTTGTTTCAGAGTCTCTGTTAGGCCTCAGAGAATCTTGAGGTGTGTCTGGACATTTGTATTTAATTGAAATGATTCCTATTTTGTGAGATCTTATGTGTGCTTCTTTTTGGAATGAGAGGCAGTCTTTTGTGTCTCAGTTTCTTCTGGCAGTGTGACTCTTTGTAGTGACTCCATTTGCTTTTAGTTTGCTATTTCTAGTCACCTGTGGCTTGATTTAAACTGGGTGTTCCCAGTTAGAATTAGTGTTCTGAATCCAAACACCTATGTTTGAATGGCAATGTTACCCAAACTTCAGTGTATGGGCCTTCTAAAATCTGTTCTGACTGCTCAGAGGGCCTTTTAAATTTTGGTTTCATTCCAGATACTTAAGATGGAATCATGAGACCTCCATATAAATGAAGTGTTCCTTTCCCTAATGAAAAGAGAATAATGGGTTGATTGACCAACAAGAATGTGGCCCAGATGGAAATCACATTCTTTATTGTAACTTAATAAACTATTATTTTGTGTTATAATTTTCTTTTTTTCCTGAAACTGTTAAGAATGACTCAACTTGCCAGCTTTATAAAATCAAAGGTTAATCTGCAAAATTGAGGGGCAGGACTGTAAAGCCCAGGCTGAAACTTCCTCTTGTCTCACTCACTATATCACTACATATGGCATTTATTTTGGATTAAAAATCAGTATAAGAAGCAAGAGAGAAAAAAAAGCTCAAACAATCAAGATGATAGTTTGCTCAATATACATGCTGAATCAGGGACTCAAAGATGAACAGTAGAGACCTGGCATTATTCACCCTGTTTCACTCTTTGTCAGGTAGTTGTTATGTTTTAAATATTTCCTTAGATTTTATGGCAGTCTTGCCAATGTGGGTATGCTACAGCCTGGGTGCTGAAAATATAAACTTGTAAAATGTGTATGTGTGCAGCATGAAGATGTTACAATTTCTGAAGTTCATTCATGAATATTTATTTATTATTACCTTTCTGAAGTTCTTTCATGAACATTTATTTATTATTACCTTTGAGACCCATGTTTCACTTTTTAGTTTAAATCCAACCACATTCCATGTTTTGCATTCAGTTCTGGGCATAACGAATGAAAGATGTGAGGTTTAGTGCTGTGTTTCCCAAGCTTGCCTGCACGTCAGAATCACCTAATGTGCTTTTAAAATTCTTAATACCCAGGTCACCCCCCAGACCTATTAAATCAGAGTGTTTGGGAATATGACCCAAGCAAAAGTGCTTTCTATAATTCCCCATGTGATTTCCTTGTGTAGCCATGACTGAGAACCACTGCTTACTAATAAGGCCTAATTGGGTTAGAGTCATTAAAGGGCCTGATGCCTGCCATATAAACACACTTCTGCAACCCAGCTGGGTCATGCAAGTTTCTGAACAATTTTTAATGCAGTTTTAATACAGCTCCTCACATATGTCAGGGAGGCCTTAAGCCCTTATAAATCTTCATCTTATTATTTCACCTTTATTGTCTTCACTCCTAACAGATGATCTTACCTCCTATAAAAAAGGAAGAAAAGGAAAAAGAAAAAGAAAGGCACCTAGAGTGAAATTCTTCAATTTCTGTCATTTACTGGTGACCTCCTGAATCACTCCTTCCTTCTCAATTGCCAGAGCTAGTGCCCTTAATTTTATCCTCTTCCGTCTTCTAGGACTTCGTTCAAGTCAGTCCCCTATCTCTTGTCTCCACTCCTGCTTCTATAGACTGCTTCTCCTTTCTTTGGCCCAGTCTTCCTCTCAATCTGCCACCCAATTCTCTCATTCTCTTCTCTTCCAGACCACCTGAATGGTTAATTTGTATTCAAATTCCCTCACATGAATTTTAATCTGTTCTCCAGTCTCACACTGTCAAAAAGACTGCCCAGGGTCACCAACCATGACTTTCAGGTTGGCCTGAAACTTTCAGTGACTTTCAGTGGCCAGTTCCAATAATCCCTCTCACTCTTCACCCTCCTGGCCCAATCACTCTTGGCTGAAACTCTCCATCTCCCCACCTGCTCTTAAATATTCTGCATTCTTAGCTGCCACAATCCCATCTTTCAATCAACTCCTTCCTTTTTATTTTTAAAAATTACCTTAGCTAATTTCTAGTCTCTTCCTGCATGTTTTCCTTGGGTGATTCTGACCAGTTTCTTGATGTTAGCTATTATGTTCATATTGTTGGTAGATAACCCAACCTTTCCCCTAAATGTTAGGCTTTTATATTCAACCATAAATGTTGCAAAAATCTCAAAAATCTCTGTGCCTATAGCTGCCTAGAACCAACCAATTCCACCTCTGTAAAACTAAATCCCAAATAAAGTGAAATAAAACTAAAAATAACACAACAAAGATTCCTTGCCACTGTATTTTTTCCATAATTTCCACAATCACCTAATCCCTAAATTTCTGTATTTCCCTAAAACCCATGAGACCCTTTTACACTTCAGTGATCTTTTAAATTCATCTTTCTTTGCATTCCAGTGCCTGGACTAGAGAACTCTTCTTCACCACAAATCATCATGATCTTTTTTTACAGTGCCACCAGAGTGATTATTTTTTTAAAACACATGAATTTTATTGCATTATGTTTCTGCTTAAAGCTGGGTTTTTAAAAAATTTTTTGTTTTTGTTTTTGTTTTGTTTTGTTTTTACTTTTTTTTTTTTTTTGAAAGAGAAAGAGAGAGATGGAGAGAGGGAGGGAGGGAGAAAGGGAATCTTAAGCAGGCTCCTGGTCCAGCTTGGAGCTGGGCTTGGGGCTCTATCCCACAACCCTGAGATCATGACCTGAGCTTTAATCAAGAGTCCAATGCTTAACTGACTAAGCCATCCAGGCGCCCCTCTGCTTAAAACTCTTGATAGCTAGGTTGCCTGGATGGCTCAGTTGGTTAAGCATCCAGCTCTTGATTTCTGCTCGGGTCATGATCTCAGGGTCCTGAAATCGAGCCCTGCCTCTGGCTCCCCTCTCAGCGGGGAGTCTGTTGGGGATTCTCTCTCCTCCTCTCCCTCCTTGCCCCCATTCACGCATTCTCTTGCTCTCTCAAATAAATCAATAAATCATAAAAACAAACAAACAAAAAACCCAAAAGAACTCCTAATGGCTGTCCATTGCTTTCTAAGCCCCATCACACTCTGACTATCCCTTGCAAGCTCCTCTGTGGCTGGCACAGACCTCAACCCCTCCCACCTTGCACTCCACACCCTAGCACTAAGCAGCCCTGATCCCTTAGGTAGTGTTCTCTGATAATGCTTATTATCTCTAGATTGTCTTCCTTCATAGAATCCTACTTATTTAAGATTCAGACTAAGTACTTTTTTCTTCTGTGAAGTTTTTCCTGAAATCATTTTCTCTTCCATCTCTGCCTCTCTTGTGCTCGCTTCGGCAGCACATATACCATCTCTGCCTCTCTTTAGAGTTAGTCACTTTCTTATTTGGCTTCACAGGATAATAAAATATATTACATTGTTTTATATATTTTTTAAAATATTTACAGTAAATGTGTTCTTTTATTGATTAAAATACCATAGATAATGAAGAACTCCACTTTGATTATCAACCCCAATTCCAGATTTTTTCCCAGAGGTAGAACCATGCATATTATTCTGATGTGTAAGCTTGTGGACTCTTTACTACAGTTTGCATGCACACATGGAAAAATATGGAATTGATTCTTAATAGACTTTCTTGGAGTCTAATTGATGTATGATAAACTTTAAATATTCAGAGTATATAATTTGATAAATTTTGATATGTGTATATATATGTAAAACCATTCAAATTTCCTCCTGCTGCTTTGTTAATTGTTCTTTCCCACCCTTTCCTGACTTCAGATCCCCAAACCACTATGTTGTTGTTTTCTGTCATATTTACATTTCCTAAAATTTTCAAGTGTATTTTTTTTT